>NC_138726.1:19039094-19379094 GCF_965113295.1 Leuciscus leuciscus | reverse complement strand
ATGGATAGATTAGTAAGAAAGAAAGAAAGATAGATAAGTTAGTTAGAAAGATAGATAGATTAGTAAGTAAGAAAGAAAGATAGATATGTTAGTTAGAAAGATGGATAGATTAGTAAGAAAGAAAGAAAGATATGTTAGTTAGAAATATGGATAGATTAGTAAGTAAGAAAGAAAGAAAGATAGATATGTTAGTTAGAAAGATGGATAGATTAGTAAGAAAGAAAGAAAGAAAGAAAGATAGATAAGTTAGTTAGAAAGATAGACTAGTTAAAACGAACGAAAGAAAGATAAATAAGTTAGTTAGAAAGATAAATAAGTTAGTTAGAAAGATAGATAGATTAGTTAAAAAGAAAGAAAGAAAGAAAGATAAGGTAGTTAGAAAGATAGATATATTAGTAAGAAAGAAAGAAAGATAGATAAGTTAGTTAGAAAGATAGATAGATTAGTTAAAAAGAAAGAAAGAAAGATAAGTTAGTTAGAAAGATAGATAGATTAGTTAAAAAGAAAGAAAGATAGATAAGTTAAAAAGAAAGAAAGAAAGATAAGTTAGTTAGAAAGATAGATAGATTAGTTAAAAAGAAAGAAAGATAGATAAGTTAGTTAGAAAGAGATAGATTAGTTAAAAAGAAAGATAGATAAGTTAGTTAGAAAGATAGATATATTAGTTAAAAAGAAAGAAAGATAGATAAGTTAGTTAGAAAGATAGATTAGTAAGAAAGAAAGATAGATAAGTTAGTTAGAAAGATAGATAGATTAGTTAAAAAGAAATAAAGATAGATTAGTTAGTTAGAAAGATAGATTAGTTAAAAAGAAAGAAAGATGATAAGTTAGTTAGTTAGAAAGATAGATTAGTAAGAAAGAAAGAAAGATAAATTAGTTAGAAAGATAGATGGATTAGCTAGAAAGAAAGAAAGAAAGAAAGAAAGAAAGAAAGAAAGAAAGAAAGAAAGATAGATAGATAAGTTAGTTAGAAAGATATATAGATTAGTTCAAAAGAAAGAAAGAAAGATAGATAAGTTAGTTAGAAAAAGATAGATTAGTTAAAAAGAAAGAAAGATAGATAAGTTAGTTAGAAAGATAGATAGATTAGTAAGAAAGAAAGATAGATAAGTTAAAAAGAAAGAAAGATAGATAAGTTAGAAAGATAGATTAGTTAAAAAGAAAGAAAGTGTCATGAGGAGAGTTGGAGAGAGAGAGAACCCAAACGCAAAGGCAGATCAAATGTCTCTTTAATAAACTCAGAAGCGCTGATAGGCAAAATCAGAACACAGGTGCCGACAGGCAAAACAGTTCAAACAGAGAGTCTCTTTAAGGGAAAAAGGCAACTGAAGAGAGTCCGCAGGCTTAGTACAGGAAATTCCCACAAGATGCGGAGAAGGGTCCGGGTAGCGGATGAGTAGCTTCAAACAATAGTAGGAACCGACAGCCAGAGGCAGGCAAGCAGAAGCTGATCAGCAGTAATAATCAGGAGACAGCATATACCACACTGGACACGACAAGACTGGTAACGATAGAGAAACATCAGGTACGTAACACATTTCAGGTAATACTCTGGCAGGGAACAAAGGAAAAGAGGGAGAAGAAATAGGGAAAGAAATCAGTAGGAAGAGAGAACAGGTGAGAGCGTTAACGAGATGATGAGATAGAGAACAGCTGAACGAGAGAAAAGAAACGGGGAAGTGGTGTAAGGAGGAAAAAGACCAGGAGAGGGAGCAAGAGGAAGAGGAAAGAGCCCGATTCATGACAGTACCCCCCCCTCAAGGAGCGCCCCCTGGCGCTCCCGAGGAGGAGGACTGGCGAGAACGGTAGAAGTCATCAATCAGCGAGCGGTCCAGGATGTTCCGGGCCGGAACCCAACTTCTCTCCTCAGGACCGAATCCCTCCCAATCGACCAGGAACTGGTGGCCCCGGCCGCGGGGTCGCACATCCAGTAATTTACGGACTCTATATGTGGGGGAGTCCACGACGCGGACAGGAACGGTGACAGGACAGGACTGAGAACGAACAACAGGTTTAATACATGAAACATGAAAAACAGGATGAATACGACGGAGATCGGAGGACAATTTCAATTTGACAGCGACAGGACTGAGCACCTTAAGGATGCGAAATGGCCCGACGAATTTAGGAGCCAACTTACGCGACGAAAACTGGAGCGGGAGATCGCGAGTGGACAACCAAACTCTCTGGCCGGCAACATACCGGGGGCTCTTGACACGCAAACGATTGGCAGCCCTGCGAGTGCGAACACGAGTCTTACACAGGGCGGACCTAACCCTTCTCCAGGTACGCTTAGCACGTTGAATGAAAACCTTAACAGAGGGAACGTTGGTCTCAGTCTCCTGCGAGGCGAAGAGCGGAGGCTGGTAACCAAGGCAACATTGGAACGGGGATAAACCGGTCGCGGAGGAGGGAGCGGAGTTATGGGCATACTCAGCCCAGGAAAGCTGCTCAGACCAAGAAGCAGAATTACGAAATGCGAGACTACGAAGGATGCGACCCACGATCTGATTGGTACGCTCGGCTTGGCCGTTGGTCTGTGGATGAAAACCGGACGACAGACTGGCAGAAGCCCCGATCAGTCGGCAAAACTCCTTCCAGAAAAGGGAGGAGAATTGAGGACCCCTATCGGAGACAATGTCAGACGGAAGACCGTGAATCTTGAATACTCTGTCAACGACAATTTGGGCTGTCTCCTTGGCGGAGGGCAGCTTAGGAAGAGGAATGAAATGAGCGGATTTGGAAAAACGGTCAACTACGGTGAGAATTACAGTGTTCCCCTCGGACGGGGGAAGACCTGTGATGAAATCAAGAGCGAGATGAGACCACGGTCTAGACGGAAGTGGGAGGGGTCGAAGTAAACCAGCGGGAGGCGTGTTGCTGGACTTGGTCTGCGCGCAGACAGAACAAGAAGCAACAAAACGGCGAATGTCGCGCTCACGAGTGGGCCACCAGAACCTTTGACGAATGGAAGCGACTGTACCCCTAACGCCAGGATGGGCGAATAATTTAGATGAATGCCCCCATTGAAGGACAGCAAGACGCGCGACCGGAGGAACATATAAAAGATCCCTAGGACAAAGACGAGGAGTGACAGCGTGGGAAAGTGCGCGTCTGACGACTCGTTCAATTCCCCAGACAGCCGAACCAACAACCATGGTCGGAGGAAGGATAACCTCCTGTGTAGGAGCCGCTTCTGGAGAAGTGAATTGTCGCGAAAGAGCATCCGGTTTGAGGTTCTTGGAACCGGGACGATAGGAAATCGTAAAATCGAATCGGGCAAAGAAGAGCGCCCAGCGTGCTTGACGCGCATTAAGCCTCTTGGCCGAGCGAATGTATTCCAGATTACGATGATCTGTCCATACAATAAACGGGACAGAAGAACCCTCCAACCAATGACGCCACTCGCCGAGAGCCAAACGGATGGCTAGAAGTTCGCGATTACCGACATCATAGTTGCGCTCGGCGGGAGACAAGCGATGAGAAAAAAAAGCGCATGGATGGACCTTCTCATCGGACGCGGAACGTTGGGAGAGAATGGCTCCCACGCCCACCTCGGAAGCGTCGACCTCGACGATAAACTGTCTGGTGATGTCAGGAGTAATGAGAATTGGGGCGGTAGTAAACAGGGATTTGAGTCGATCAAAGGCAATCTGAGCAGAACGCGACCAAGAGAAATACGTCTTGGCAGACGTGAGAGCGGAGAGCGGGGCGGCGACCTGGCTAAAATTCCGAATAAAACGACGATAAAAATTAGCGAACCCCAGGAACCGCTGGAGCGCAACACGGGAATCCGGAACAGGCCATTCCGTGACGGCGCGAACCTTGGTGGGGTCCATAACAATCCCCTCGGAGGAGATGACCGAACCAAGGAACGTGACGGACGTAGCGTGAAACGTGCATTTCTCAGCCTTGACAAACAAGCGATTTTCAAGAAGGCGCTGGAGAACCTGACGAACGTGCTGAGTATGTATCTGGAGAGAGGGAGAAAAAATTAAAATGTCGTCGAGGTAAACGAAAACAAAAATGTTTAACATGTCTCTAAGGACATCGTTGACAAGAGCCTGAAACACGGCAGGGGCGTTGACCAACCCGAACGGAAGAACGCGATATTCAAAGTGCCCTAAGGGCGTATTGAAAGCTGTTTTCCATTCATCCCCCTCCTTTATGCGGACGAGATGATAGGCATTACGTAGATCTAGCGTTGTGAAGATCTTAGCCCCCTGCAGGATCTCGAAGGCGGATGACATCAGAGGCAAGGGATAACGATTCTTGACTGTGATGTCATTCAACCCACGATAATCGATGCAGGGTCGCAACGTACCATCTCTCTTCTTAACGAAGAAGAAACCGGCCCCCGCAGGAGAGGATGAAGGAACTATGGTACCAGCTTCGAGCGAATCAGATAAATACTTCTCGAGGGCTTCACGTTCGGGCGCCGACAAGGAATATAATCTTCCCCGGGGAGGGGCGGTCCCCGGCAGAAGATTGATGCTGCAATCGTACGGACGATGGGGAGGGAGAGAAGTGGCCCGGGAACGACTGAAAACCGCCCGCAGATCATTGTACTCCTCCGGGACTCCGGACAAATCACCGGGCTCCTCCTGAAACACAGAAACAGAAGACACAGGAGGAGAGGCAGACACTAAACAATTTACATGACAAGATAAATTCCAAGAAAGAACGGACCCTCTGGCCCAATTAATCTGTGGATTATGCTTGACTAGCCAGGGGTGTCCCAAAACAACGGGGGTATAAGGGGAGTGAAAAACTAAAAAGGAAAGGCTCTCACGATGATTACCCGAAACAGTGAGACTCACCGGGACCGTGGAACGGCGTACCCTGGCGAGGATACTGCCATCGAGAGCGTGAACAGGAGTGGAATCCTCTAAATCGATAAGGGGAATCCCCTGAGTGCAAGCCCACGTCTCGTCGACAAAACTTCCCTCGGACCCCGAGTCAATGAGCGCAGAGCAGGTGACGGACGAGCCCGGCCAGCGGAGATGTACTTGGAAGGTAGTGCGGCTGCATGGCGCACTGGTGAGCTCTGGCTTTTACTGGACACGAGGACTGAAAGTGAGAAGCAGACCCACAGTACATACAGAGGCGTTCGGTTATTCGGCGTTGGCGTTCAGCCGCGGAAATCCGTAATCCTCCCAACTGCATGGGCTCCGCATCAGTGTGGGCAGAAGGAGAAGAAGAGACAGGTGCAGGAAGGAGTGATCTCTCCAAGCCGCGAGCCCGGCGGCGTAATTCGAAGCGTTTCTCTGTGCGGATGGCAAGATCAATAAGGGGATCAAGGCGCGAGGGAGAATCACGGGCGAGGATCTCGTCTTTTAAATCGGCATTCAATCCCTCTAGGAAACGGGCCACTAAAGCAGGTTCATTCCACTCACAGGAAGTCGACAATGTACGAAATTCAACAGAAAAATCGGCTACAGACCTCTTGCCTTGACGAAGTGAGGAGAGGAGTCGAGAGGCTTCAGCACCATGGACAGAGCGGTCGAAGACGCGTAACATCTCTTCCTTGAAATAGTCATAACTGTTGAGACATTCAGACCCAGCGCTCCAGACGGCGGTCCCCCATTCCCGTGCTCGCCCCGAGAGAAGGGAGATGACAAAGGCGATTCGGGAGCGATCCCTGGCATAAGTGGTTGACTGCAAGGAAAAGACAACCTCACACTGTGTCAGGAATGAACGGCACTCGGCCGGCTCACCAGCATAACTGGGCGGATTGTTGACCCTGGGCTCCGGTGGTGCGTGGGAGCTGGAAACGGGTGTCTCAACACGAAGATGCAAAATCTGTTGGGTTAGGTCGTTCACCTGGGCGACGAGAGACTCCACAGCATGACGAGAGGCAGCGAGTTCATCCTCGTGACGGCCCAGCATGGTTCCCTGAAGCTCAAGGGCGGACTGGAAATGACTCTCCTTTGCTGGGTCCATGAACTGGCCAGAGTATTCTGTCATGAGGAGAGTTGGAGAGAGAGAGAACCCAAACGCAAAGGCAGATCAAATGTCTCTTTAATAAACTCAGAAGCGCTGATAGGCAAAATCAGAACACAGGTGCCGACAGGCAAAACAGTTCAAACAGAGAGTCTCTTTAAGGGAAAAAGGCAACTGAAGAGAGTCCGCAGGCTTAGTACAGGAAATTCCCACAAGATGCGGAGAAGGGTCCGGGTAGCGGATGAGTAGCTTCAAACAATAGTAGGAACCGACAGCCAGAGGCAGGCAAGCAGAAGATGATCAGCAGTAATAATCAGGAGACAGCATATACCACACTGGACACAACAAGACTGGTAACGATAGAGAAACATCAGGTACGTAACACATTTCAGGTAATACTCTGGCAGGGAACAAAGGAAAAGAGGGAGAAGAAATAGGGAAAGAAATCAGTAGGAAGAGAGAACAGGTGAGAGCGTTAACGAGATGATGAGATAGAGAACAGCTGAACGAGAGAAAAGAAACGGGGAAGTGGTGTAAGGAGGAAAAAGACCAGGAGAGGGAGCAAGAGGAAGAGGAAAGAGCCCGATTCATGACAGAAAGATAGATAAGTTAGAAAGATAGATTAGTTAAAAAGAAAGAAAGATAGATAAGTTAGATAGATAGATAGATAGATAGATAGATAGATAGATACGTTAGTTAGAAAGATAGATAGATAGATAGATAGATAGATAGATAAGTTAGTTAGAAAGATAGATAGATTAGTTAGAAAGAAAGATAGATAGATAAGTTAGTTACAAAGATAGATAGATTAGAAAGAAAGATAGATAAGTTAGTTAAAAAGATAGATAGATTAGTAAGAAAGAAAGATAGATTAGTTAGTTAGAAAGAAAGATAGATTAGTAAGAAAGAAAGATAGATAGATAAGTTAGTTAGAAAGATAGATAAGTTAGAAAGATAGATAAGTTAGTTAAAAAGATAGATAGATTAGTAAGAAAGAAAGAAAGATAGATTAGTTAGTTAGAAAGAAAGATTAGTTAGAAAGAAAGATAGATAGATAGATAAGTTAGTTAGAAAGATGGATAGAAAGATAAGTTAGATAGAAAGATAAGTTAGAAAGATTAGATAGATAGATAGATAGATAGATAGATAGATAGATAATTAAATGGTAGTTTAATTGAGTCTAGGGCTTCAGGGAGTTTAGATTTGAGTTTTTGGCTTGTACACTAATGGGCCACCGTAGTCTTGGCTCAATTTGAGCGGTCTGCCATGTAAGTCTATGGGATTTTTATGGTTTTTAATATTAATTTTTAAGAAAACTGAAAGTCAAATCAGTCTGAAAAGATATAGCACACCAAGTCAGAACAGTATGAAGGTCTGACCCGAGTTTGGAGTATGTAGCTTGAACGGTCTAGGAGGAGTTAGAGTCAGAAAATTTGCCGTCAGAAAAAGAAGAAGAAGAATAATAATAAGTTTAAATAGGATTTCAGTAAGTTGGCTTTCTCAAGCCAACTTAATGAGCAAATGATAAAGCTTGGGTTGCTGAATATTCGATCCTGTTACATTGTCAGTCTGTTTTGATTTCTGTCTTTGTCTGTGTTCTGTCCATTAGTTCAGTTTGGTCTTCCTCCGCCCCTGCCTGTTTGTTTCTATAGTTACTTATTGATTGGTTAGTTCAGTTCAGGTGTGTCTTGTTAATTTGCCTCTTTAGTTCTGTCTATTTATACCCACAGTGTTCTGTCTTGTTCCTGGTCAGTTATTTTATGTTGTGTTATGTTTGGTTGTTCTGTTCCCAAGTCCTGTTTCCTAGCCTGAGTCTTTATTTGTCTAGTTTTGAGTTTGTTTAAATAAAAGCTGCTGCAAGTATTAGTGGTGGGCAGATCGAGGCTTCGTGAAGCAATGAAACAGTTGAACCAAATGGGCCATATTGTTTCGAGGCTTCGAATCAATCCGACACCCGTCTCAACGGTGACACCTAGTGGTCACTTGCAGGTGTTGATCTGAAACAACCTTGATGAGCCATTAAAAAAATGTGTTTTTTTTTTTATTATTGTATTTTTCTAATATGTGAAGCTTATAACCTGTTGGCTCCTCACTGTGCATAATGTTAATTTGGTCCTGCAAAATGAATATTAATAAAAGAAATCAAGCCACAATGTCTCACTTTTTTAGATATTTTTATTTAAAAATATTAATTTCTCTGCTGTGGAAGGACTTAGACTTCTTTTTTTACAGATCATTTCTCCAGCCTTTGAAAAAATCCTCTCACAAGGGACTCTTGTTGCTGACGTGCAAATATATATTTTTAGCTAGGACATACAAATGAGGAAAGATTACTGCTCTCTCTTTCCAGTAAGTTAGAGGATCATGAGTTCTGGGCAAATACGCAAATTTCAAATTCTCCTCAAATGGCGCATCATGAATGATGTATTGTTGCAGTAGGCTAGCTGCCGATCACAATACACACATCTCACTTTATTTGGGGTTTCTAAACGGAAATGCTCCCACACCACAGATGCACAGCATCTCTTCTGGGGAGCCTCCATTTTATCTATCTATCAAAATCTATCTATCTATGTATCTATCTATATGAATCTATCTATGTATCTAGATATGTATCTATAATCTATCTATGTCTCTAAATATGTATCTAGATATGTACCTAGATATGTATCTAGATATAATCTATGTATCTGTATCTATCTATAATCTATCTATATATGTATCTATCTATTAATCTAGCTGTCTATATTTATATCTATGTATCTATTAATTTTTCACTATATTTACATTTACATTTAGTCATTTAGCAGACGCCCTTATCCAAAGCGACTTACAAATTAGGACTAAATTCAGCGAGTCATCATAAAGAGGCAAAAGCAACAACAACGCAGGAAGTGCTCAAAATACGAAGTTCAGGTATTATTCAGAGTAGCATAAGCCTGATAAGTGATGTTTCAAAGGGAAAGGAATTTTTTTTTTTTTTTCTATAAGGTTAAGTGCTCACGGAAGAGATTGGTTTTCAGCTGTTTTTTGAATGTTGTCAGGGATTCTGCATTCCGGATGAGGGTGGGGAGAGCGTTCCACCAGCATGGAACTGTAAATGAGAATGTTCTGGAAAGTGATTTTGTGGCTTTCTGTGATGGAACCACGAGACGTATATGTATACTCTGTCTGTCTCTAGCCTATCAGTCAATGTGTTGTGTAAATTTAAACACCTGATCCGTTCTATCACCTGAGGCAGGAGAGAGACGGGGGGAAAAGCATAGAGCGGGCGGCGGGGCCACACATGGGCCAGCGCGCTCCTGCTCTTGGAGAAAAATTCTTGACAGTGAGCGTTTTCTTGAGACGCAAACAGGTCCACTTCCGCTCTGCCGAATTTCTTCCACAGCAGTTGGACTGTCTGTGGGTGTAGAGACCATTCGCCTGCCGGAACATTGTTCCTGGACAGTCTGTCTGGTCCTATATTCATGATCCCTGGCACGTGCGCTGCTCTGAGCGAGCGCAGGTTGCACTGAGCCCATACCAGGAGGCGTTCTGCCAGCCTGTACAGTTTCTCGGATCTGATGCCGCCCTGGCGATTTATGTAGGACACCACAGACATGTTGTCCGAACGGACCAAGACGTGGTGACCTTTTATTTGGGGACAAAAACGCGTCAGCGCGTTGTCTACTGCCAGCATTTCGAGGCAGTTTATGTGCAGGAGCTTCTCCCGTTCTGACCACTGGCCGAAGAACGGTCTGCCCTCGAGCAGCGCACCCCATCCCGAGGTGGACGCGTCTGTGGACACCACTTTCACCCTCGAGGAAGTCCCCAGGCTTACACCTGATTGGTACCAGTCGTTCGCTTTCCAGGGTTTCAGAGCTGTAACGCATTTCTGATTGACCCTGAGGCGAAGCAAACCGGGTGCCCACGCTTCGCGTGGGACTCGCGCTTTCAGCCAAAACTGCAGCGGGCGCATGCGGAGCAGACCCAGCTGGAGCACTGACGATGCTGAGGCCATGAGACCTAGCATCTTCTGAAAATCTCTTGAGCGGGACAGACGCGCCGCAGCGAAAAGAGTTCGCTGTGCGTCGAATGTCTACCGCGCGCTGTTGTGATAGTCGCGCTATCATGGATAGTGAGTCCAGTTCTGTGCCCAGGAAAGATATTTTCTGACTGGGTGACAGGGAGCTCTTCGCCCAATTGACACTCAGACCCAAATCCTCGAGGTGATCGAGTAAAATGGTCGTGTGTTCTATGAGCACTGCGCGAGATTGCGCTAGAATCAGCCAATCGTCCAAATAGTTCAGCACTCGCATGCCTCTCATTCTGAGGGGTGCGAGCGCCGCATCCATGCACTTCGTAAATGTACGGGGTGCTAGGGACAAACCGAACGGCAGGACTGTGTACTGATATGCCTGGCCCTCGAAGGCGAATCTCAAATATCGCCTGTGACGTGACGCTATCTGTATTTGAAAATACGCGTCTTTCAGATCTATTGACACAAACCAATCTCCTTGGCGAATCTGCACAAGGATTTGCCTGGTCGTGAGCATCCTGAACTGTCGCTTCACAAGCACTTTGTTCAGTTGCCTTAGATCTAGTATGGGTCTGAGACCCCCGTCTTTTTTCGGTACCAGGAAGTATCTGCTGTATAGCCCTCCCTCGCTCTGATCTTGAGAGAGAGGTTCTATGGCCCCTTTGCTCAATAGTTTCGTCACTTCGGCTCGAAGTAGATGTGCTACTTCTGTTTTTACCGTGGTCTCGACGCGCGCCACATAGCGGCGAGGGCGTCGGCGAAACTGCAGCGAATAGCCTCTTTCTATAATGTTCAGCACCCACTTCGAAACCCCGGGTAGCTTTGCCCATGCGTCTGCATGGATAGCTAGGGGTCGAATACGAAGCACGCTCCGCTCGCTCAGCGATGGAGAAGCTTCGGTGTGCTGTAACACAAGCGTGTCGCTCGTGACATTTGAGGCATGGGGCGCGCTGATGACAGCGGGCAGATTGCCCGCGCTCGACTCCTCTGCGGTGGTTAACCGCGAGGGGGAGGGCTGGGCGGTTCCCGTGGGAACTGTCATGTCTATGTGTGGATGTGGGCGCGGGACAGCGGGCACATTTATCACACCGAAAGCATCGTTCGCTTGCGTGAAGCGAGTGCACGTTGGTTTCGTTTTTACAGAAACCGTGAGACATGCATAACGTGGTGTTAGTGGGCACATTCACCATGTTTGAAGCGCAATCGGTCTGAGCCGATTCATGTGCGCGAGCCCTGTGTGACGGGCTGTGCTTGTGTGTAGAGATGGGCACTGGGCAGTGGGCATTCTTCTTACACATAAAGCACCATCGGCCGTGGCCGGGACACCAGAAAAAATTCACACTTATGGGATTTATCTGGGTAGCCGTAAAAACGGCGTTTGTGTGCAGGCAAGCGGGTGACAGAACCGACTTGTTTACTGCAGGATACACTGGAACAGTCACATTTACTGGAACTGAACGAGCGAGAAGTTGCCATAGAAACAGAGAGCGTCAACATGCTGGCGTTTATTGCAGGCCTGCGTGCATTACAACAGGCTTGTTCACTGCAATATTGACATTTCCAGTCGCCTGAATTCCAGAGGGGAATGGGAAATGTATAGGAAAAAGGAGGTTGGTCCGTCCGCAGCGGGACCAGAAAAACTCCCTTTTTTCCTTACGCCAGTGACGCACGGAACACCATAGAAACGGTGTTTGGGTGCAGGCGAGCGGGTTGTACAACGCGCTCGTTGGCTGCAAAATACACATCTGCAGTCGCCTTTTCAGGGAACTGACAGAGCGAGCATTGACGGCATAATTTTATCTGCCGGTAGACCCGGGGATCGAACGCGGGTCTCTCGCGTGCAAAAACCTGAGAGTCTGCCACTGGGCCACAGGGGGAGACACATTGAAACTCAGTTAGCGCGAGTATTATAAGAGAGCGTCAACGTGCTGGCGTTTGTTTGCAGGCATGCGTGTATTACAACAGGCTTGCTCACTGCAATACAGACATTTCCAGTCGCCCGAACTTCAGAGGGGAATGAGAAATGTACGAGAAAGAGGAGGTCGGTCCGTCCGCGGGGGGACCAGAAAACGCTCTTTTCTCCTTTCGCCAGTGACGCACGGAAACCATAGAAACGGTGTTTGGGTGCAGGCGAGCGGGTTGTGCAACGCGCTCGTTGGCTGCAAAATGCACGTCTGCAGTCGCTTTTCAGGGAACTGACAGAGCGAAGCATTGGCGGCATAATTTTAACTGCCGCTAGACCGGGATTCGAACTCCGGTCTCTCGTGAGAAAAACCAATGATTCCGCCACTGAGCCACAGGGGGGAACACAAAGGTTTTCGGATGCACGAGCATATAAGAGCGTCACATGCTTTCTTCGGCGTATGCTTGCAGGCGCGCTTGTATTAAAACAGGCTCGCCTGCTGCAATATTGATATTTCCAGTCGCATGATCAGGGAACTGGGAATATGTATGAGAAATTGAAGGTCAGTCCATCCTCGGAGGGACTAAAAAACACATCTTTCTCCTTTCGCCGGTGAGTGACGCATGAATGGGGCGCAGAAGGCAGGGTAGCTTTCTTATAACGTAAAGAAAAACTAACCCGACCATCCGCTTCCAGCCTCCCTTGTGAGCGGCGCAGTTTGCGCGGCTTGAACAGAGGGAGAGAGAAAGCTAGCCCCGTGACCGCCCGCTCCTGACATCCTCTGTGAGCGGCGCGGTGTGCGCGGCTCGAACAGAGGGAGAACAGGTATCGTCCCCCAAGCAGGCAAGGCAAGCGGGCGAACCGGCAAGCTTTGCGGGTTGGGGGGGGGGCGGAGGAGCAGTCTCGGAGAAGGATGCCAGGTGAGTCCTCAGAGTCACCATAGGCAGTACCTAACTCGCAGTGAGGGCAGTCGCCGTCAGCGAGTGCGAGAGCTGCGTGATCAGGAAAAGGGGCGTCTTGAAAAAGACGCCCAGCTCTTTTAGTGCAATGGGAGTGTGTGTCGCGGCGGCGAGCACACACACATACATAAACACAGTAGCAGAGAAAGGATATAATGCCGGAAAGCGCAGCAGGAAGGCAAGGAAGGCGGCGCGGCCAGCGACTTCAGTGACTCGTCCCGCTGAAGGTGCTCTCTTTCAGACGGCGCGGCTTCTTATCCAGCTCCAGCGATGCGAGTGCTTCGCTTGAAGGATGAAAAATCAGATAATAGCTGCCTGCGAGCGATATTTATAGGCCTAGACCACGCCCATTTCGGCGGGACGTGACGCAGCGGGCGCGAAGTGCCCTGATTGGGTCTGACGTCACGCCAGGCCTCGCTCGATAGGCTGCTGCAGTTGCCGCAGAGCAGCCAATAGGCGCGCGAGCTGTCTCGCCTATGTCTGCATTGCTGCTGCAACGCGTTTTGCATTATTACAAAATTAAGGATAATTTTTGGCTTCAATATCTCGCGGAAAAGGATTTTCCCCTAGCGTAAGATATCTTACGCAGTACGAGAGACCTCTCGTAAGAGAACCAAACGATTACATGACTTTAAATTAGTCCACCCCCCAAGATTACTGTAATAAACATGAACCTCGTCTGAAAGGCAAAGAGGGAGGTGTTGCTGTAATTTATAGTAATATTTTCAGAATTAACTTTTCAGAAGTCTAGTTTCAAATATAATTATTTTGAAGTGTTGGTGCTTAATGTAACAATATATAGTGTAAATGATAAATCACATTTGAGATTTTTGCTGGCTACTCTATACAGGCCACCAGGGCACCATACAGACTTTATCAAATAATTTGCTGACTTTCTATCAGAGTTAGTACTGGCTGCAGATAAAGTCCTAATTGTTGGTGATTTTAATACACATGTAGATAACGAAATAGATGCATTGGGATTGGCATTTAAAGACATTCTTAACTCTATTGGAGTTAGACAAAACATGTCAGGACCTACTCACTGTCGTAATCATACTCTAGATCTAATATTATCACATGGAATCAATGTTGATGCTGTTGAAATTCTGCAGCAGAGAGATGACATCTCTGATCATTATCTAGTCTCGTGTAAACTTAATTTAGCCAAGGCTGCAGAGCCAACTCTGTGTTACAAATATGCAGTGTTGTGCAAGTTACTTCCCCAAACCGTAATGCATTATACATTACTTGTTACTGTTATTTAAAAGTAATTCTTTACCTTACAATATTACTGTCTCAGAATTGTAATGCGTTACATTACTCCTGTATTACTTTTGAGTTACTTTCACCAAAATAACTACAGAAGTAGAACTTAACATTCTAAAATGACTAGGGCTGTAACGATATGAAACCGAAATTGTGACACTCAGATCCACGAACATGTGTCGCGTTGTGAGAAGGCAGAATCGCGACACGTCCCTTCCAACTCCCACAGTTATCCTTCCCGTCCAGATCCAATGCTACCACATCTTTAAATTACTATTAGTATTATTTGAAGTTAACATTATAAAATACGTAGACCTACACCACAACTAGTTGAGGATAAATTCTTTAAAATTGGGCAATTCCAGCGTTATGGACGTGACATTTGCAGTAAAAACTTGAAATATAAATTTTCAGAAAATGCATTTAATACCAATACATTGAGACGTCTGTTTATATATCCATAGGCTACTCCCTTAACCCTCTGGGGTCTGATGTGTTTTTGGGGCCCTTGGGATGTTTTGACATGCCCTGACATTTGTGCTTTTTTCAGTTATTTATAAACATGTTAATGGCAAAGGTGTAAATTCACTCTATATAGCACAAACAGGGTTACCATAATATGTGAGCAACATGTATGTAGATGTTTGTATTTTTAAGAGAATAATGTTTATGCGTGGTTATTGAAAAAACTAAAAATGAAAGTTGCTGAAATAAGACCACAAAAATCATACTAAATATGTGTCCACAAGACTTTTGACTAATGGATGTTGTCGCTTCGAGTTTTGGCTTCAAAATGATGTGAAACTAGTATTGCTTTATCGTTCACATAAAACAATACATTGATTTAAATTGTGTAAGACAGGTTTTGCTTGGAAAGCCAATATGCAAGGGGGGCGTGAAGGAGGAGTGGTTTACACCTGATAATACAATGTCCCACCCATTATGCGTAATGACTTGCATAATGAGCCATTCATTCAGGTGTGACACTGACTGAGCCACAAGAATGAATGCAAGGACAAAAGATATATTTAGAAGAAGACTTATATTGACCATTTAAGATTTTGCTTACATATCTTGTAAATATGTTTTGCTATTTTATTAAAAAGGTTACAATTACAACAATAATTACAATTTCAGGTGTACTCTTTCTTTGTAAAAAAATTATTATAGGCCTACATTTTATCATATGTATTCATTAGTTTGAATATAGCCAACATTGGAACAGCTAACATCTTGATGTTGATTTTTGACAAAAATAGTATTTTATATATATATATATATATATATAAGAACATATGAGCAGAAATTGCTAAACAAAAGCTTATTTGATGTGGCAGTATATTCTACAGTAAAAACTGTACCCAAATCTAGTCAACAAAATGTTGTCTTTCATATTTCGCCTGACTGTAACGTTGTTTTTATGAAATATTAGGGCATATAAATGTTAATTTGCAGTTTAATACGTTGCTTATACAAAGACATTTTATTTCAACATATTTCAGTCGATTTTTACTCATCTCAGTATAGCAATATAGTTTGGTAAAAGCTAAACTAGTAAATGTGTTCATGTAAAAATAACATTTACTAATGTAAGTGCAAGTGTGCGCTGTTGTTAACAGCTGTAGTAGGCTAAACATCTGTGCTGTTCATTCATTCACACACAGACACGCGATTCATATTTAAACAGTCCTTTTGCAGTTTACCAACACTATTGCATATCGCGATTAGAACAAAGCACTTAAGAATAAAAAACTTACCACAGTCCTCTCAAGTCCTCTCTAAGTATTATTCCTCTCAGCGAAACAAGACGACATAAAGTGCATGAGTCGCGGTGTGTGTTATACTGCTGATGTGGGCGTTCACAGGTTTGCGTGTATTGCCTCAGTCATTTGCGTTTGAATAGCGCACGCTCTCCGTGGGCGGGGTCGCATTAAAGTTAATGAGATATAAGAGTTAAAGTTAAGAATATAAGACAAATCTTATATGTCTAATATCCAAGATGGCGCCGCGGATGGCTGCCTCGGTGTGGAGCTCTCCAGTTATTGTGTTGTTTTTGTTGGTTTGTTCTGCGTTTAGTCATTCTTTTCCTATCAGTTTCACCAAAGACGAACTACTGGACATTAGGAAACACACACCAGACAACTTTTTTACAGATTTTGATTACTCAGACGTTTTACTGGACATTCTCGTCGGAGGGGCAGCGGTGTTGTTCAAACGCGCGGTCAGACGCAAACGCGGGAAGCGCGCTGGCGCGCTGGTTAAACTCCGCGAGCGCGGCCTCCGTACTGCACTCCCCAGTATTCATCTTGCGAATCTCCGATCTCTTCCTAACAAAATGGACGAACTTCTTCTCCTCACCCGCACTAACAAGGATTTTTTAAACTCCGCTGCTCTGTGCTTCACTGAAACCTGGCTGAGTGAAGCCATACCGGACAATGCACTACATCTGCCGGGCTTTCAGCTGTTCCGAGCGGATCGCATCGCGGAACTAACGGGGAAAACGAGAGGTGGTGGATTGTGTTTCTACATTAACGAAAGTTGGTGTTCAGATGTAACAACACTGAAGAAGATGTGCTCTCCTAATTTAGAGGCACATTTCATAAACTGTAAACCTTTCTACTCGCCGCGGGAGTTTTCCTCATTCATTCTCGCGAATGTTTACATTCCTCCAGACGCGTGTGTGAGCGCGGCGATACAACAGCTGGCTGAACATATAGCTGAAATGGAACAAAGGTACCCAGACTCTCTTTTAATCATTCTTGGGGACTTTAACAAAGCAAATCTCTCCCGTGAACTGCCAAAATACAGACAGCATGTTACATGTCCTACCAGAGACAGTAATATATTGGACCACTGTTACACCACGATAAAGAATGCGTATCACTCCGTCCCACGGGCAGCTTTGGGGCTCTCTGATCATTGTTTGGTTCATCTTATACCGACCTACAGGCAGAAACTGAAATCAGCTAAACCTGTAATAAGGACTGTAAAAAGATGGACCAACGAAGCAGAGCAGGATCTACAGGCCTGCTTCGATTGCACTGATTGGACTGTTTTTGAAGCTGCAGCCACCGATCTGGATGAGCTCACAGATACTGTAACATCATATATCAGTTTCTGTGAGGATACATGCATTCCTACCAGGACATTCTTATCATTCACTAATGATAAACCATGGTTTACTGGGAAACTCAAACAGCTTCGTCATGCCAAAGAGGATGCTTACAGAAGTGGGGATAAAATCTTGTATAACCAGGCCAGAAACAGACTGACAAAGGAGATCAGAGTTGCTAAAAGAAGCTACTCTGAAAAGCTGAAAAACCAGTTTTCAGCCAACGACCCGGCATCAGTCTGGAGAGGCCTGAGGAACATCACCAACTACAAATCACCATCCCCCCGATCTGTGGAGAATCAACAACTGGCTGACACTCTCAATGCATTCTATTGCAGGTTTGAGAAGCCCAGACTCACACCTCACACCCGCTCTGATGTGCACTTCACACATCCACCATCACCTCCTGCAACCCCTCTCCTCCCCCCTTCTGCCATCCAACCTGAGCTTAAGGTCTGTGTGGAGGACGTGAGCCGAGTCTTCAAAAAACAGAAGACTAGGAAAGCTTCAGGCCCAGACGGCATCTCATCTGCTTGTCTAAAAGCCTGCGCTGACCAACTGGCCCCAGTCTTCACGCAGATCTTCAACAGATCATTGGAGCAGTGTGAAGTTCCCTGCTGCTTCAAACGCTCCACTATCATTCCGGTTCCCAAAAAACCTAAAATCACTGGACTTAATGACTACAGACCTGTCGCTCTCACGTCTGTGGTCATGAAGTCGTTTGAAAGACTGGTGTTGGCCTATCTGAAGGACATCACTGGACCCCTTCTGGATCCCTTTCAGTTTGCTTACAGAGCAAACAGGTCTGTGGATGATGCAGTCAACATGGGACTGCACTATATCCTGCAACATCTTGACAGACCTGGGACTTATGCACGGATCTTATTTGTGGACTTCAGTTCGGCCTTCAATACCATCATCCCTGATCTTCTCACAGCCAAACTGACTCAGCTCTCCATGCCATCCTCAATCTGTCAGTGGATCTCCAGCTTCCTGACAGACCGGCAGCAGCGAGTGAGACTGGGGAAGCTCACATCCAGGACCCTCACCATCAGCACTGGCGCCCCCCAAGGGTGCGTTCTCTCCCCACTGCTCTTCTCCCTGTACACTAATGACTGCACTTCTAAAGACCCCTCTGTCAAGCTCCTGAAATTTGCAGACGACACCACCGTCATCGGTCTCATCCAAAATGGTGACGAGTCTGCTTACAGACTGGGGGTTGAACAGCTGGCTGTCTGGTGCAGCTATAACAACCTTGAGCTGAACACGCTCAAAACAGTGGAGATGATTGTGGATTTCAGGAGAAAATCCCCAGCACTCCCCCCTCTCACCATCATGAACAGCACTGTGGAAGCAGTGGAGTCATTCAGGTTCCTGGGCTCTACCATCTCTCAGGACCTGAAGTGGGCAAATCACATTGACTCCATTGTGAAAAAGGCCCAGCAGAGACTGTACTTCCTTCGCCAGCTGAAGAAGTTCAATCTGCCACAGGAGCTGCTGATCCAGTTCTACTCAGCCGTCATTGAGTCTGTTTTAAGCACTTCCATCACTGTCTGGTTTGGTTCAGCTACCAAATCGGACATCAGGAGACTACAACGGACAGTCCGGACAGCAGAGAGGATTATTGGTGCCCCCCTGCCAACCCTCCAGGACCTGTACTCTTCCAGAGTGAGGAAGAGAGCAGGTAAAATCATCACAGACTCCACTCACCCTGGACACCCCCTGTTTGAACTGTTACCGTCAGGACGGCGACACAGATCACTGGCCACAAGAACATCCAGGCACAGGAACAGTTTCTTTCCACAGGCCATTTCCCTTCTGAACACTTAACATGCCCCCCAAGGCATATGCCTGCAAGTGCAATACTCCCACTGTCTAGTGCAATATTCTCTTAACTCAGGTGATATTTATATTTATATTATTCATACTACTCAAAATACTGTAAATATGTTCATAATCTGTAACATGCACTAGACTCCCACTGTCTAGTGTAATATTCTCTAACTCAGGTGATATTTATATTTATATTATTCATACTTCTCAAAATACTGTAAATATGTTCATAATCTGTAAATGTTTATTCAGACTAAACCCAACTGTGACCCCTTTTTTTTACTTTTTATACTATTTTATTTTATTTTATTTTTTTATATATTTTATTCTTAGAATTTGTATTACTATGTTTCTTGTTGTATTTGTATTTGTATATGTGCACTGGAAGCTTCAGTACCAAGAAAAATTCCTTGTGGGTGCAAGCACACTTGGCAATAAAGCTCTTTCTGATTCTGATTCTGATTCTGATTAATGAGCTGAGATGAGAACGGCTGACATCTCTCTCTTTTCATACAGATTACATTAACTGAGAATATTTGTTTTTTATATAATTTACTTAATTTAAAAGAAGATAATTCAAGCTTTATGCATGTGTGCCTGTATGCTTGTTTGACTGAGTATTCGCTGAGTTATAGTTCATTTTCGGACGCGTTTCAGAATGGACTACACTGACAGAGAGAAGGCAGAACTTGCATCATGTTTATTTTTCTTTATTTGGCAAAAAGCACAACACGTTGTTTTTATTGTGAGTATACACAAAAAAAATACACATTTAACAGGATCGATTGATGTACAACACAAGCATGTAATATCAAAATCAACAGAGTATTTTGAATCTCTTTCGCACTGATAAGGAAAAAAACGAGCAGATCACGCCGGCATGATTGCCGACCCCAGGGGGTTAATAAAGGAGTCCAAACATTAGAATAATATCAGTCTACACATGTGTTATATTTAATATGAGGGAAATAGACATGCATGCATGCGTGACACAAAAAATCTTTTAACTTTTAGGTAGCAAAATATTTTTGAGTAATTCTGTGAATTACACTAAGCAAACCAAAAGTAATACTACCCACCGGATGAAGAAGGGTTGGCTCTCCACAGAACATAATATATTCATTTTATTTTATTTTTCGTGTTTGCATTTATGAGGAAAAAACAATGTTACGGACGTTACCGTTCTCCGTTATGGACGTGAGCGCTCTGAAAGCGACACTAAAAGACTGCTTTAAAACTTTCACAGAGACCTCAAACAGAAATCACAAAGCCTTTCTTTAAAGTGAATTTCGTTTTGTATTAATTGTATCTTAATCATAAGATTGTATTGTATCAATGTTTCATCAACCAATTGCCTGGATTTAATAAATAAGAAGTAAATATAGCAGACAAGAGATAATCAGGACAGGCGCCGGTGCGTGAACTGGAGCTCATCTCATAAATTAACCGAAACTCAGCGCCTACTTGCCTCACAGAAATGTCTACTTTTAAACAGAAGTTTTAGATACTTTTAGATCGCGAGTCAACATCGTCAACTTCATCTTTGCAGCCGACACTGACACAGAAAACACTTGTTTATTAACCCCCTGGGGTCGGCGGTATCGCCGGCGATACCAGCTCGCTTTTTTTTTTATCAGTTCAAAAGAGATTCATTTTGCTCTGTTGACTTTGATATTACAAACAAGTTTCATACATCAATCGATTCTGTTAAATGTGTATTATTTTTGTGTATACTCACAATAAAAACAAAGTGTTGTGCTTTTTGCCAAATAAAGACAAATAAATGCGATGCGAGTTCTGCCTTCTCTCTGTCAGTTAAGTCCATTCTGAAACGCGTCCGAAAATGCACTGTAACTCAGCGAAAACTCAGTCAAACAGGCATACAGACGCACAGGCATGAAGCTTGAATTCTCTTCTTTTAAATTAAGTAATTTATATAAAAAACAAATATTCTCAGCTTGTGAAATCTGTTTTAAAAGAGAGCGATTCCAGTCGAGCTCATTAGCGCTCATTCAAATGTAATGTGACCACGCCCCGGAGAGCGCGCGCTATTCAAACGCAAATTCTGAGAACCATTTCAGACCTGTGAAACGCCCCCACATCAGCTGTAAACACAGCGCGCCGCGAGTGAGGCATAATATAGCCTACCTAATAATCCTGGAGAAAAGTTTCCTCAGAACAGTGCAGATATGAGGAGCAATAGATCCCGCTGAGGAGTGAGGTAGGCTAAGTTATCTTTTCTCAAGTGTTAATGTGGAATAAATAACGTTAGTGTAGGCCTATGTAAACCGCAAAAAGATGAATCGTGTTTCTATAATATGAATCGCGTGTCTGTGTGTGAAAGAATAAACCGCTTTAATCAACTAAAATGCTTTGCTATACTGAGATGAGTAAAAACTGACTGAAATATGTTGAAATAAAATGTCTTTGTATAAGCAACGTATTAACCTGTTAAGCTGCAACGCCACTTTTTAAAAATCCCCAGAAATGACATACCCAAACTGAAACAGATACAGTTCATGAACCCTTTGCACTAAAAGCACAAGTATGATCTCATTTGAAAGCTGACACCTGGTAGTTTATTGTAAATGTAGAATTAATTATTGTCATAATGAAAAAACATTTTTTAAATAGCTTCAAAGTTTTGTAAAGTTATTAGAAATTTATTTTTATTAAACATATTCATGAAAATAAAATTGAAGTGGGCCCTGGAGCAATCTAGAAATGCACTGCAGCTAAAGCCATATGTGTGACCATGTTATATTTAAAATCTGAAAATGATAAGTCTAAAACTCTGTATTTGGTTAAATGTTTTTCAAGATCATGTCAAATTACTTTATTTTGATTAGACTCTAAAAATGCTACTGATGTTTAGCCATCATCTAAGTCATCTATTCAGTCTATTGTCTCTATTGTTTTGTGGTGCAAACGAGCCCCATTCAGTCTCAGTCTCCCCAGTACACATTCACACACCTCTCCAGCCTGGTTATGGATCTAAATATGCATATCTTTTGTCTGCATTATAGTTACTAACGACTGGCTATTCACAGGCTATTCATAGGGTTTCAATCCCTAATTTATTTTATCAAAGTTCTCACTTATATTTGAAACTGTATCAAATGCACTAAAACATTTCAGAAAAGCATTACTATTTAGAAAAAAAACCCATAAAAGAATAACTTCTAGGTGACAGGTGCACCTGAGCTAGCTAGCATGTTAGCTTAGCACACCATCAATACACGACCATTTATGAGATTAAAACTATGTTTGTGCTTCAAACTTATTTTATAACTTAAGTCGATTGTTTTAAATAATCTTCTGTGATCTAATTTGGCTTCAGATAAAAAAAAAAATCAGAAAGAAATGAAAGAAAATATATTATTTATAGTATGCACGATGATAAAGTCTATATCGATTAGCATTACATTATAAATATAATCTATTATTATAAAAATACCTGGCATTGCTTGAAGAACACTCAAATATCAAATATCATTTGCAATCATGTTTATTGTCTTCAAAACGTCTATATCTGCATATTACAGCGATCTCTGTGTTAGCTTTGTGTGTAGCTGCTATCAGTGACGTCCTTGAAGGTCACATGATTATGTCTCTTCTTCATGTTCCATATATGGAGTATTTTTGTGCATATAGCGCCCTCAGGCTATTGGTATGAATTGAAAACACAGCACATCTTAGTAAGAAGCGCTCATAATGATTACATCGACGCATTTGGGTATAAATTCAATAAATATTATTCCTGTCTATAGAAATATGATGTGAATCTATGAGAATATATCAATATTTCTCCAAGTCTGCACATTTTTGAGCTAAAAGCCCTGAGGGACGTTGTTTTGTGAATCGCTGTCATGACAACAGCACGGAGTTTTTTTTTTATGAATGGACCAGCTGACGCTCATAAATCATATTAAAGGTATCAACGCATTTTTCCATTTCATAACTCCTGACACAAAATAAGACATAACTGTCACTATAAGTTTCTCAGAATACAATAGTTGTCAAATACTGAAACTTGAGTCTTATATCTTTTTAATGATGTATAGTTTGTCAAGGTAAAACATTTAATCTGATAGTAACTTTGAACTAAATAAATAAAAAAACGCTTCAGTGCGCCGACGCACTGGTGAGGGTTAACAGGTTAAACTGCAAATTAACATTTATATGCCCTAATATTTCATAAAAACAACGTTACAGTCAGGCGAAATATGAAAGACAACATTTTGTTGACTAGATTTGGGTACAGTTTTTACTGTAGAATATACTGCCACATCAAATAAGCTTTTGTTTAGCAATTTCTGCTCATATGTTCTATATATATAATATATATATATATATATATATATATATATATATATATATATATACACACACATGACCAGTAGTGTATATATATATATATATATATATATATATATATATATATATATATATATATATATATAATACTATTTTTGTCAAAAATAAAGTCATCAAGTAAGATGTTAGCTGTTCCAATGTTGGCTATATTCAAACTTCAAGAATTCAAGCTTCATGCCTGTGTGTCTCTATGTCTGTTTGACTGAGTATTCGCTGAGTTATTGTTAATTTTCGGACGCGTTTCAGAATGGACTTCACTGGCAGAGAGAAGGCAGAACTCGCTTCGTGTTTATTTTTCTTTATTTGGCAAAAAGCACAACACTTTGTTTTTATTGTGAGTATACACAAAAATAATACACATTTAACAGAATCGATTGATGTATGAAACTCCTATGGAAAATCAAAGTCAACAGAGTATTTATGAGTTTCTTTTACACTAATAAAAAAAAAGCGAGCTGGTATCGCCGGCGATACCGTAGACCTCAGGGGGTTAATCATATATTTGCTCGTTATTTCATCTGACTCCATAAATGACAGGTTTTAATAATATCTGTGCCTCACTAAAAGTGAGCGAATGTTTGACTATTCATTTTAACCATTAAATGAACAATGTCAAAATCAGTTAGAATAATCACATGTAACAATTTTATATTTCAGATATCAGAGATCAATTCCACAATCAATTCAAATATCTAGAACATGGTTATACATTGGTTACACCAAATAATCCCTCCCAGCTTGTAGCCTACCTGAGATAGAGAGAGAGAGAGAGAGAGAGAGAGAGAGAGAGAGAGAGAGAGAGAAAGGGAAAGAGAGAGAGAGAGAGAGAGAGAGAGAGAGAGAGAGAGAGAGAGAGAGAGAGAGAGAGAGAGACCACCTATTCAATCAAGAGCCCAGAGAGAGCGAGAACACCTTCCTTTATTCTCTTTTGACCAGGTGACATGGGGGATGGGGGAGACCACCCTCAAATGGCTTCTATTCAACGAAAGGGGGGTTGCCTTATCTGGCCTTATCTCTAAACCAGTTTTCTCTAAACTTCTCTAAACCTTATTTCCTTTTATTTTATCTATCTGGATATGATATATCTGTACCACTCACTTTGAGACATTTCAAATGACACAAAAAACATAACAGTCAATGTTAAATATTCACATTAAACCATGTTCTTGTGTGAGTTCCTAGTTGTTTTCCGAGAGGAAGTGAGGCCGCATGGGGGATGTTCATAGACCGGGCCTCGACCAGTATTTTCAGTCTTACAAACGCGTCACCACTGCATCAAAAACATGATTGCGTGATGATATGATTGCGTGAAACATGATGAAAAACACCACCTAAACATAGCCTAACTGGTTAGAAAGAAAACACAGAACAAACAGAGTAATGCCCATATGTCCATCTCGCGAATGTCTTCTTCTACTATATTCTCCCATTAGCCGCTTTTCCCCTGGCCAGCACGAGCACAGAGACCGAAATCATGCCTTGCAGCACTCCTGTAAAACCTGCCCTAAACACGCCTTCACTGGACTGTCACACAATACAAAGGTACACCAGCAAGAGGGAGATGAATGAAATAAATCGCCATACAAATATATCAGAATCTGTCATTTGGTCTTTATTTACAAACTTGGACACCACACGCGGATATTGACTGACCACGAACAGGTAATAACTCGCTTGCATTTTTCATTTGTTAATGTCTCGCGTCTTGCTGTTTCCTCCTGTTGGAAACTTTTTCTTCTTCAAAGCAGAGACCAGGAGAAGTTGGGATCGCGTTTAAACAGAAGTTATTCTTTATTGAGCGTTGCTGCAGTTCGTCCAACAATCTAAATCTAATAGAGTATGCATTGTAGTTATATACATTCCAAGGGGGAGGGATTACATAGAGGCGGAGACTCTGGACAAAGCATGCAAATGAAGTAGGAACACACCCTGCTCTGAGAGCGCTACCAGTCCAATTGAATCAGCGTAACTATTCAAATGCTGATACTGAACTCCGGTTCCAAGAGCCGGACAAAAGGTGAAAGTCTCTCCTACAGCTAATCCAATCAACCTAACGATTCTTGGGCTCCAAAAGCCATTTGCAGAACAAAAGGTGAGAGTCTCAGTGAAAACAGGAATTGCAACTTTGCTGAGCAGAATCATTCGTGTGATATCATCTTAACCTTAAAAGCTAAATACAATATTCTTTACCGTGATGTTATGTATGGAAGCATATTTGAAATAGATTCTTAAAATGTGTTATCCTTCAGTCCCCCGTTTGAGAGTTCTTAAAAAACTCTCACAAAATACAAATTTAGACACTTAAAAGTTCATTCTTGTAACGTGTGATAGTAACAGGCACATAGCACATGTTCTGTGTTGATTTTCTGTAATTGCATGTTGACACAGAACAAACTTGCAATTAGGGTCCGTGAAGCCCTTACGGGTAATAGTCTTTTCTGGTTGGAACTGTTATTTCCTTGTGCTGGACGTGAGTCATTTGTTGGTTGACACACTTGATACTAACATGTTTCCGAACCATGAAGAGTTATCTTCAGTCATCTGGTGTAATTTTGTTGAAAGATCAAGAATGTCTTGTTGTAGTTTGTTCAAGTTCTCTGATGGATGACTGAAGTTCCCGTAGGTGAGTCTCTGTGTTGTGTTTTTTTTTTTTTTTTTTATAGTTCGTTCAGCAGTGGGTCTAGTTGTCTTCTTGAGGTTGTGGCTTCATATGCAGGTGAGACGGTCGCTGCATATGGATCTCGGAACAGCCATCAAGTGGTATCTGCACAGAGGAAGAAAGAAAACAAAAGACGACAGAGCAGTATTTGTTCAAACACTAGGGTTGTAGCAGTATTTGTTTAAACACGGGTTGTATTGTTTTCTGAGTCTGCTGTTAATAATAATAATAATACATTTTATTTATTTGGCGCCTTTCTGGACACTCAAGGTCGCCTTACAAAAAGGTGCATTAGAACAAACTAAAAACTAACTAGGGTAAAAACTAGCATAAAAACAGGTTAAAATACATCAATTAAAAACAGTACAGGAGGATAATGCAGTAGTTGTCAGAGTAAGTAGGCTTGTCTAAACAGATGAGTTTTGAGTGTGGATTTGAAGTGTGGGAGTGAGTCAGAGTTGCGGAGGTCAGGGGGGAGAGTGTTCCAGAGCTGGGGAGCAGAGCGGCTGAAGGCCCTACTCCCCATGGTGACGAGGCGGGCTGGCGGGACAATGAGATGGAGATAGGAGGAGGAGCGGAGAGAGCGGACAGGTGTGGCAATATGAATGAGGTCAGTCAGGTATGGAGGGGCAAGGTTATGGATGGCTTTGAAAGTGAGGAGCAGTATTTTGTAGTGGATGCGGTGTGTGATGGGGAGCCAGTGGAGCTGTTGGAGGACTGGGGTGATGTGCTTGATAGAGGGTGTGTGAGTGATGATGCGTGCAGCAGAATTCTGAACAAGTTGAAGTTTATGGAGGGTTTTTTGAGGGAGACCAAACAGGAGGGAGTTGCAGTAGTCGATTCGAGAAGTGACAAGGCTATGGACAAGAACGGCAGTGGAAAGAGGAGTGAGAGAAGGGCAGAGGCGGTGAATGTTCCTAAGGTGGAAGTAGGCTGAGCGGGTGATGTTATTGATGTGTGCAGTGAAGCTGAGGGTGCTGTCTAGGATGACACCCAGACTCTTTACCTGAGGGGAGGGGGAGATGGAGGAGCCGTCGATGAAAATTGAAAAGTTTTTTATTTTACTTAAGGTGGACTTTGTGCCAGTGAGTAGAAGTTCAGTTTTATTGCTGTTAAGTTTGAGGAAGTTTGAGGTGAACCAATACTTTATTTCATGAAGGCAGTTGGTTAGGGAGGAGGGTGGGAGTGTGCTGTTGGGTTTACTGGAGATGTAGAGCTGGGTGTCATCCGCGTAGCAATGAAAATGAATATTGTGTTTCCTGAAGATGTGACCAAGGGGGAGAAGATAGATCAGAAAAAGCAAGGGACCAAGGACAGAACCCTGAGGAACACCAAAAGTGACCAGAAAAGGATGAGAGGTGAAGGACTTTAGCTGAATAAACTGGGAGCGGTCGGAAAGGTAGGAACGGAACCAGGTGAGGGGAATGCCAGTGATGCCTATAGAGAAGAGTCTGTCCAGAAGGATGGAATGCGAGATGGTGTCAAAGGCTGCACTGAGATCAAGCAGAAGGAGGATGGATAGTGAACCGGAGTCAGCAGAAAGGAGGAGGTCATTGGTGATTTTGAGAAGGGCCGTTTCAGTACTATGGAGGGAGCGAAAGCCAGATTGAAATTGTTCATAAAGGTCATTGGAGGAAAGGTGGGTTTGGAGTTGAGCAGCGACAGTTTTTTCAAGAAGTTTGGAGATGAATGGAAGGTTTGAGATGGGGCGGAAGTTATTGAGGTTAGTGGGATCGGAACCGGGTTTCTTGAGTATGGGAGTGACAGCAGCAGTTTTCAGAGAGGGGGGTACAGTACCAGAAGTGAGGGAGGCATGAATAATATTAGTGATGAGGGGGGAAAGAACAGGAATGGAAGCTTTGACAAGAGAAGTGGGGAGAGGGTCTAGTTGACAATAGGAGGTATTTGATTTCTGGATAAGAGTGGACATTTGGTTAACAGAGGGAGGGGTAAATGTTGAAAATGGATGGGTTGGAGTAAATGAGGGTGGAATGGGTGGGCTTATGACTGACGGAGTAAGTTGCTGGTGAATGTGTTGGATTTTTGTGGTGAAAAAAGATGACAGTTTATTGCAAAAGTCAGAAGAATAGAGATGGGATGGAAGTGAATCAGGAGGTTTTGAGATGTTAGAAATGAGGGAGAAAAGAGCCTTGGAATTGCCTTCATTGGAACTGATTAACCGGGAGTAGTAGGTGGATTTGGCTTTGGAGATGGAGTCTTTGTATTGGAGGATGTGAGTTGTGTACATGTCTTTGTGTATGGTGAGTCCAGTTTTCCTGTAGAGTCTTTCCAGCCGGCGGCCTATTGCTTTTTGTTTTCTGAGGGTGGGAGTAAACCAGGGTGCTGTGTTAGTGAAGGTGACATACCGAGTTTTGAGTGGAGCCAGAGTGTTGAGAGTGTTTTGGAGGTGTGTGTTGTAATGTGTGAGAAACTCATCTGTTGTAGAAAGGCTATCTGCACTGGGAAGGTTATTGATATGAGTTATGAGATTGTCCAGGTTGATGTCCTTAATTTTACGGAAATGAATAGTACGTGGTGGGTTGGATTTACTGAAAGACAGATTGACATTAAATGAAAGAAGCAGATGATCAGTATAAGGGAGGTGGTCGGTTTTGCAGTCCGTAGATGTTATTCCTGAGCAGCAGATTAAGTCCAGAATATGTCCTTTATTGTGTGTGGGAAAGTTGACAAACTGTTGAAATCCAAGACTATCGATACATGAGGTAAAATCTTTAGTGAAAGTGTTATTGAAGTTGTCCATGTGGATATTGAAATCTCCCAGTATTATGACATTAGATGAAAGTGTAGCCAAATGAGACAAAAATGCAGAAAAGTCAGAGATAAAATCCTTGTTTGGTTTTGGTGGTCTATAGAGAGTCGCAATAACAGTGGGAGTAGGTCCAGAGAGCTGACAGACAGTGGCCTCAAAGGAGAGGCAGGCAGGCACATTCACGGGAACAACTTTCCAGTTCTCACGGTATATTACCCCTCTCCCAGACACACGAGGTGCAGATTGGTAAACAAACCCCGGTGGAGTGGTTTCATTGAGGGGAGCGAAGTCGTTTGGCTGCTGCCAGGTCTCAGTCAGACAAAAGATGTCAAACTTACGGTCCGTCAGGAGATCCTGGACGAGGTGGCCCTTGCTCGTGAGAGAGCGGATGTTTAAAAGGCCGATGTTGACTGCAGTGCTGCAGAGACTGGCAGCCGCGTTAGCATTAGCCGAGCTCGGGACACGGGCTAACAGCGAATGATCAGCACGGCGTCCGGTGTTCTTCAGAGGCCGGCGAGTGGTAGACCAGAACGACTTGATGGAGCTGGAATTGTCGTATTGGAAATGTCGTAATTCCCGGTGAGTGCCTCTCTGCTTCTGATGTTCCTCCCAGAAACTCTCTTCGACCATTCCTTTGCAATGCTAATGTCTTGTTTTGGTTCTGCTGATTAAATCTTTCTCTTTTGGTTATTTTCTGAGCACAAAATGTCCACAAAATAAATCGTCCTCACACCAGCAGAAGATTAGCTCGCGAACATCACCTCAGGCGCAGCCCGGTCTTGGGAGCCCTTTTAGAAGGCAACTATCTGACTCGTTAGCGAAATAAACGCATTCCCATTGTGAAACATCGGCTTGTACAGCTGGTGTAAGGAAATGGAGGCGGGGCTAATATTCATGGGTTCACAAACAAATGAAGCCATTGTTGTTGTTTCATTCTTTCCCTATTTCTTAATTGATTTGACACCTATGGATCAGTGAGGTGGGGATAAACTACTGAGGGGGAAACCTATGAGGAGATCTTTACCACATGGCTTACCCCCGAGGCCTGTTGCACTTCGGTTCTTCCATGGTCTCCGCACTGGTCTGTGTGTCCTATTCTGTCCCTGTTGTGTGCACACTGTACAGTGTGAGAAAATGTGCACATTTCCATTCTCCAGTGAAACATCAGTCCTAATAGACATCATAACAGAGGATGGGTGTCTGACTGGAATATTCTGCAGTATAACATTTAAGGCTGTGAGTCTACTTAATGTCTCCCAAAGAAAGGCTGAGACAGTCACTTTCCTTTTGTTCTATTAAACAAAAATAAGTCTTTCATCTCTGTTGTAAGTTACTGGGGAAATTAAGCAATCACAGCCCAAATGGTTAACACCTCAAAAAGCTTACCCACGAGTTTAATGACGAGGGGAGGGGCTGCTTCAGAGTAGCAAGCAGATTGAGTAGAAGCTGAGTAACATTGTTAACTTGTCTTAAGTTATTTTTGTTTTTCCTACACTCCTTTCCCCAATGTCCGTGCTTACCACAGTAATAACAGCTGCCCTCTCTCTTAGGACATTTGCGTTTCTTTTGCTTCTCTGAGTTGACCTTAAAAGAAACTGCTGCAATTTTTACTCTTGCCTTGACATCAGAGTCTCTTTCCCAAGTAGCTAACCTGTCCAAGTTGTTTTGCAGGGTTCTACTGGACCATGTTAATTCTAAGTAAGGCAATGCATTTTTATGTTCTGACAAAAGACCATAAAACCATTCGCGAACTAGGGGACCATTATCATCTAACACCTTCTCTGAAGTGTCAGCAATTCCACTGTAGGCTGCAGCGGTCTGGCAAAATCTTTCTGTGTACTCATATACAGTTTCACCCTTCTTCTGTACACATCTAGTGATATTTGACCAGTCAACTTTTGGTCCAACAATGTTCTTTAACCCTCTGGGGACCAAGCTGTTTTTGGGGCCCTTGAGATGTTCTGACATGCTCTGACATTTGTGCTTTTTTCAGTTATTTATAAACATGTTAATGGCAAAGGTGTAAATTCACTCTATATAGCACAAACAGGCCTACCATAATATGCGAGCAACATGTATGTAGATGTTTGTATTTTTAAGAGAATAATGTTTATGCGTGGTTATTTAAAAAAATAAAAATGAAAGTTGCTGAAATAAGACCACAAAACTCATACAAAATATGTGCCCACAAGACTTTTGACTAATGGATGTTTTCTCTTGGAGTTCTAGCTTCAAAATTATGTGAAAATAGTCTTGCTTTATCGTTCACAAAAAAAAAATACATTGATTTAAATGGTGTAAAACAGGTTTTGCTTGGAAAGCCAATATGCGAGGGGGAGGAGTAGTTTACACCTTAGATTACCCAGTCCCACCCACTCTGCATAATGACTCTGCATAATTAGCCATTCATTCAGGTGTGACACTGACTGAGCCACAATGCAAGGACAAAATAGCCTATATATTTAGAAGAAGACTTATATTGACCATTTAAGATTTTGCTTACATCTATCTTGTAAATATGTTTTGCTATTTTATTAAAAAGGTTACAATTACAACAATAATTACAATTTCAGCAATATTTCTGCAAAAAAAGTACTCTTTCTTTGTAAAAAAAAAAAAAAAAGATTATAGGCCTACATTTTATCATATGTATTCATTAGTTTGAATATAGCCAACATTGGAACATCTTAGTCTATGACTTTATTTTTGACAAAATAGTATTTTATATATATGAGCAGAAAAGCTTATTTGATGTGACAGTATATTCTACAGTAAAAACTGTACCCAAATCTAGTCAACAAAATGTTGTCTTTCATACTTCGCCTGACTGTAACGCAGTAACTGTAACTGTAAAAGCAGTTTATTCTTTCACACACAGACGCGCGATTCATATTTAGGCTAAACAGTCTTTACAAATATGTACCCTTCATTCATCTCACAGAAACGCTATTCATATTATAGAAACGCGATTCATCTTTTTGTTTACATAAGCCTACAACGTTATTCCATAACGTTATTCCACATTAACACTTGAGAAAGGATAACTTAGCCTACCTCACTCCTCAGCGGGATCTGCTCCTCATATCAGCACGGAAAATTTTCTCCATAAGGTAGGCTATATTATGCCTCTTTGTTTACAGCTGATGTGGGGGCGTTTCACAGACTGAAATGGTTCTCAGAATTTGCGTTTGAATAGCACGCGCTCTCCGGGGCGTGGTCAAATTACTTTTGAATGGCTCCTAATGAGCTCGACTGGAGTCGCTCTCTTTTTATACAGATTACAGAAGCTGATAATATTTGTTTTTTATATAAATTACTTCATTTAAAAGCTGCGATCTCAAGCTTTATGCCCGTGGGTCTGTTTGCCTGTTTGACTGAATTTTCGCGGAGTTATAGATAATTTTCGAACGCGTTTCAAATGGGAGTTTACTGACAGAGAGAAGGCAGAAATAGCATCATGTTAGTTTTTCTTTATTTGTCAAAAAGCAAAACACTTTATTTGTATTGTGAGTATACAGAAAAAAAATAGAAACTGAACAGGATCGATTGATGTATTACACGAAAATGAAAGATCAAAATTAACAGAGCATTTTGTGTTTATTTTTCATTGCTAAAAAAAAAAACGAGCAAAACGCGCGGGCGCGTTTTTGGTCCCCAGAGGGTTAACAATCTCAGAACTCCCTCTCTCAATTAATCTTTTCTGGCATTTTGAAACTCAGAATTGTTTACAGCATTTTCAAAATCATTGAATTCTGACTCAGTCAAGATCTGTGACATTAGCTGAGTGACTTCAGCTAGAGACATATCGTAGAGCCGCATCTTTTTGGACAATTCTCTCCTAAACTCAGAAAAAATGTCTTTGCACTGATGGCAAACTTTCAACAAGTCTCTCAATATCTTTAGGACCTAAAGATGTTTTGACTGCTTGTAGCTGCAGTATGGGGGTTGCAGATGGAACTGTATCAACCCCTTTTCTCCTATTCTGAGCCTTTTGTCTTGTTCCACACACTTCAACTGCATTTACATCTTTCATCAATCCAGCATTGACATTGTCCTCTATTCTATCAAAAGACTGTAAATCAGGATAGCTTTCATCTGACTGTTGGTTTTCTGAGTCACATTTGGATGAGGCCTTATGGCCCATCTTTTTCTTGAGAGAGGACACTTGAGTGTGCAATTGTTTGTTCTGTTCTTTTAACTTAGCAATACACTGAGCTTGTTCTTGTGCAATGGATAAGCTAAATTATCTGTGACAACAGATAATTGCTTTCACATTGTTCTTGCGAATACTTGCTCCTAGTATCTTTTTACAATCTTCAATTGACCATACTTTTTCTGCATCAATACCAATTTTCTTGGTCAAATCCAATTTGACCGACTCGGTCACTATGGAGTCCACGCGTTCTCCTAACAAAGACTTGAATTCACTGTCTGTCCATAAAGGTGTAGCTAGTCCACCTTTCTCAGTTGTTGGAATCAGTCTAGCATTCCTTCTAACCATTTTGTGAGTTTCTTTGTAACCACACAAACAAACACTAAAAAACGTATCTGTTCAACAGATGGTACACTTGCAAACTTTCCAATTTACCAACACTTCACACTTAACTTCCCTGCCGACAAGAACAGAGGATAAACAGAAATTACTAGCACGTAAAGCTAATCCTTCTCTGCCTAAAGCAAAGGATACAAAATATTAGCACATGATGCTAACCGTCCCTGATAAAGCAGAGGATAAATCTTCACTAACTTTACAGAGGATAAAACTTCTCTAGCAAGAGGATAAAACAATATTAACATGTAATGCTAATCTTCCCTGCTTGGCAGAGGACATCTTTCATCTCTAAAAGCAAACTTTTAGAGGATAACTTAGTTAACAAAACCCTGCAGCTGTCTGTTAACTCTTCTCTGACGGCGCAGAGGATGACAAAATTTTACTGGTCTTTAAAGGTTCTTTTGAATAGAGTGAAACTCACCGAATCGTTGGTTGTACAGAAAAAATTTAGTCTGGAACTCAGTCAGAAAAGTTCTTTTTTTGTTGAGATCTTTGAGCTTGAAGTTTCAAGATTCAGTCTGGAACTCAGTCAGAAAAGTTCATTCTTTGAGATCTTTTTGGAGCTTGAAGTTTTCAATCTGGATTCAGGTGATTCAGTCTGGAACTTAGTCAGATCTTTGTTGATTCAGATCTTTGAGCTTGAAGTTCTTTGTTGAGTTTCTTTTTTCTCCATCTGGGTCACGGCACCAAATTGTTGGAAACTTTTTCTTCTTCAAAGCAGAGACCAGGAGACGTTGGGATCACGTTCAAACAGAAGTTATTCTTTATTGAGCGTTGCTGCAGTTCGTCCAACAATCTAAATCTAATACAGTATGCATTGTAGTTATATACATTCCAAGGGGGAGGGATTACATAGAGGCGGAGACTCTGAACAAAGCATACAAATGAAGTAGGAACACACCCTGCTCTGAGAGCGCTACCAGTCCAATTGAATCAGCGTAACTATTCAAATGTTTCTAGTTTGCATGACATGTGGACTAAATAAATCCTTATATTGAGCAAAATAAGCAAGCTGACATTCAGTACAACCTGTGTCTTGTATTTAGAATACATACAAATGTCATTTACGTCTTTTAGTTTATTAAGAGATTTAAAGCACCGTTTTTGAAGACTGCGCATGTGCAAACGTGCTCTTCTATGTAAGAACGAGCGTATGATTGAATCTGGAAATATAGCAAAATAACTGAGAAAAAGGAGAAATAGTCCTCAGATGCCATGTCTGTAATTTATAGCAAAACATCTAGCGTTAATTCGATCTCAAACAGATTCATTGAAAGAAGTTACTCCACCACGTGCTTGAGGTCATAAACTAATGTGGTTGAACGACCACTTTGCGACAATAGGTTTCGGGAAACAGTCGTGACTAGCTAGTTGATTTCTTCAACGATGCATCATACTATGGTAGTTAAACAGCAAGTAACGTCGTTGTTCGGGAAACGCACCCCAGTTTCATCATCTCAGCATGGAGCGCAACTGGAAGAAAACAAAACTAGAGGTTTTTCGCATTTCATAAAAAGAGAGCTCGATTGCATACAGAGAGGCCTTAAAAGTTGCTAGGTCTGCTTATTTTTCAACCCTGTTAGAAGAAAATAAACAAAACCCTAGGTATTTATTTGAAATGGTGGCTAAACTAATGGAAAATATAGCTTCAAGCCCAGAAGTTTCCAAGCAGCACAGCAGTAATGACTTTATGAACTTCTTCACTTATAAGATTGATAATATCAGGGAGAAAATTATAACTATGCAACCGTCTACTATAGCGCATCAGGGAGTGCATTGTAGTCTCCCTAAAGAAAATTCGATTCATTCATTACTATAGGAGAGGAAGAATTTTCTAAACTCGTTAAATCATCTAAATCGACAACATGTATGTAAGACCCTATACCGACTAAGCTACTGAAAGACATGCTTCCAGAGTTCATAGATCCTCTTCTTAATCTCATAAATTCTTCTTTGTCAGTAGGATACGTGACAAAAACCTTTAAGTTTTTGATTAAATGCTATGATTAAACCAATTGTTAAAAAACCACAACTTGATCCTACAGAATTAGTCAATTACAGGCCGATCTCGAATCTACCTTTTCTGTCAAAGATACTAGAAAAGGCAGTATCTTCACAACTATGTTCGTTTTTAGGAAGAAATGATATCTGCGAGGATTTTCAATCAGGATTTAGACCGTACCATAGTACTGAGACTCTCATTAGAGTCACAGATGATTTGCTTTTATGGTTTTCATGGTTGTATCTCTCTATTAGTGTTACTCGATCTTAGTGCTGCATTTGACACTATCCACCACAACATTCTTTTAAATAGACTCGAAAATTATGTTGGCATTAGTGGAATTGCATTAACATGGCTTAAATCATACTTATCTGACCGTTATCAGTTTGTAGCAGTAAATGAAGAGATGTCTTATCAACCACAAGTTCAGTATGGTGTACCACAAGGCTCAGTACTAGGACCTTTGCTGTTCACTCTGTACATGCTACCCTTGGGAGATATCATTAGGAAGCATGGCATTAGTTTTCACTGTTATGCTGATGATACGCAGCTCTATATTTCTTCACGCCCTGACGAAACTTACCAATTCACAAAATTAACGGAATGCATACCTAATATAAAAAAATTGGATGACTAGCAATTTCCTACTACTTAACTCTGAAAAAAACAGAGATTCTAATTATTGGACAAAAAACGTCCTCACGTAATAATCTAGAATACTGTCAAACACTTGATGGCTGCTCTGTCAAGTCTTCGTCGTCGGTTAGGAACCTGGGTGTGCTCTTTGATACCAATCTTTAATTTGAAAGTCACGTGTCTAGCATCTGTAAAACCGCATTTTTTCATCTTAAAAAAATATCTAAATGACGACAAATGCTCTCATTGAAAAATGCAGAACAATTAGTTAATGCGTTCATGACATCAAGGCTAGATTATTGTAATGCTATTATGGGTGGTTGCACTGCACGCTTAATAAACAAACTACAGCTGGTCCAAAATGCAGCAGGTTGAGTTCTTAGGGTTCTTAGGGTTCTTGGTTGAACCAGGAAGTATGATCATATTAGACAATTAAACATCATATACATTTTAAAATATTGCTGATTACTTACAAAGCACTAAATGGTTTAGCTCCGCAGTACTTGAGCGAGCTCTTAACGCATTATAGTCCTTCACGTCTATTGCGATCTCAAAATAGTTGATAATACCTAGAATATCAAAATCGAATGCTGGCGGTAGATCCTTTTCCTATTTAGCACGAAAACTTTGGAACAATCTTCCTAACATTGTCCGGGAAGCAGACACACTCTGTTAGTTTAAATCTAGACTAAAAACACATCTCTTTGGCCTAGCATACACATACCACATTATAGACTTCTATAATTCAATGTTAGCCTGCATAGTTTAGGTCAGCCGGAACCGGGAAAGTCACGATATAGTGTGACAAATGCATGAAAGAAACAGCAACATAAACATTAAGTTTTGCTTTTATAATGTCAATCAAGCCATTCAGCAGTAACTCAACAAGGAATGAAGAGGTTTGGTTAATGAAAAGGATCCTCAAATTTTATTAAGTTAAAAGCTCATAAGCTGAAACCACACTCTCTAAAATATCATCTGCAGGAGAGATTTGCACTTTATCTTCAACACAAGAAAGTCTGAAGAATTGAAGCCTATAAAAACACATATATTTGTGTATATATGTATATATATCCCCCCCCCCCCCCCCCCCCCCCGAAAAAAAGTCCCATATCTGTGCTGCTGATTGATTTGTGACTGCAGTAAAAAAAAAAAAAAAAAAAAAAAAAAAAAAAAACTAGCAAAAAGTGGCCCTGAAGCTTTAGACATTGATTATTTGTCATTGTTGACCTACAGTTTTAGTGGGGATATAGGGCGGCATTTTTTCAGCTTGTCAAACGTTTTAAATAAAGCTGTGATTGTGCATGAATGCAGAAATGTGATGCATGTCTTCGTGTGCCATTTGAAATTAGTATCCAGAAGCAGAGATTTTTGCCAATCATCATCCCCCCGCAGGGATGCTGTTTATCATTCAGATGTTTGAACATCATACTGCAGATGCTGTGTATGCAAATTATCTCACATGTAACACATTTGATAAAATTTTTGACTCCACTTTTTCTCTTCTGCTTTCTCCTCAGGACCTCCTGTAAGTACCATGGCAACAAGCTGAATGAAGTGTGCATGACTAACCCAACATTATAGCAGGTAGTGTGTCTTATGTGCCAGTCAGACTGAAACATTTTCATCAGGAACTAAGGTCTCTGCTGACCAAACTGACGAACCCATATCAGTATTTAAGCCATGCATGCTCTGAAAGTCAAAGGCAGTGATGTTACTCAGGTCAATGAGGTCCTCAAGTGTTTAAAAAAGGAATTTAAAGATACTGTTGTGCAATAGATGTGTGTATTCACACCATCTGGCCTGAAGACATCTACATGCCAATGTATAGTCGCCACCTACTGACTACAGGAAGTGTTATGTTTAACACTGCACACCTCATATTAAAATAAGCCAGCAAGTGCTAAACATGCTAGCAACATGCTAAAAACATGTTAAACCAACTTGATATCCAATCTGCCCCAAATGTCATGTGTGTTAAGAGTCCTGGCCTGAAGACATGTATACGCAAATATTCAGTTATAGTCATAGCGCCACCAGCTGTAGCAGGAACTGTCACATATAAATGACTTTGACACAATCCTACTATAGTTACCTATTTAAATGCATATTGCCCCCCGTTCACTGTTTTCCTAAGGCCTCTGGGTGGCAGTGGCCCATTCATCGCTGCTTGCAGCTTTAATATTCAATATGATTTTTTAATGTTGGTAGTGAGGATAAAGGCCTACTGTAGTTTTTATATGGGCTGTAATCAGAAAAAAAAGTAATTCATTCTCATGAATTCTCTCCAGAACCAGTTGTCTACTTAAATGAACTCTATATGTGAATAATGATTATTACTTGCCGATGAACGATCGGAATATTTGTGGTTTTCAATGGGCTTTGTCCATTTACAGATCATTTGAGTGCAGTTCCATTTCCATGGAAAAATCAATGTTTCTCTCCTTTTCTTTCACTTTTGATTCCATTTCATTGCCTTACATATTTTACAGAGCTTATCATTTATGTAATGATAGCTAATTATTTAGAACTTCTGGAATAAAACCCACCTGTAGACTTGGAATTAAGCCTTTTCCCCATTATTATTTGATTCACAGGACCGGACACCAGTTATCTTGCCAAGAAAAATCTTTATTCTTATATGTCAGGAGAGAAACTCTGAGAAGATGTTATATTCATGCCAGGTCTATGCATTTCCGTGTTTCTCTGCCGTAGTACAGTAAGGATTGAGCTTAAATACACAACTGAGCGACTTTCAACTTCCTTGTAAGGTAGAAAAAACACAACATAATCCAAAGATACACATCAAATGACAAAAAAAGCACATTATTGAAAACAATGATCCAAAGACAGAGACCTTTGTGCCATTCCTAAAAACATTGTACATACCTTTCATTTCCAAGGTGTTTGATTTTCACTTTACCATGTTCATGTACAGAGATAAAGAATAATAGAAAAATAAAAGAAAAATAATAAAGAATAATCCTAATGAAAACAATAGGGCCTTCGCCCTTTCAGGGCTTGGGCCCTAATAATCCTTACGAAAACAATAGGGCCTTCGCCATTTCAGGGCTTGGGCCCTAATAATAATAATAAATAAATATATATATATATATATATATATATATATATATATATATATATATATATATATATATATATATATATATGTTTATTTTTTATAGCGCCTTTCAAGAACCCAAGGTCGCTTCACAAAATAGTACAAATAGTGGACAGACAAAAGAAACAAGCAATCAGCTTATTAGGCTATATCAAGCAAACAAACAGAAAAGCAGATGGAAACAAGCACACACTACAAATAATGAGTCAAAGATAACAAACATATAAGCCTTTTTAGCAACATACTGTATACATTTCGGCAAAGTATGTAAAATAAAATAAAGGTGAGAGAGTGGTAGACAGAGAAATAGAATTGAAGATTATTTATTGAGCATGGTAAATATATGAGTTTTATGTTTTGATTTGAAGATCTGGAGGTTGTCGATGGCACGAAGATTAGGGGGCAGTTTATTCCAGAGCTTAGGACCTACAACACTAAAAGCCTTACCACCCACAGTAGATAGTCTAAACCTGGGAACGACAAGCACATTTTCGTTGCTAGATCTAAGAGTCCGGGCAGGAAGGTATGGTTGCACTAACTCAGCGAGGTATTGAGGTGCGGGACCGTTACAGGCTTTATAAACTAAGACTAATAGTTTAAACTGGATACGAATTGACCACAGGAAGCCAGTGAAGTTGATGAAGGATAGGAGTAATATGTGCAGATTTTTTATTATATGTAAGTGCTCGAGCAGCAGAGTTTTGTACCATTTGAAGGCGATGTATTGCTTTGGAGGGTAGGCCGCTGTATAAGGAGTTACAGTAGTCCAATCTGGAAGTTATGAAAGCATGAATAACAGTTCATCAATAATAATATAGCTGCGAGCAGCGATTACGGGCCAAAGCCGGTGGCACCGCCGGTGGCGGTGCTGCCGGCTTTGGCCCTTCATCACTGCTCGCAGCTATATTTACACACACATATATATATATATATAGCTTGACAATATTACTTGTCTTACCTTATTCTGATTTTATGATACACTCAAAATATTCCACAACAAATCCTTTAAATTGAATGTAAAAATAAAAACGAATGTAAGCAGTGTTGGGCTCACGTAACCCTCTCATTAGAATCAAAATGTTTCAACATTTGCGATGTATTTTGATGCTAAACTATTCTTTATTATAGGCTTTGTACTTCACTCGTGTTCCAATATCGACGGAAAAAATCATCCTCTTCACACACGCAAAAATGTGCTTGGAAACATCACAGTGGAGCGGTGCTTACCATGAATGATACAAATTGTACTACTAACTATTTAAACAGAGCAGTGTAATGTTAGGTTGACTATTTTATTATTATATTTTATTAGGCCTATAATGAACAGACTGCGATGTCAAGACTGCAATGCTGGAATGTGTGTGTGTGTGTGTGTGTGGCGCGGGCGCGATTGAACAGTGGACACATAAAAACATACATAAATTGTTTTAGTTCATTCCTACTTCCATAGGAATACATTGAAAACGCTCGCTCTGCTCCGCACCATTATCAATGTCTGTGCGGACGTCCATATTTTACTTTTGCTTTTAAGTTAGCGATTTAAAAGCCCTCAGCGCTGTCACACGTCGATTAACCGGTGGTAAAATATTCCTACAGTCACCTCCCTAATATATTTATATATAAATACTATAGGCCTACCTGATTTTGAACACAAGAGGGCAGTATAGCACTATAGATGACATGATTCATTTATTTTTTGGACTAAAAAAACATTCTGGCTATTTTTAAACTTAAACATAATTCTTAAATAAAAAAATAAAAAAGAATAAAATGGGTTTAGTTGTGATATTTGTCAAACTATAAACTCTTGTCAAACCGAGTTTTTGAGCATGTTAAGGGCCCCAAAAGGGCCTGAATAGTCGTAAGAAATAAATAAATAAAAATAATAATAAATATAGCTGCGAGCAGCGATTGCGGGCCCAAGCCGGTGGCACCGCCACCCTGGTGCCTTTAGTTACACCGGCTTGGGGCCTCCATCGCTGCTCGCAGCTATATTTATATATATATAAAAAAAAAAAAAAAAAAAAAAATATATATATATATATACACACACTTAAAAAAGTATGTATATATACTGTATATGTATATTATTTTTTCCCCTATTTTTAATATATATATATATATATATATATATATATATATATATATTACATTTTTTGGATGCTAAACTATTTTTTATTATAGGCTTTGTACTTCACTCACGTTCCAATATTGAAGGGGAAAATTATCCTCTTCACATGCGCAAAAATGTGCTCGGAAACATCACAGTTGAGCGGTGATTACTTTGAATAGTATGAATTGTACTACTGACTATTTAAACAGAGCAGTGTAATTTTTATATGTTAGGTTGACTATTTTATTATTATATTTTATTAAGGCTATAATGAACAGGCTGCGATGTCAAGATTGCAATGCCGGAATGCACAATATGTTGTTGTTGTTGTTGGTGTGTGTGTGTGTGTGTGTGTGTGTGTGTGTGAGGCTCAATCGAACAATGGAGACATAAAAACATACTCCGTCATTTTGTTCATACAGGATATCATTCAAACTGCAAAGTGTTTCCTTATATTTGTGTACACTCGCAATAAAACATAACATTGTGCTTTTGTCAAACTATAAACTCTTGTCAAACTGTAACCTACAACTGTCACCCAACCAAAATCTCTCTCACACACACACACACACACACACACACACACACACACACACACACACACACACACACACACACACACACACACACACACACGTCTATATTACTAACAGGGGACTATCGCTCTACACTGGCCAAGAGGGGACTAGTGTTTCTGGTCATTTTGAAGAAACAAAAATGACATACAAAATTTTCTTTTAAGCTCTTTTTTCATAATATAACTTCAAATATGCATTTTTTTATTAAAAAAAAACAAAAAAACCATGCCAAGTGGGGACCTGAAACTCTGAACGATATATATATAGTATAACCCATCGGTTATCAAAAATAAGATTTTTTTTTAGGAAAGACCATTTAAATCTACAACGGGGTAAAAAATACAGACGGCCCGACGGCAACAGTTCAAAAGCAGAGGCGAGAATATCCTCTTATCATTCATAATATTATTTTTCTTATTTAACGCTCTCTCTTCATAGATACTTTCTATGCTTGGTTATGCAGTCCCTAACAATTTAGTTGTTACTACTTTTCTTAATAATTTCTTCTGTACCTCAGTAGCAGTTCCATACCAACAAATAATACAGAATATCATAACACTTTCAATGAAAGCACTATAAAACATCAGAAGCTTTATGTTGTGGACATTACAGGAAAGGTTAGTGCTTAAGAAATGCATTCTCTGTTGTGGCCTATTAATTAAAACATAATTTCTACTCTAATACAATTAATAGACATGTCCTTATTTTCCTGTTTCCTTTGTTTCTAGGATGTTGATGCACAGATATATTCAGTGTTTGAAATATTGCTCAATTTAAATGCAACCAAACATATGTCGGTCGTTACCATCCAACAGTGGACCTTTCTTTAAGATCTAATTCAAAACTTTTGAGTTGACTTGCTGCATCTGGTCATTTTGAAGAAACAAAAATGAAATACACAATTTTCTTTTAAGGCCTTTTTTCATAATATAACTTCAAATATGCAAAAAAAAATTTAAAATAAAAAATAAATAAAATTAAACATGCCAAGATTGAATCTCAACTCTGAACGATCTCTACCTATACAACAAGTGGGGACTCACAATAGCCTGCAATGGAACTGTGTGTGTGTGATATATATATATATATATATAGGCCTAGGCACCAGAGATCACAATATGCATAGTTAAAAAGAAAAAGAAAAAGAATGACGAACATCATCAGTTATCAAAAATTGAATTGCTTGAGGAAAGACCATTTAAATCTACAACGGGGTAAAAAATACAGACGGCCCGACGGCAACAGTTCAAAAGCAGAGGCGTGAATATCCTCTTATCATTCATAATATTATTTTTGTTATTTAACGCTCTCTCTTCATAGATACTTTCTATGCTTGGTTATGCAGTCCCTAACAATTTACTTGCCATTGTTATGTGCCATTGCACTCACACATACATGTCTATATTACTAACAGACCAATGTCGCTCTACACTGGCCAAGTGGGGACTCTCTGAACGATGTCTATCTATACAATTGGGGACTTGGCTGCAATGGAGCTGTGTGTGTGTGTGTGTGAACAGTGAAGTGAACTGGCAGTGAAGTCTGTCTTCATTATGTATATATATAGTATATTATATAGTATATTATATATTATGCATTTTATCAATCATAATATTTGTTTATTTTATTTAACGCTTATTTTCTCTCTTCATAGATACTTTCTATGCTTGGTTATGCAGTCCCTTTAGGGTTTATGGGAATAATCAAACAGAAATAGCTCTTTAAGGTAACGATTTCAGGTCATATAGTGACCTATATTTAGTATAGCGTAAAGCATACTTTATACAGTGAATAATGATTTTATTAATCAAAATGAACTTCGCGTCCCCAGTTGGATGGTAAAGAACGATACGTGTTTGGCTGCTTTGTATATTTCTTGCCATCACAAACACACTGTAAAGATTTTGGAGGTCAATCTCAAAATGTTATGCACTGTAAAACATTTCTAACCCTCCCAAATCAAAAATTTCAAGTGACCGATAACATCTAAATTTTTCAGTTGGCCCAAGTGAAATTCTTGTTGCAATAGTCTGTTAATAATAATACGTCAGACTAATTGAAAAATTTAGATGTTATCGGTCACTTGAAATTTTTGACTTGGGGATGTAATTTTTTTTTACAGTGTGTAGACTTGCTGCACTGAACACTTTTAGTTGGTTCAGTTGAAATATATGAAGTAGGGATGTTCATTTAACATTTTGTTTTCTGACTGAAAGCTGATGCTTGTTAACCAGTCATCATCAGTTAACTGACATGATTTGAAGGTTAGATTAGAATTAAATGGACATAGAATAGATAATAGTCTGTGACCGATTCAAATACCTCACAAATGTAGATTTACATGTGCAAATAGCAGCATAAACAACACCGTCACATCAAGCACCCGCAGTGCTTCTGTGAACACAGTAAACCAGAATAAAACTGTATATATAACTGTATATATAATGAATAGGCCAACTTAAATGAACAATTAACAAAACTAAAGTGCAATAAATAATACACGCTTTAGGGTCTGTTTACACGACATCATTTTCAACTGAAAACGTTTTGGCCGTTCATTTCAACGGAAATGCCATTTTGGGGGCCTGACAATGCAAGCTTTTGAAAACGAGTTTTTGTGAGCTCATCTAAAGTGAGGACTAGTTATGCCTTGTAAAGCATTTATAAAGGAGATTTAAAGGCTGTTAATATTTCTATGTTCTCTATCGCTGTGTTGTGTTTGTTTCCTTTTTCTGTTTAGAAGATAACTGAGTCTTTAAATCTCCTTTATAAATTATTTACAAAGCATAACTAGTCCTCACTTTAGATGAGCTCGCAAAATAGTGAACTGACCACTACTAAATGTTTTATAACTCCCTGAATCTACTACATTTACTCACACTTTCTAAGTGATCTTATTAATCACTGACAACACCTAAATAACTGATTTGTAAATAATGCTATACTTCATTTAGAAATGATAAATTGATAATGAATAAAATATGAAAATGCAATTATTTAACACATTATAGATATGCTTCTAAATCAATAATACAGCGTTTAAAGGTGTATTTATAAACTGCTTATTAATGTCTGCTTTATGAATTATGATTTATCTGTTTACCAATGCTTAAAGGGATAGTTCACTTTGAAATAAAATTTTGGTATGTTTTAGCTTACCTCAAGGGCATCCAAGATGTAGGTGTCTTTTTTTCCGCAGTAGTTTCAATTTTGATATTTTTAGGTCAAACCGTTCTTGTCTGTCAGTCATATAATGCAGGTCGATGGTCACGGTCTCAAAGAGCAGAGTCCAAATTAAAACAATTCCCCGTCGTCCAAATTAAACAATTCCCCATCGTAAGTACACATTGATGGCCTAAGACATGAAACGAGCGGTTTGTGTGAGAAAACGAACAGTATTTATATCGATTTTAGCTCTTATACACAGCCACGTCCAAGTGATCTGAGGGCGCTCGCGCATCCTGGTGTGTGACGTGTACGCAGACTGGTGCATAGATATATATACTAGATGTCGCCTTAAAGACATTCGTTCCAATGAACTGCCGTAGACAAGGCGACATCTAGTGTATATATCTATGCACCAGTCTGCGTACACGTCACACACCAGGATGCGCGAGCGGCCTCAGATCACTTGGACGTGGCTGTGTATAAGAGCTAAAATCTATATAAATACTGTTCGTTTTCTCACACAAACCGCTCGTTTCATGTCTTAGGCCATCAATGTGTACTTACGATGGGGAATTGTTTAATTTGGACGATGGGGAATTGTTTTAATTTGGACTCTGTGCATGCTCTTTGAGACCGTGACCATAGACCTGCATTATATGACTGACAGACAAGAACGGTTTGACCTAAAAATATCAAAATTGAAACTACTGCGGAAAAAAAGACACCTACATCTTGGATGCCCTTGAGGTAAGCTAAAACATACCAAAATTTAATTTCAAAGTGAACTATCCCTTTAACTAATGATTAATAGGATGCAGTTATTATAAAGGGTTACCATATATATTATATTATATTTCTCATAATATAACTTCAAATTTGTTTGTTTTTTTATTTTAAAAAAAGCATGCCAAGAGGGGATCTGCAACTCAATGTCATAATTATAATGTAATTATTATTATATTATTAAGATATTAATAATGTAACTGATAGTATTGGCTGCCAATTAATTAAAACATAATTTCTACTCTTAAAAAAAATCAATAGACATGTCCTTATTTTTCTGTTTCCTTTGTTTCTAGGATGTTGATGCACAGAGATAGTCAGTGTTTGAAATATTGCTCAATTTAAATGCAACCAAACATATGTCGGTCGTAACCATCCAACAGTGGACCTTTCTTTAAGATCTAATTCAAAACTTTTGAGTTGACTTACTGCATCTGGTCATTTTGAAGAAACAAAAATGAAATACACAATTTTCTTTTAATATCCTTTGTCATAATATAACTTCAAATATGCAAAAATAAATAAATAATTAAACATGCCAAGATGGAATCTCAACTGTGTGTGTGTGAACAGTGAAGTGAACTGGCAGTGAAGTCTGTCTTCATTATGTATATATATATAGTATATTATATAGTATATTATATATTATGCATTTTATCACTCGTTTTGAAAACGATGCCTTACCATCTGCATGTAAACAACATAAACGTGAATTTGTGAAATTGTTACGTCATTCCAACCCGGTCACACTAAATGCATCTCTATAGCACACATTGTGTTTATTGTGCAATTTATACGTGCATATGATAGGCATGGGTGGGTTTAGGGTAGGTTTAGTAGTGGTGTGTAATATGTGTATTATGTATTATATGTTTGGTTAGGATTAGTTTTGTAGGGTGTGTGTGTATTACACTCAATAAAGTGCGTATCATATGCATGTAAAATAAAATATTTTCGCGTAAAAATTGCACGATAAACACAATGCGTGCTATAGAGATGCATTTTCATGAGATCAGGCAGGTCATGCACAAGTATATAACATGGTCACATGCGTACTTATCATCACGTGTTCACATGTTCATGAGTATTACGTGTTTGCCGGTTTGTTTGTTTTTTGGACAAAGTGAACTACTGGCCTGGCTTGCATAATACAGCCCTTTTAGTGTTTATAGGGTTTGTTTGTAAACAATGTTATAGTTGTATTTAACAATATTTTACATTTTGCACACAGGTGTGTAGTGTATTACTTTAGTTTGAAAATGACTTCTTGCATTATCTTTTTAACTGTTAAATTCTCATTAATTTCTCTTTCATTATGCTTAGATGAGGTTAAATCTTGGCTTGCTCAAAACTTTTTCTCTTTAAATGAAGACAAAACTGAGGTGATAGTTTTCGCCCCACTGATCATTTTAAGACCCACAGCATTGATTTGAGGAGCTTATCTGCATTCAGATCTATGCATGTGCAGAATTGGGGTGCGCTTTTAGATGAGCCTTTACAATTGGCAAGCTGGGGCCAGTTGTACTGTTAGAGGGGCCAGTTTAGACCTTATTGTTGTCATATAATTTTCTGCACTGCACTATAGGCATTAACAGGCAAAATACCATGATTACCAATCATTCAACAATGTATTTGCATTTCCATTATATTTTTTAGATTTGCATTACATATTCAGAATCAGTCACATTAACTGCATTCTACGATTTTTGTGTTTTTTTGCAAAAAGATCAGCAAATTCATCTAGATTTAAGGCCTTTGCCCTCCTTGACTCAATACTTAGAACACCTAAATTGCTTAATCTGTCATCTGACATTGTGGACCTGAGATAGGTTTTCACCAGCTTTAGTGCATACAATATAATATACAATTAAATTGTGCTTATTTTAAATGTATTGTGCAGGCTAGGCATAAAAAATATAGGAAAAACCATGATAATATGAAACACTTCAAAACAGAGCGCACAAAGCGCGTATGCGCATCGCGGGTGCAGAATGATGTGCTCAAAGCAACATGGAGTCACAGTGTTCAGCGCTGCGCTGCTCAAGTGCGCATTTAAAAGATCACAGCACAAAGCGAAGAAATGTCGAGCGCACAAATCCTAGTGTAGCCTATATCTGTCCAACAGTTTATTGATCATTTGTTTCTTCACATAGTGAAGTTTTAAATTCCAGTTATTGTGCGTTTGATGCCGATTCATAGTCCTTGTGGTGTGAACAGTCACACGGTAGCGAGTCGTTTTAAAACAGCAACAAACATAAAATACAAATACACAAAATAAAGTCATTTTATGCAAATCCACAGCCTTTTATCTACAGATCAAGCATTATAATGTGAATATATCATATTGGAGAGAGTTTTACCGTGCATATATATAACATAATATAAATTAACATTACAAAAGTTAATGATAGTACATTTCAAATACCTAAAAATTGACAATTAATACCCCTTTTCCACCAAGGCAGAGCTGGTGCTGGTTCGGAGCCAGAGCCTAGTTTCAAATCGGTTCTTTGTTTTTCCACCGCCAAAGCACCAGCTCCGAACCAGTAAAACTGGTTCTTAAGTAGCACCAAATCATTGCAGGGTCTAGAACGGAGCCAAGAAAGAACCACTTGCGTCAGAGGCTGGGGGCGGGGTTACCGTGGCCAACAAGACTGAAGAGAAACTTGTGACCGCCATTTTTAAATAGCAGCTAGTCAAGCTAATAGCAGCTCGATTATAATATCCGTCTATGTAAGTTACGTCGAGCTGCACGAACGCGTTGGATTCGCCGTGTTTGGATGCCGATTTATTTTCGCAAACCCATGAGCATCAATAGTAATGCAACGTCTATTATTGTTGATGCCTTGTTCGAGATGCATCGGAGCAGCGTGGACCGATCAGAGCTGCGGGAGTGTTTGGAGATCATACGACTCCTTGTGCTTTTGGATCGCTTTGATTTCATGTGCTGATCGTTCTGCGAGAAGCCGATGCATCTCGAACAAGTCTGGTGTGTTTGTGTTTGGCGCTGCCGCACTAGCGTTGCTGGGCAACATGATACGTATGCAGTGACGTAAGATATAGCTCTGTTGTGGCTCTCTGGCCGGTGGAAACGCAAACCGGTTCTTAGTAAGCTCGTCAGTAGAACCAACTCCGAACTGGCAATAGCTCTAGCTCTGAACCAGCACCCGGTTCTTGTTGGTGGAAAAGGGGTATATGTGATTTTGTTCGAGTCAAAAATATTACTTAACATTAATGAACCAACGGTACACATTTTTTACTTTAGCAATCTTATGGGTTGTGGTCTCTCAGACATTGGCAGTAATAAAAATAAAATAAAAACATAGTTTCCCTTTGGACTTAAATTACACTTGATACTGGGCATCATTACATTTTTCCCCTGACTGACAGGTGATGCTTGTAACCCGATCATAATCTGTTATCCAACAAGATTAGAATGTTATATTCTAATTAAATTAAATTAGAATGTATGTATTTCTCAATACTTATCACTTTTTTCAAAGCTCTTCACTCCGTTGTCTTAACCAACCTTCAGCTTCACTGCAGTTTATTTCACATTCAAAACGCATTAAAACTACCAAAACACATCATTCATGTCTCAAATTAAGGCATTCTTTCAGAACTCTAGTGAAGGTTTCAGCCAACAAACATAAATTAAATATACAAAACATCTCAGGTTACGTATGTAACCCTGGTTCCCTGATAGGGAACGAGACGCTGCGTTTGAGACGCGGTGGGAACGCTCTGCGTGATTGCGTCGTGAAGCACGTGTATAATCAGTCCAATGGAACCAAGGAACGTCATCAGTGACGTCACCGACCAGGAAGGTATAAATCACTCTTGAGATCAGACCAAACTAGCTTCTGATAAGCCTGAAGCAAGTCGATCAAGGCAAGCAGGAAGTATGGCAGGCGAACGCAGCGTCTCGTTCCCTATCAGGGAACCAGGGTTACATATGTAACCTGAGACGTTCCCTTTCAAGGTGGGAACCCCATACCCACTCAGACATAATGACGATGTGCCTGTTCTGTATGAAGTACCATGAGCATACTAAGAAGCAAGCAACCTGACCCCAGGAGTGGAGAGGTCCAAGTCATAAAATCTCACAAATGTATGCGGAGAGGACCATCCTGCCGCATTACAAATGTCTAGAAGGGAAACTCCCGAAATTAAAGCCGTAGAGGCAGCCATACTCCTCGTAGAATGGGCCCGAACAGTCAAAGGTGAAGGCTGTCCGGCCGCTTCATATGCCAGTGAAATAGCCTCAACTATCCACTTGCTCATTATCTGTTTTGATGCAGGGCAACCTTTCTTAGGTGCTCCGAAGCAGACAAATAATTGTTCCGATTTACGCCACAGGGCAGCTCTGTGGACGTAAGCATCCAACGCCCGCACAGGGCATAACAGATTCAGGTTTTCCTGGTCTGGGGTATTAAATGGTGGAGGATAAAAGGCCTGCAGCACTATAGGGCCCCCAACATTAGTAGGGACCTTAGGAATGTAACCCAGTCTAGGGTGAAGAACCATACCAGGTGCAAATTCCAGACATGATGGAGCCACCGACAAGGCTTGTAAGTCACCAATTCTCTTGATAGAGGAAATAGCAAGAAGAAATAAAGTTTTTAGAGTAAGGAACTTTTCTGAAACCTCCTCAATGGGCTCGAAGGGAGCCAAAGCCAGACCCTCCAGTACAATGGCCAAATCCCATGCCGGTGCTCTAGAGTGCAATACAGGTCTCAACCTCAAAGTGCCACGGAGAAAATGAATAATTAGAGGATCTCTCCCAACTGAAGTACCCGCCAGAGGGGTATGATATGCAGATATAGCCGCTACGTACACCTTTAAGGTGGAAGGAGATAATCCAGCAGAGAAACGGTCTTGTAGAAAATCGAGAACTGTACCAATAGGGCAGTTAACAGGATTCAAATTACGATCTCTACACCATGTAGAAAATAATTTCCATTTCAAAGCATAAAGTTTCCTCGTGGAAGGAGCTCTGGATTGAAGGATGGTCTCAACGACCTCAGTCGAGAGACCAGATTCTATGAGCTGGGCCCCCTCAGAGGCCAAGCCCACAACTTCCACAACTCTGGGCGAGGGTGAAATATCGTGCCCCCTTGCTTGGGACAGCAGGTCCCTCCTGACGGGAATCTCCATCGGAGAGCCGTCCAGAAGTGACACCAGATCCGAGAACCAAACTCGGGTCGGCCAGTACGGAGCTATTAATAGTAGATGAGCCCCTTCCCGGCGAACTCTCTCCAGAACTCCCAGGAGCATAGATACTGGGGGAAACCCGTACAGATGTAGCCTCGGCCACACCTGCACCATTGCATCCAGTCCGAGAGGGGCTGGATGTGTGAGGGAGAACCAAAGGGGACAATGGGTTGAGTCTGATGATGCGAAAAGGTCGACTCGGGCTCGCCCATATTTCTTCCATAGAAGCTCCACCACCTCGGGGTGAAGCCTCCACTCCCCGGGCCTCAGCCCCTGCCTTGACATAATATCTGCTCCTACATTCAGATGCCCCGGAATATATACTGCCCTGAGGGACAGTAATTTCCCCTGGGCCCATAGGAGGATCTGGTGAGCCAGATTGCACAGTAGTCGAGACCTCAGACCCCCCTGATGGTTGATGTATGAGACCACCGACGTGTTGTCCGTGCGGACCAACACGTGGTGGCCTCTCAGGTCTGGCAGGAAGTATTTCAGAGCATAAAATACGGTCATCATTTCTAAACAATTTATGTGCCAAGACAGTTGATGGTCCTGCCAAAGACCTGACACTGAGCGTCCGCTCATGACTGCGCCCCACCCCATGAGGGAAGCGTCTGTCGAAAGCGTTACGCGTCGACAAGAAGCCCCCAACACTGGGCCCTGGGCGAGGAACCAAGGTTTCTTCCACATGACCAAAGCACGAAGGCATCGCCGCGTGACCTTGATCATGCGAAACGGATTTCCCCTCGGGGAAAACCCCTTGGTCCTGAGCCACCACTGCAGAGGTCTCATGTACAGAAGGCCAAAAGTAATTACGTTGGACGCAGCTGCCATGAGCCCCAACAACCTTTGAAATTGTTTGACAGTGAGTGACTGGCCTAGTTTTACCCCTTTTACGGCTGTGAGAATTGCTGATATTCGTGCAGGAGACAGATGTGCCTGCATTGTTGTTGAATCCCAAATTACTCCTAGAAAAGTGGTCCTCTGTGCTGGGAGGAGCACACTCTTTTTGGAGTTGAGCCATAACCCCAACTTTTCTATATGAGCCAGAACGACACCTCGATGCCGAACTGCCATCTGCTCTGACTGAGCAAGAATCAACCAATTGTCTAGATAGTTTAATATGCGAATGCCCTGGAGTCTCAGAGGAGCCAGCGCTGCATCCACACATTTTGTAAAAGTGCAGGGTGATAAACCTAGGCCGAAGGGAAGATCCCGATATTGGTATGCTTCGCCCCCCGAAAGCAAACCTCAGGAACTTCCTGTGATGAGGATGAATCGATACATGGAAGTATGCGTCCTTCAAGTCTATTGTCACAAACCAGTCCTCGGACTGAATCTGTGATACAATCTGTTTGAGCGTAAGCATCTTGAACTTGAGTTTCTGAACTCTGCGGTTTAGTTGACGCATATCTAGAATAGGACACAACCCCCCATCCTTCTTTGGAACAATGAAATAACGGCTGTAGAACCCTGACTCTCTGCTGGGAGGAGAGACCCTTTCTATAGCTCCTTTTCGAAGAAGCGTCATTACTTCCTGCTCCATAACCAGAGCCTGCTCGGAGTCCACCACTGTGGGCAGAACCCCTTGGAATCTGGGCGGACACGAACCGAACTGAATTCTGTAACCCTTTTCCACTATATGCAGGACCCATTGAGAAATATTTGGTAGAAGTTTCCACGCTACCAGAAATTCTGCTAAGGGAACCAGCCTCTCGAGACTGGCCTCTGGATTTAGTCGAACAGACATTTCGGTGCCCTGAAGCGGCGAACCGGCAGGGAACAACCGAACTGACCGTTCTACGACCCTCCTCGGAGGATCGCACGGAGACGCTGACACCTCGGTGCCCTGAAACGGTGAACCGGCAGGGAACAACCGATGTGGCAGCGCTGCGGCTCTCCTCAGAGAACCGCCCCCCAGAGGGCGCGGAGGAGAAACGATTCCTCGGAACCGTCCCTCCCCCGAGGGGACCACCCTCAACATTTTGACACCTAGGTCGTCAGGACTTTTTCTTGTCCCAAGCCTTATTAGAGAGGACAGTCCTCAGATCTTGTCTACCTCTAATGGCGCTTTTCCATTACCAGTACCAGCTCAACTCGACTCGACTCGCCTCGCCTCGCCTCGCCTCGCCTCGCCTCGCCTCGTCTCGGCTCGGCTCGCTTTTCGCTCAGTTTTCCATTGCAGATAGTACCTCCACAATAGTACCTGGTCGTCATAGCGAAGCCGCAGGAAACTGCCGTGACTTAATCTTTTACGCGAGACGCGCGAGATACACCCGCTACCCACACACACAGGACAATGGAGGAAATCGAGTGTATACTGTTTTTGGATGTTTTTTTTTTTTTTTTGGATGTTTTTTATTCAGGATACTCCGTCCGCGCGTGCAATGATGACGCAGTGAATAGTGACGATTCTCTCTGACCAATCAGCAGTCTGCCTTGTTTTCACGTCACATTTTAGTATCGCCTCGGCTCGCCTCAGCTCGCTTAGAACCTCGCCGGAGGTGGTACGAAAAAAAGTACCTGGAAGCAGGTACAGTTACAACTTTTACACAGTGGAAAACCAAACAGAGCCGAGTCGAGTCGAGTCGAGGCGAGCCGAGGCGAGCTGGTACTGTGTAGTGGAAAAGCGCCATAACTGACTTAAACTGCGGCCGCCCCCTGGGCTCCCCAGACTGTGGAGGAGCCCGAGAGGCGACGCTTTGTTTCTGTTGAACTCTATGCTGTTGCTGTTGTGAGGAGCTCGTAGACGGTCGGGACTGCTCTGCTTTAACATTAGCAGTCCCTGGGACACTGGATCGGCGAGGAAGAAACCTCTGGAATGCCACCGCTTGTTTCTTAGATTCAGTAAATCTATCGACAACACAATTTATAGCATCGCCGAACAAACTCGAAGGCGAAAGCGGGGCATCCAGAAGAACAGATCTATCTTTATCCTTTATATCAGACAAATTTAACCACAAATGGCGCTCCGTGGCCACCAGGGCTGCCATAGAACGGCCCACAGATTTAGCCGTCTCCTTGGTGGCCCGGTGAGATAGATCTGTCGCCCGACGCAATTCTCGAATTGCGTCAGCACTAGTGTTGCTTTCGTCAACGAAAATTATGACGAAATATTGTCGTCAACGAACCGTTATCACCTGACGAAAACGAGACGAGACGAGACGTAAATGCTGGTCATGTGACGATGACTAAAATACATGTATAATGCAATATCGTTGACGAATAAAAACGAGACTAAATGTGGTTTACAAAATAAAAACTATGCTAAAATGTCTCTTCATTTTCGTTGACCAAAACGAGACGAGACGAAATGTTATAACGTCACGACGAATGAGAGAATTGTGCATGAACCCATAGCTTTGTCGGGTTTAAATTCTGGTTTGCGATCTGGTCACCCGATTATCAGCGAATTTAACAATATTACTCCATTAGTTATTCTATTAAAATGTCTCATTGATATATTTGACACATTCATAATCATTACTTTTGCCGGTTCTTTGTGACAGCTGTTATGTGCGTTATTGGCAGCGTCTCTGGTTGTTTCTTCATTGGTTCGCTTTTAATTAGGCCTATTATATTCGTATTATTTACTGTGGTAAAGTAGAAAAACGCTGTAGGACAGATAGCCTACATTTGTACTTGCATGTCAAATTATTTTTAACACAGTTTGTGCTTGTTATATTAGACATAGGGCGCGTCAAGTTTAGTTGTAAAGCGCGCTTCACACGCGCGGGTGATTTTTAGTTTCACTTTCTCTGGCAGCGCAATCTCAAATATAGCCTAAATATCTCGCCCTTATGAAGGATAAAATTCGCTCTTCAGACCAATTTACATCAAGTAGAAAACACGAAGTTATCATTTAAAGAGATCGATGGTCTCTTTCCTGCTCGTGTCCCACATCCCTCTCAGAGAGCAGAGTGGTAGGCTATATCACGCGTCTTTGTGTGGAAATATAAAACGAGTTTTTTTTTTTTTTTTTTATAACCCCACCACCGCCGGTAGTTGGTCCATTACCACCGCGGTGTTAAAAAAAAACTGCCACCGTCACAGCCCTAAATATACTAAATATAATAAGATAACCTTGTTTGAAATTCTATATTGACTGGGTTAAATAGAATTGCATTACTAAAACTAGACTAAAATGTCATCAGTTTTCGTCGACTAAAACTTGACTAGACTAAAAAGAGTATGAACGTGACTAAAACTAATAAAAACTAAAACGACAGCTTGACACAAAGACTAGACTAAAACTAAAATTAAAACAGGCTGCCAAAAACAACACTAGTCAGCACTAACTTCCTCACAATCATCCATGTCTCTCAGCAGGTCAGCCTGATACGCTTGTAATATTAGTGTTAGCTTGTAACATAGTGTGTAAGCATCCTGCTGCCTGACCTGCTGCCGCATATGCTTTACCCACCATCATAGATGTGGCTTTTAATGGCTTGGTGGGTAACGTCGGGGCTTTCAGTGATGACGATGACTCGGGAGAGAGATGGCTCGCAAGTGTCTCTTCCGCCGGAGGCATCGTCAAATAACCATAGTGGGAAATATCTTTAATGTTACTATAGTTCAGTGTTTGTGGACTATGCACTCTGAAAGATGCTGGTTTAATCCATGATCTCGACACCTCAGTGTGGAGATCGGGAAAAAACGGCAGTTCCCGACGAGGAGGTCGTGTTTTTGATGGCAAAAAACGTTCATCTAAAAGACTCTTTTTTGAAACAGTTTCAACATTATCAGATGGCCATTCAATATTTAACTTGGCAACAGCACGAGTTAAAACCTCCATAAGCTCCTCATCCCCCGAAATACGAGCTGGCGAACACTCATCTTCAATATTATGTTCAACCTCCACGACATCCAGTTCCTCAGAACTGGATAGCCACAACATTGGTGCCTCAGCCTGGGGAGGAGAAGCCGCAGAGCGGGCTCCTTCCTGGGCTGAAGCACCGGATTCAGCAGGTAAGGGTTGAGAAAGGGCGGGGCCCGTCTCAAACCCCGCTACTAAATCCATATGCGAACCCCAAGATGAAAGCCTCCGCTGTGCCTCGGCAGCAGCGGGACCCGCACCTCGGGGAACGCGAACCGAACCGTCCTCCTCAAAGAACGCCCGGCGAGAGCGGAGCGTCCGCAAGGACAGCTTAACGCAATGCTCACAGTCAGCTCCCTCGAGAACTGACTGGGCATGCTCCACTCCCAAACAAAAAACACAAAGCAGATGTGTGTCCCCACCCGTGATGAAACGAGGGCAGGGCACAACACAACGCTTGTATTCTTGCTTATTCGCCATTTTATATATATATATATTGAGTTGACAGACAACAATAAATATGACAGGGACAGATATTCAGATAGCGCTTGCTGAAGACAACAGAAGCTAGTTTGGTCTGATCTCAAGAGTGATTTATACCTTCCTGGTCGGTGACGTCACTGATGACGTTCCTTGGTTCCATTGGACTGATTATACACGTGCTTCACGACGCAATCACGCAGAGCGTTCCCACCGCGTCTCAAACGCAGCTCGAGTTCCCTTGAAAGGGAACAAAAAACACACAAACAACAGGCAGCAATATGCACTATTTTCTGCTGTTCAGAATTCAATGCAGTTTATGTTACATGGTTCATGTTTACATTAATGTACAAACCTTTTGTATAGATGGTGATGAAAATGAAAGACTAAGACTTGTGTATGTGTTTAGCTACATCTTAATTTTTCTGATTTAAAAAAATATATATTTCAGAATAATATATATCAATGTGGTATACGGTAGAAATATTACACATTTCAGTACAGCTTAGGTTTTTAAATAAAATAAAACAGTCTTGGAAATAATATGTAAGCATGTGCAAATGAGCCTGTATAGTAAATCAAGTTCTGTTGGTCTTTGTGTTTAAATGAGAAATGAACTCATTTAAATTGAAAGATCTCAATGTTTATAAGATCTTTCAATTATGTTTAACAGTTTTGAGCGTATAAAAGAGTGTATAAAAATGGGCTCTGAGTTTTGGCAGTGGTTGTGTCTAAGTGAAATATGTAGTTTGGAAGATGTAGTCACTGAATGCATTAATACAACATTGAATGACACAGACATTTGCAACACTTCTACAGTAATACCGTAGTAAAATATTTTCAGAATCTAAAAAATGTAATACTATCAAAACAATTAGATGTAGCTGAACACACACAGGTATTAATCTTTCAGTTTCATCACCATCTATAAAAAGGGGAAACTTGGGGGAAAATGTGTACTGTACTGTAAACAATGACCATGTGACATAAAATGCTGTGAATGCTGAACAACAGAAAACAGCAGAAATATGTTAGAATTCTACCTGTTATTTGTGTTTTTTTTATTTAACGTGTGTTTTTTGGGGGTAAAACCTTTTCTAGTGTTCTGGAGGAATGAGTTGATCTGAGAATGAAGTTTCAGTGCATTTTGAATGTGAAATGAACTGCTGTCAAGCTGTAAGTTGGTTTGGAAAAGATATCATGGTCTTTTAACCTGATATCATTTAAGACATCATTTAAGACTGTGGTATAAATGATTGAATGATTTAACCATAACTCATTACTATCCTTGATATTCTAAAATAGGTATTTTTCATGTGTATGTAGACTCTAGTGTGTGTGAATTGAGTTGTTGCACTTCCCCCCCACACGCAATTTACATATCAATGCAGGAAGGCCTTAAAGGCCAGTGTTTGTCTTAGGTGAGAAAACAGGCCAACAACCCCCAGAGTCCTGTTACCAATGTCTGTGCAACTTCTCAAATAAACTAGAATAAACTAGAGAAAACGCTGGGATTTACCCTGCCAAATTAAATTAAATTACAGGTTTTTACAATCGCTAGGACACATTTCTCAATATTTAGGTACATTTTCAAAACTCTTCACTCAGTTCTCCTAACCAACTTACAGCTTGACAGCAGTTCATTTCACATTCAAAATGCACTGAAACTTCATGTCTCAGATCAACTCATTCTTCCAGAACATTAGAAAAGGTTTCACCCATATACTTAGTGATACACTTTGTCACACATAAAACAAAAAAAAAACCCACAAACAACAGGAGCATTACACAATGTTTTCTTTTGTAAAATGCTTTCATAAAACAAGAATGACACTATCTACTGTTTATAATTCACTGCAGTTGATGTTACATGATCCTTTTTGATTACAGCCCAGTTATCATCTATGATAATATTGAGCAGGTGGATATAAGTATCTAGGTGTGGTCATTGATCGTTCATTTACTTGGAAAGCCCACATTTATTATCTTTGTTCAAAATTCCGGCAACGATTGTATTTTTTAAAGAAGACTTAGGCTGTTTGGTGTAAATCAGAGAATTATGCAATTATTTCATTATGCCGTTTTAGGTAGTCTTTTAAATTATTGGATGAAAACTTCATATGGCAATCTTTCGGTCCAATTAAAATCACAGCTTGCACGTCTTGTGCAATGTAAGTTATGGGTGTAAGAACTGCAATGTAAGTTATGGGTGTAAGAGAGTACTCATCACTTCAATCAATTTACGAATCGTGGATTTTTAAAAATGCACAGACAATAGTGAGTGATTCAAGCCATGTTTTATTTCCAATGTGTCAGCTTCTGCCATCAGGGAGACGGTATAGAGTCCCACTGAGTAAGAGTAACCGTTACAAAAAATCATTTATTCCTGTATCTATTAACATGTTAAATAGCAAGATGTAGTAATGCCGTTTTTTTAAAAACTCTTTTTGGTTTGTGTGTGTATGTATATGTTGTGTACTAATGCAGCTTTGAGTCCAAGACAAATTTCCTGAAAAAGGACAATAAAGTAAAGTATACTAACAAACTAACTTTTTAACATTACTGGACTAAAATATTCCTAAGTTTCCCCTTTTGTATAGATGGTGATGAAACTGAAAGACTAACACTTACATCTAATTATTTTGATATTATTATATTTTAGAATCAGAATATCTATTTCAATGTGATATTACTGAAATTAATTTTTAACAGTTTAACAGTACTATTATTATTAACAGTTTTAAAAAGAGTATGTAAACATGTGCAAATTAGCCTGTATAGAACATAAAGTTCTGTTGGTGTTTGTGTTTAAGAATAATTAATGTAAATGGAACAAAATGCATTCAATGACATCTTTCAAAGCAGTTATCCACAGTTTAGCTCACATAGACGGATGGTGTGATCACTGTGTGAAGAGAGTTTTGAAAAAGTGACTTTAGTATTGGGAAACTTACATTTTATTTGTGTTTGGAATAATCATTAATTTAGTTTCATTGTAAACATAGTGCTAAACAAGTAAACAAGATTTTATATTTAAATATTATATTATAATATATAATACTGATTTCAGAAAATCACTGGGAGTGTGAATGAACAGAAATCAAACAATCGCGGGACAAATTATCAGTGTATTTTCCGGAATCTCTGTGTGAACGGGGCTTATGTGAGCCAAACTGTGGATCATTTATTATTGCTTTGGCAAAAAAAATATTTATTTCTCACTTAACACAAACACCAACAGACATTTATGTTCTATACAGGCCAATTTGCAGATGTTTACATTCTCTAATCAAAACTGATGTTCAAAACCTAATATTTAAATTCTGAATCTAAAAAAAAACTAAAAACAAAAACAAAATTATATTTAACTAAACACCTATACAAGTGTTAATCTCAGTTTCATATTTGTGTACAGTATTGTAAACGTGGATAATGTAACATTAACTGCAGTGAACAGTAGATAGTGTAATTCTTGTTTTATTTATTTTTTAAATACATTTTTACAAAAGAAAACTTTACAAAATAAATTTGGCACGGTTAAAAGACCATGATATCTTCTCCAAACCAACTTACAGCTTGACAGCAGTTCATTTCACATTCAAAATGCACTGAAACTTCATTCTCAGATCAACTCATTCTTCCAGAACACTAGAAAAGGTTTTACCCAAAAAAAACACACGTTAAAAAAAAAAAAACCCACAAATAACGGGTAGAATTCTAACATATTTCTGCTGTTTTCTGTTGTTCAGAATTCACAGCATTTTATGTCACATGGTCATTGTTTACAGTACAGTACACATTTTCCCCCAAGTTTCCCCTTTTTATAGATGGTGATGAAACTGAAAGATTAATACCTGTATGTGTTCAGCTACATCTAATTGTGTTGATAGTATTTAATTTTTTAGATTCTGAAAATATTTTACTACGGTATTACTGTAGAAGTGTTGCAAATATCTGTGTCATTCAATGTTGTATTAATGCATTCAGTGACTACATCTTCCAAACTACATATTTCACTTAGACACAACCACTGCCAAAACTCAGAGCCCATTTTTATACACTCTTTTATACGCTCAAAACTGTTAAACATAATTGAAAGATCTTATAAACATTGAGATCTTTCAATTTAAATGAGTTAATTTCTCACTTAAACACAAAGACCAACAGAACTTGATTTACTATACAGGCTTATTTGCACATGCTTACATATTATTTCCAAGACTGTGTTATTTAATTTAAAAACCTAAGCTAGACTGAAATGTGTAATATTTCTACCGTATACCACATTGATATATATTATTCTGAAATATATATATTTTTTTTAACCCCTTAAACCCTAAGCGTCCCGCCGGCGGGACGCCACCCCATGAAAAATATTCATAATCAAATTACTAAGCAACCACTGAATGGAACAACACAAAATAGGTATCATTTTAAAGCTTAGAATCTCAGCTTTTTAATGCATCTAATTACTTCGATCAACTTCTAATGATTGCAGAGTTATTCCACTAAATACGAGTGTACCTGCCGCAGGCGCCACCTAGCTGCAAAATTAATAATCATAATTTGTTTTCAAAAATATTACCTGGATCAACTTAAAATAGATGTCATTTGAAAGCTTAGAGTCTGAAATTTACAATGAATGTAGCCAATTTGATAAACTCCAATGTAGTGCTGAGTTATTTGCTGATAAATAGAAAAAAAATGTTTTCATAATTTATAAGCTACTTTTTTGTACCACATACTGCAATATGTCAAAAACATCATACAGCTCAGATAGTCCTGTGTCATATGTCATTTGAAAGGTCTCAATGAGTAGAATACAACAAGCATAATTGTTCCAGGGTTTTTAATAAACTTGAGCAAGGTTTTTGTAAAATAACCCCTTAAGAGACCCATGTGTAAACCATATATGGATGCTGCATTTTAGACACATTTCCGCTTGTAACTTCATGAAACATGCTCCAATTGTGGAAAATGACACATCATTATTTACAGCAGATGCTTACAATTAAAAAGAGTCCAAACTCAACATAATCCATCACTCAGAACTAAAGATATTCCTCATGGAGTTCTAAACCACAAAAAATCCACTGATTCACGTAGCCTAGCAAGGTAGCTTAGACTTGGCCTTTTTACTCGTATCTTCATGAAACATTCGCCGATCATGAAAAATTATACATCGTTATTTACAGCAGGAGCTCACGATTACAAAGAGCCCAAACTTAATATATTCCATCAATCAGATCTAAAGATATTTCCTCATGGCGTTCTAAAACAAAAAATACCTCAGACGCGCCTATCCTAGTATATACCCATGAAGCACTCGCGTTTGATTTTCACTTATAACTTCACAAAGCATGCACAGATCGTAGAAAAATGCACATCATTATTTTCAGCAGACTCTCACGATTAAAAAGAGCCCAAACTCAGCAAAATCCATCACTCAGATCTAAAGATATTCCTCGTGGGAGTTGTAACACACGAACCACCACCGGCGCGCATAGATCGTTTATTATAGATGTAGCACTTGTCGCGTTTTAACTCATAACTCAATGAAGCATGCATCAATTGTGGAAAATTGCACATCATTATTTACAGCAGATTGTTAAGATTAAAAAGAGCCCAAACTCGCCATAATCCATCACTCAGATCTAAATATATTCCTTATGGCGTTCTAACACAAAAAATTCCACAGGCGGATCTATGAAGTAGCAATAGCAGTGATGCGATGTTGTTTTGATGTGACGTTTCAGCTCATAACTCAATGAAACATGCATGGATTGTGAAAAATCACACATCTTTATTGACAGCAGATTCTCACGATTACAAAGAGCCCAAACACAACATAATCCATTGCTTTGATCACGAGATATTCCTCACGAAGTGATGCATACTTGGCTAAAAAACAAGTCTCTCATCCTCCCGGGGTGCAAAGTGTTTTCCAGTTTTCCCGGAACCATCCGTGCTCGATTTCAAACGTGGAATAACACAAAATATGTATCATATTAAAGCTTAGAATCTCAGCTTTTTAATGCATCCAACCACTTCGATCAACTCTGAACGAGTGCTGACTAGTCTCTCTCAACCGGAGTGTACCGCCCGTAGACGCCCCACAGGCGCCACCTAGCTGCGAAAATATTAATTATCATATTTTTCCAAAATATTGCCTTGATTCAAACAAAATTGGTGTCATTTGAAAGCTTAGAGTCTGAACTTTACAGTGAATGTAGCCAATTCGAAAAACTCCTAAGTACTGCTGAGTTATTTGTTGATAAATAGAATATTTTTTTTTCATAATCTATAAAATAGTTTTTTGTACTATGTACTGCAATGTGTCAAAAACATCATACATCTCATGAAACATTCAAAAATCATTGAAAATTGCACTTAATTTTTTACAGCATATTAATACAATTCAAATGAGCCCAAAATTTACTTAATCTATTGCTTTTATGACAAGATTTTCTTCATGGTGAAACAATTTTAAAAATGCCCATGAGGGGGCGTCAAGGTCTCAACAAAAAGGCTATCTTGGTTCCAAATGCTATAACTTTTGATTGCTTTATCCAATCACCACAAAATTTTATCGAGATGCAGCTCATATGTAGAGGGACTTCCCCAAAAAAGAATTTTCCTTCTACCTTATTTCCTTCCTGAGTTATTCCATGTCAAATAAGAAAGATATGCATTATCATTATAAAAATTATATATATTTTTTGTCTTTTATCAGCAGTTTCTCGGCAGGAGAATGTCCAAATGTAATGTAATGTATATTTTCAAAAAATTTGAAAAGTGTTCTTTCACACGATACCTACCTTTAGAATCTCCTTGCTATAGTTTTGAAGTTATGAGTCTTTAGTTTTGTGTATGTCACTAAGAAAACTCATTTTTTTTATTGCCTTCCAAATGTGTGAGGACTTAACAAAAAGGCTCCCTTTGTTCCAAGTGCTGTAACTTTGGATTACTTTATGCTATCATCATAAAATAACGATCCAGACGCAGACCACACATAGGGGAACATCACAAAAAAAGAATTATTTTGCCACCGTATTTCCTTCCTGAATTATTGCATTTCAAATAAGAAAGATATGTAAATTATTAAAAAATAATATTAATATTTTTGTCTTTTATCAGCATTTTCTCAGCATTAGATTGTCCAAAAGTAATAAAAATTTATATTTTCTAAAAATATAAAAAGTTTCCTAACAAATGATATCTACCTTTTGACTCTCCTCTCTATAGTTTTGAAGTTATGAGTCTTTACTTTTTTGTGTGTCACTCAGACAAAAAACTCCAAAAATGGCCTCAGTGTTTAAGGGGTTAAATCAGAAAAATTAAGATGTAGCTAAACATGTACACAAGTCTTAGTCTTTCATTTTCATCACCATCTATACAAAAGGTTTGTACATTAATGTAAACATGAACCATGTAACATAAACTGCATTGAATTCTGAACAGCAGAAAATAGTGCATATTGCTGCCTGTTGTTTGTGTGTTTTTTTGTTTTGTATATTTAATTGATGTTTGTTGGCTGAAACCTTCACTAGAGTTCTGAAAGAATGCCTTAATTTGAGACATGCATGATGTGTTTTTGTATGTTGGTTCATTAATGTTAAGTAATATCACTTAAATTAAGTGTCACAATTTTTAGGTCACCATTTTTTCACCATTCCATGCCCATTTCCACACAAGTTAAAGTGTACATGCTAAAGATAAGCAGCAGCAGTATGCATGCACATGTTATATTCATTTCATTACACAAATTGACTTATTTTGTCCACTGTTTGATAATAAAGAATGACACATTTGATTGCTTTTACATTTAGCAGTATCTCTGAATGTGATGGCGATGTTCATAATAACACTAAAACACCAGTCTCAGACAGCTACATAGTATCGGCCCGGATCTGGCCCACATCTGGAATCCACACAGCCCGGATGTGGGCCGGATCTGGGCCAACACTATGTTGCTGTCTGGGTTTATTGCCCTAAAAAATACACTGTAAAAAAATACACTAAGGTCAAAACTCAATTTTATGTTGATTGTTGCATTTAAAATATTCTGATGGTTCAACTAAAGTGCCAGTGTTAAAATACATTGAGAATACTATGACTAACCGGTTAACTGACAGTACGAATTTTGATCTATTATTACAATCAGTGGTTTTAAGTTTAATTAATTTATAAAGCACATTTAAAACAGCCACAAGACTGGCCAAAGTGCTGTACAAGACAACTAAATACGTATCCTAAATATACACACTCTAATACACAAAAATATAATATAATATATACATTTAAAAAAAAAAAAAAATCAATACGCCATAGAAAACAAATACCTTTTTAAAAGAGACTTAAAAAATGTCAGGGAAGATTCGACTCTAATCTCTAATGGCTTGTTTCCACTGAGCGGTATGGTACGGTACGGTACGGTACGGTACAGTACGCATTTATTTCCGTTTCCACTGTCAAAAGTTGTGAATGGTACCAAAAAGCCGAACCTTAACACGTAAAAACCTACTCTAAAGTCAGTGGCGCGTTGCGCATGATATTCATATGCTATTTTAAGGGCGCATGCTTGGCCATAATCAATATAGCGTGTGCACAACATGCATACACTTTGATTCTCTCATCTACACAGAAGCAGCAGTTTTCATTTTTGCAAATCATACATTATTACAATAGATAGATTTAGTTTTAGTTTTGTAATTTTTTATTGTATTACAGTGAAGATGATCAGAGTACAAATGCACATATTGCCTGAACCATATTAATAAGTTACATTTTTTTTATTTTTTTTGCGAAAAGAGGCAGGGTTGTGTTAAATATATATATATATATATATATATATATATATATTAGAGGTGGGCATAGATTAATTTTTTTAATCTAGATTAATCTAGATTAATTTTGAAATTAATCTAGATTAATCTAGATTAAAATGGCTCATTTGAATTCTGCCGAAGGCATTCAGAATATGTTTGCTACCCAAATAATGACTATAAAAGTAAGTCTTTGAGAACGGGTTTCTCAAGCCAGGTGGCGCATTAGACCAGGGGCTCATCTCCTGTTTCCAAAATGCATCATAAACTGCTTGAGAAAGCTGTTCTACTCATAGACTGTAAAAGGTTACTACTGTACTGTTACCGTCCGTAGGCAACATTAGGTAGGCCTATGTTATTATCAACTACTATAGGCTATCAATTAGGGATGGGCGATATGGCCTAAAATCTATATTGTGATATACATTGCAGCCTCTTGCGATAACGATTTACAGTATATTATAATAAAACCATTTCAGAACAGATTACACAGACCCATGCTAAACAACTGCTAAATGTATTTTTTTTTAAAGGGTGTATGTAGTTTTGAGAACATATATTGTGCAAAACTGTAAGTATACAACATAATTTTGCAGATAAATAAAATGTAAGTACACTAGCTGCAGAGACTTAAGTAGGTCTAATGTTTATTATGGCTTGGAGCTTATGAAACCCCAAATTTAAAATTAGAATATTGTCTAACTGATGTCTTTTCAGTTAAAAAGAAACACAACAACGATTCTTAAAATCGAGATGATGTGCTACACCACTAAGCAAGGCTGGATTAGTACCCCCAGGGGCCCCTGGGCACTGAAGCTCATGGGCCCCCTCCCCTACCTGACAACCACACCCTCCAAAGGAACACACACCAGGTGTGGGATTTAACATGCCAATCACTATTGATCAAAAGCTAAATGACTAGTTCACAAGACAATGATACGAAATACATTTTTCTGAAAAGTATGGCTGCACGATTTGGGGAAAATGTCATATTGTGATTATATATTGCGATATGTGATTGCGATATAGTAAACAAATGGTTTCATGAGTTAACTTGCTTATTTCTCAAGTAAAATGCACACACAGATTAGTGATAATGCTGAAATTTGTAGCCCATTTCTCAACTCAAACTAGAAACAACAACTAAATGCACTGTTTTCAAATTAAAATAAATTCAATATTGTTATTTGTCTCAATAATACAAGAGTTAAAAATAAATGTCATATTTACCTGTGCCTGTCAAACAGGTAGACCTAGGACATATACCGAAATTGTCAAACTGCACTGCATAAATTAAATATAGACTAATCCTTATTATAGCAAAAAAAAAAAAAAAAAAACTTTAGTCAACAGCAGTGAGTCATTTTCTCTGTTCTTTTTGTTCTTTGATTAACTTTACTGACAGAAAGCTTTATTGGCTGCTGTCTCTTTAAGACCAGCTGACGGAGACGCGGCTCTCGCACGCGCCTCATTCTTTCACAACTCTTGACGTTCATCATAAGACAGCTCTTATGTTATGAAGATACTCGACAAAACGGACATTTTGGCATAATTGTGTGTGTTATTGTAAGTTCAAGCACGAAAGATAACTGTATTCTGGCGTGCTGACCCCACACACTCTGTATATAGTTTGCTGCTGCTCGTCTGACGGCTTAAACCCGAACCAAGTCCAAATAAGCAACACATTCTCACACCCAAGGCGTCACTTTTTGTCACTTTCAACCATGCTTCAATATCTGACGCTCAAAGCACCCTTTAGCGTCCATATGAGACGCTTCGGTTGGGTAGGTTTAGGTCTGTGGTAGGGTTCTGCGTCTCATATGGACGCTAAAGGGTGCTTTGAGCGTCAGATATTGAAGCATGGTTGAAAGTGACAAAAAGTGACGCCTTGTCACCAGCTTTCACTTTCAGCCGTGTTTACTTAAGATGACGACGAATATGCGTTGCAGCCGGGTTTACCTCGCGGCCGCGGGTAGATTGCGTCATCATAGCTTGTAGTATATAGAGCCATCTCCCAACCCAACTTGGAGAATAGATTAACGGCGATATTTTTTTTATCGCGCGATAAGAGTCTCGCGTTAACGCAGCACTTTAACGCCGATAACGGCCCACCACTAATATATATATATATATATATATTGTTATAAATAGGCTAATGTTACATGCAGTGAATATAATCAATATGCGTTGCCTGAACCACATTTGTGTGGCTATAATGTTTAAGATTTCTTTAAATGAAAACATAAAGAGGCAGTGAGGTGTTTTATAACATATTTCGTTTTATTGTTGCCCAAAATATACATACAGAAATAACCAGAGTAGCAGAGCGAGCTGAGTGACGTTTTGAAGAACGCGCTGTTCCATTAGCGGATTCGCGTCCTCGGGAGTCATTCTCCTGAGCTGGACTTGGCAAGTCCAAACTGTGCGTACTTGCTATTGAGAAACGCCTAATGTCGGCGTTCTTGTGACAATGCCGAGAAGCAAGAACAAGATCTGCTGTATGTCATCCATTGTTGTTTATGTCGCTTTCTTCTTCGCGCGAAAATGACGTCGATCGCTTCTTTCCGGCATAGGCTACACCACGCCTATCAAGTAAGGGTACTGTTGGCAGTGGAAACGCTAGCCGATTCATGGTTTGCCGACCCAAACCGTACTGTACCGTACCGTAACGTACCGTACCGTACCGTACCGTACCGCTCAGTGGAAACGAGCCATAAGGGCAGATTGTTTAAAAACCATTCATAATTTTAAAATTAATTCTATACTGAATAGGCAGCCAGTGAAGATCTCTTAGAAATGGAGTGATGTGAGCCACCAACCAGGTTCTTTCGACCCATAAGATGTCTACTATCACACCAGTTCTAAAAAAAACTGGTTGTGATGTTGACAACTTTTCTAACTATAGGCCTATTGCGAACCTGCCTTTTGTGTCAAAGATCCTCGAACAAGTTGTTGTTGGCCAGTTACAGCATTATCTATCCAATAACAACTTATTGGAACCGCTCCAGTCTGGATACAGATCTGGACACAGCACGGAGACTGCTCTTGTACGGGTCACAAATTACCTTCTTGTTTCTGCTGATATGGGTGCTTGCAGCATTTTGGTTCTGCTAGACATTAGCGCTGCTTTTGACACTATTGGCCCTATTTTAACGATCTGAAACGCAAGTATCAAGCGCAAAATGCAAGTAACTTTGTGGGCGGGTCTTGGGCTTGTTGCTATTATACCGGCGGGATAAATTACTCTTGCGCCCGACGCAAATCTAAAATGGGTTGGTCTGAAGTCGCTTCATTACTCATAGGTGTGGTTTGGGCGTAACGTGAAATAAACCAATCAGAGCGTCATCTCACATTCCCTTTAAGAGCAGGCGCGCTTGTTCTATAGCGAATTCCTATTATAACGGCGGATTTGCCAGATGCACGCCAGGAGCGGTTCACAGCCGAGGAGACAGACGTTCTCGTCAGGGCCGTAAAACACAGAGAAGAGACATTGGGGATGGAGAAACACACCCAAATTAACTTCTGTTAAACAGGTGTATGTTAATTTGGGTAAATGTGTAAGCTAGATGTATGCTTTTATAATAAATTGTCTATCTATCTTTCTATCTATTGTAATAATGTATGATTTGCAAAGGTAACACTTTATAATAACTGCACGCTATTAATCATTAGTTAAGCATTAGTAAACAGTTAATTCATCATTTATAAAGCATTAATAGACATTAACAAGCAGTTTATAAATACAGTTATAAATGCAGTATTCTTAATTTATAAGCATATCTAGAATGTGTTTAATAATTGTGTTTTCATACTTAATTAATGATCAATTTATCATTTCTAAATGAAGTATTTCATTATTTACAAACCGGTTATTTAGGAGTTGTCAGTGGTTCATAAGATCACTTAGAAAGTGTAAGTAAATTATTAATAAACTGTTTAAATACATATTATTATTCAGACATATAGTAATAGTTACTTAGTGTGTTAATAAATGGTTTATTAACATGTATTTCTACTGTAATTCAGGGTTAATTCGGGTAGTTATAAAGCATTTAGTAGTGGTCAGTTCACTATGTTTGTGAGCTAATCTAAAGTGAGGACTAGTTATGCTTTGTAAAGCGTTTATAAAGAAGATTTAAAGGCTGTTAATATTTTTATGTTCTGTATCGCTGTGTTGTATTTGTTTACTTTTTCGGTAACACTTTATAATAACTGCACGCTATTAATCATTAGTTAAGCATTAGTAAACAGTTAATTCATAATTTATAAAGCATTAATAGACATTAACAAGCCGTTTATAAATACAGTTATAAATGCAGTATTCTTAATTTATAAGCATATCTATAATGTGTTTAATAATTGTATTTTCATACTTTATTAATTATCAATTTATCATTTCTAAATGAAGTATAGCATTATTTACAAAATCAGTTATTTAGGTGTTTACAGTGATTAATAAGATCACTTAGAAAGTGTGAGTAAATGTTGTAGATTCAGGGAGTTATAAAGCATTTAGTAGTGGTCAGTTCACTATTTTGTGAGCTCATCTAAAGTGAGGACTAGTTATGCTTTGTAAATAATTTATAAAGGAGATTTAAAGACTCAGTTATCTTCTAAACAGAAAAAGGAAACAAACACAACACAGCGATAGAGAACATAGAAATATTAACAGCCTTTAAATCTCCTTTATAAATGCTTTACAAGGCATAACTAGTCCTCACTTTAGATAAGCTCACAAAAATTGTGAACTGACCACTACTAAATGCGTTATAACTACCTGAATTACAGTAGAAATACATGTTAATAAACCATGAATTAACACACTAAGTAACTATTACTATGTCTGAATAATAAGATGTATGAATGTACATTGAAATAGTTTAATCATTTACTCACACTTTCAAAGTGATCTTATGAACCACTGACAACTCCTTAATAACTGCTTTGTAAATGATCCTATACTTTATTTAGAAATGATAAATTGATCATTAATAAAGTATGAAAATACAATTATTAAACACATTATAGATATGTTTTAAAACAAGAATAAAGCATTTATATCTGTATTTATATGCTGCTTATTAATGTCTATTAATTTATAAAAATTTATAAAATAATTAACTGTTTACTAATGCTTAACTAATGATTAATAGTGTGGAGTTATTATAAAGTGTTACTGAAAGCTCCTGAACTAAGCAGCCAGTTAAACAGCAGCTACAGTCTCAGAGCCTCTCTAGGACAGCAGCCATTCAGACAATAGAGAAGTGTGAACGATGTTAATGGGCCGCTGCAGTTCCTGCTCCAGCCTACAGGAGCGCTGCTGAGTATGGACTTAAACACACACACACCTGCAGGTCCCCACTTGGTCAAAAATGTACAAAATTCACCAGAGCGTGTTTCAGCTGATTTTAACATGTTTTAAAACATGACCAACAGGGGACTTGAAAAATGTCCCCACTTGGCTCGACGGTCCCCTGTTAGTGAGTGTGTAACGACACCAAGGTCCCCACTTAGATAGATAGACGAGTACACACACACACACACACACACACACACACACACACACACACACACACACACACACACACACACACACACACACACACACACACACGCACAGTTTAACCCTCTGAGGTCTGAGGTGTTTTTGGGGCCCTGGAGGTGTTCTGACATGCTCTGACATTTGTTTTTTTTTCAGTTATTTATAAACATGTTAATGGCAAAAGTGTAAATTCACTCTATATAACACAAACAGGGCTAGCATAATATCTGATCAACATGCTTGTAAATCTTTGTATTTTTAAGAGAATAATGTTTATGCGTGGTTATTTAAAAAAAAATTCAGCAACTTTCTTTTTTTAAGAACACAAAACACATTCTAAATATGTGCCCACAAGACTCTTGACTAATATATGTTGTCGTTTCTAGTTCTGGCTTCAAAATGATGTGAAATTCATCCTGCCTGATCGTTCTCTTAAAACAATACATTGATTTAAACATTGTAAAACAGTTTTTTTTGTCAGAAGAGGTTTATGCGTGGGAGGGGTAATCGCTCATCAATATTAATGAGATTCAGACCAGGGGTGTGACATAGACACTCCCCCAATGACTAATGGGCCATCAAGAGAGGCAGCCTGAACAAAGAGGAGATTCAAAGGTTTTGTTTTTCACTGTTTTATTGTAATTCCTCTATGAGGAGGAACTAAATGTTTTAAATTTGCAATGTTTTAAACTCAGCTGTGGTCCAGGTTCCCGTGCAGGCAGGAATCTCAGAGTCTGTGGAACCATATCAATGTCAGTCTCTGTTTTCCATGACAGAGTAGACTGCTTGTTGCTTGTCTGAATGTTTGTCTTGGCCCTCTTTGCAACAGGTGTCTGATGATCACCATCACCTTTATAGCTGTAAAACAAACAAACAACTGTGAGCATGTTTATTACACAAAATATAACAACTGCATTTCAATCATTATAAGTAACATTGGCCAGATGCAAAGCCATACAGACACATAATGTTTGTATGGACTATGTAAAACCAGAATATGTAAACAGAATTATACTAATATCTGAAAGAAAGGGAATAAGTGTACTTACTTTTCAGTTGTTCTCAAAACTGAACGACACCTGTCGCGTGCCCTCCCAGTGCGAGTTGCAGGTGAGGGTGAGAGTGATGCTACCACATTCCTATAAAAATAATAATATTATTATTAATAAAGGTTGAACAAAGTACTATGCCAGCACATGCATAACTGATGGACAGTCAGCATTTTGGTAAAACTACAAAAATAAGCTCTTTTATACTAACATTACCAATCACTAATTGTAATATTGTGCATACATAACAAGTATATAAACAAAATTGGTCTAACATCTGTAAAATAGTGGGTAAATATGTACTTACTCCTTCTGATTTCTGTCTGTGTTGCTGCGTGCCCTCTTAGTGCGAGTTGCAGTGAGAGGTGAGAGTGAGCAACCTACATCATTCCTTTCAAAAAAAGTTGAAAACTATTATTATCATATAGAGTACTATTCCAGCACATGCACAACTGATGGGCATTAGCATGCTGATAAGATGGCACAAAGAAAAAATATGTAACATTATCAACCTACCTCCAAAAATAAATAAGCTCATACAGGCTCATATTGTAATAAGTATTATAAACAAAATTGCACAAACATTGGTAAATATGTACTTACTCTTTCTGACGTTCAACTGTGTTGCTGCGCGCCCTCCGAGTTGCAGATGAAGGAGATGCAGCATTCCTGTTTTAAAAAAAGTTGAAAACTATTATAACATAAATATTTCAAAGTATATTACCATTAGTCTATATGAATAACTGATGCAAATAATTGTAGACACGTGCTGTAGGCATATATTGTGTGTAATGGGCCATTACGGAGATAGCACAACGCAAACATTAACACATTTGCAATTCATCAGCTGGGCATATTTACACATTTCAGCACATACACACATTTGCAATAGATATTTGCAAGCACTCTTCATTTAAATATAAATTACTCTGAATGGAAAGTATGGAAATGGTCCAACCAGTAAAATCTGTAGCCTACGTTTATTTAAAATAGCTTGTCAACTAATTTCTCTGTACTGTAGGCTAATTGGCCTACGTGTTGTAGCCTAGTCATTAAAATTAAATAAAACAATTTAGTTCATATTTAGGTTTAAATAAAATCATTTTTTTTTTATTTCATTTATGTTGATTATATGAAAAGTGAAAAGCATGAGTCAGATCATGCGCAATCGCGAGACAAATGGAGTGGGCAGAGAAGATTTTGACCATTTCATTACGTTTATTTTTTGTATAAAGCCTTTCTTTAAAGTGAATTTCGTTTTGTATTAATTGTATCTTAATTTTAATAGTTGTTTCATCAACCAAATGCCTGTATTTAAAACATAAGAATTAAAAATAGCAGGAACTGGAGGCCTCATAAATGAACCCAAACTCATAAGCTTTGCCTAAAATACCAGAGAAATATATAGAAAGCTCGAAATGTGTTATTTTAAACAAAACTATTAAAAACGAAAGAAAACAGACTGCATGAAGCCTCTCTCCTACTTTATAAAGCATAGCCTAGACAATTTAAATATAATTACTCTGAATGACAAGTATGGAAATGGTCCAACCAGTAAAATATGTAGCCTACGTTTATACAAAATAGCTTGTCAACTAATGCAAGTAAATTTAAAAAGACTTACTCATCCGAAATATCCACGGCTGGATCAAGTCGCTCTTCAAAAAAACGTTCGTTGTCAGAGTCCTGTTCTTCTTCTGAGGAAAAAGTGAACTCTTCATTGCTATCCAGGACGAGCTGAAGGGCTGTGTGTCATCTTCCAACGGCGCAGGAACGTGAGTGAATGAAACTTGCTGGTTTTAAAGCATTTCAGGGGGCTTTTTACCTTATTTTGCATAGATCACCTCAGCACATTATCTTATGAATAGCGCGCTCTGCAAGTGGGTGTGAACTCATTTCAGGGGGCGTTTACCTTATTTTGCATAGATCACCTCAGCACATTATCTTATGAATAGCGCGCTCTGCGAGAGGGCGTGAACTAATTACAGATAATTAGATGAGACGGGAGAAACTGTAGTTCTCTTTAGTTTCATACAGATTACATTGCAGGAGAATATTTGTTTTGAATGTGAACTGTTTTATTTTAAAGTAGAAATTTTAAGCTTTCTTTAGACGCATGTTTCATGGTTGTGTGATAAGTATTCGCTGAGTTTTCCAGGGCTGCGTTTCCCAAAAGCATCGTAAGCCTAAGTAGTTCGTAAAAACGATCGTACGACTGATCTTAATATTACGGTCTGTTTCCCAAAAGCATAGTAACTTAAGTAGCACTTAAAAATCATCGTAGATCTACGAGTGCTCTGAAGTAATCGTAAATCCCCAAGTGCATCGTAAGAAGACAGAGTTATGAGGTCACCTGCAGGACAACCGGCAGATTACACTTTTATCTAGATTTAATAGATTACACTGCAAAGTGAGTACAAATATAAGGTTTTGATTGTACTTTTTTATTGTACACTTTATTGTAGCCTACTTGTTTTTTGTTTAAATGAATGTATAAATTAAATAATAAAAAAGGGAAGAAAAAATACACATCTAAATTAAATGAATGAACAAAAACAAAAAAATCATAAAATAACGAAGTAATGTGGGAAATATGCTTCAAAGACTGGGCAAAATATGGATAAAAAAAAAAAAAAAATATCTGTCAATGACTTGCTGACGTGCACGAAAACCAGCCATGTATTGGGCATTTCTTGCAGACCACCTTCCCTGATCTTTGAACACCCCGGGTTGCAGTTAGTTTGCAATGTCTACCCAGATGTTTTGTTTTTCCTTATTTGTATGGTGTCCTTTAAATCTGTTAAAAATAACATCTTTGTTTCGCTCTATCTCCTGTAAAATTAGGCCTACATTAATTTCATCTTTTTTGAAAGGTATCTTTTTTTATTATTTTTTTTTATTTATTTTTTATAAATTTTGTCAGTAGGCTATCTCCGCCTGAATGTAGACTTTAGACTTGTCTTGATTGCTAATCCACAGATGATGATTATTAGGTTAAATCTAATAATTAAGGCTAAACGTTCAGAATACGATTCCATATACGGTTATATTTCAGCACTTCGCGAATGGACAGCGACTCTTAAGTAGCACGTAAAACGCGTTCTAGCGCGTTCATGTTAAGTGCATTTTTGGGAAACGCTCGTGGAATTGCTGCGAGCGTTCGTAACCTTGCACGTAGAGAGCGCTCTTAAGAGCTAAGATACATCGTTATCGGGAAACCCGGCCCAGACTTGTTTCAGAAAGATTTTTGCGGAGACAGAGTGAGCTGAAAGCGCACCCTGTTTATTTTATTTATTTAAAAATAAAAACAAGGTGTTGATGTTAATGTGAGTGTACACAAAAAAAAGAAGACCCTCTATAGTTTATAATCATGTATTTATTTTATTTATATGACCATAAATGACGGATTTTTAAAAGTTTATGTTGCTGCTATGTGAAAAAAATCCAGCAAAACGCGTGGGCGCGTTTCTCGACCTCAGAGGGTTAAAAGAAAAAAATATTTATCCAACCCCATTTAAAAACAGTCTGTCGGTGCCATCTTTTGGACATTTATCATATTGCATTGGTTTTCATTTCTTGTACTCAAACCGAGCACTAATCTGTTTATTTTTAAGTCACACATTCTACATTGATTAAAAAAGACAATCAAATGTATTTTTTAATGGTAGTATTATTTTATACAGAAATAAATTATTTATAATAGAGATGAGAATAAAGTTAGTGTTAATTAAAATTGTAAGGAAAACAAATATATTGATCTGAAATCTACTATCATTTGCTGCAAATAGGTTGACTATTTTATTATTATATTTTATAACGGCTATAATGAACCGGCTGCGATGTCAAGATTGCAATGCTGGAATGCACTTATAAATATAACACATGTGTGTGTGTGTGTGTGTGTGTGTGTGTGTGTGTGTGTGTGTGTGTGTATGTGTGTGTGTGTGTGTGTGTGTATGTGTGTGTGTGTGTGAGGTGCATGCGTGATCGAACAGTGGAAACAAAAACATAGGCTACTCCGTAATTGTGTTCATACAGGACATCATTTAAACTGCAATGTGTTATATTTATGTACACAACATTGTGCTTTTGTAAAAAAAACATTCAAGCAATCCCACCCCCGAAATGGCGCTATTTTTAAAAATGAAACTAAAATGCTCACGGCTGCACGGGCAATAACGCGTCCACAGAGAGGAACGAGCAGAACAGAGTGAATGTTTTTTAGTTCATTCCTACTGGACGTCCGTATTTTACTTTTGTTTTTAAGTTAGCGATTCAAAAGCGGTGTCACACGTCGATTAACCAGTGGGGAAATTTTCCCAGTAGTCGCATCCCTAACATATTTATATATAAATACTATAGGCCTACCTGATTTTGAACACAAGAGGGCAGCATAGCACTATGAATGAATTGATAATTTTTTTTGGGACTAAACAACTATTCTGGCTGTTTTTAAACTTAATTTAAACATAATTCTTAAATAATAAAAAAAAGACAATAAAATGGGTTTAGTTCTGATATTTGTATAATTTTATATAGAAATAAATGGTGTATAATTTCATTTTTAGAAGATATGAGGCTTTTACTGTTTCCTTTTTTGACATTACTTTAATCCCTTGCCATAGCAAAACCGTTTGAGATATTTATGATCCGTTCACAATTTAGCATCTTTAATGTATTTTCATCATGTTGAAAAAGTTTTGTGGGAATAAAATAAACCACTTAAGAGGAGTGGGTAAAAATGCAGAGGCTGATTTTGCAAATAAATCCACATTCAAACTAAAATATCTGACTTCCTGTTGGTCGGAGCTAATGACTGTAAATTAGAAAGTTGTCTGGCTCGATGAGACCAATATACGTCCTGATTTTTGTAACTGTTTGTAAAACTAACCCCCCCCCACTTTTGTCAAAAGCATTTAGAAAGTGACACACTTCCTGCTGCCAGTTGGTGGCGCTATAACTTTGACTCACAATAGTTACATCCATGTGATCGGCCTCTTATCACGAACACACTGCTGAAGTTTCATCAAGATCAGTTAATGTATGCAGAAGTTATAACACTTCGTTTTTCTCTTTTCTCGCCATAAATTTGTTTCCTCGCCACGGCCAAACCGTTCGAGATATCAAAAATCCGTCCGCAATTTAGCATCCTCAATGTCTTGACTTCATGCACACCGAGTTTGGTGGGGATTGGATAAATTCTCTAGGAGGAGTATTTCACATTCCACAGCAAGCGTTTTCCAAACAACCCATAATAGCCGACTTCCTGTTGGGCTGGCGCAAAACTTAGAGCATGAAAGTTGTTCGGCCCGATGAGATCTATATGTGGGCTGAGTTTCATATTAATTCATGTTGGTGGCGCTATAACTTTGACTCACAATAGTTACATACAAGTGATCGGCCTCTTACCACGAATACACTGCTGAAGTTTCATCAAGATCAGTTAATGTATGCAGAAGTTATAACACTTCGTTTTTATCTTTTCTCGCCATAAATTTGTTTCCTCGCCACGGCCAAACCGTTCGAGATATCAAAAATCCGTCCGCAATTTAGCATCCTCAATGTCTTTACTTCATGCTGACCGAGTTTGGTGGCAATTGCCTAGGAGGATTATTTCAAATTCCAGAGCAAGCGTTCTCCAAACAACCCATAATAGCCGACTTCCTGTTGGGCTGGCGTAAAACTTGACCGAGGGAAAGTGGTTTGGCCCGATGAGATCTATACGTGTACTGAGTTTCATATTAATTCATGCAAGCGTGTTTGATCTATGGACCAAGTTTTCAGACCCCGTTCAAGGGTGAAAAATCCCCCCCACCCCTCACACACACAGAGACAGAGAGAGAGAGAGAAAATTCTCCAGAAAAATCCACATTCAAACCAAAATATCTGACTTCCTGTTGGTCGGAGCTAATGACAGAAAATTAGAAAGTTGTCCGGCTTGATGAGAACAATATACATACCAAGTGTTGTTGCTGTAGATGAATCTAACCCCCCACTTTGGTCAAAAGGTGCCGCTACTGAGCCATTCCACTACGCCCATTTCTAAAACTTTGCACATGTCTACTGGCTAATAAATGTGATGTGTCTGTCGAGTTTCATCCAATTTCAAGCATGCTAAGAGTCTCAAAAGCATCAAAAAAGAATATTAAAGTTCGATGCGTTGCCATGGCAACAGTATCTAAGATATCAATAATCCTTTCACAGGTCTACATCTGCCGTGTGTCTACATTATAAACATAAAGTTTGAAGCAAATCGGGTAAAAATAAGAGAGTGATTTCAAAGCATTTTGAAAGTGACAAACTTCTGCCAGTTGGTGGTGCTATAACTTTGACTCACAATAGTCACATCCATGTGATCGGCCTCTTACAACGAACACACTGCTGAAGTTTCATCAAGATCAGTTAATGTATGCTGAAGTTATAATACAATTCCTGTGTCCCATTATGCGCCACAAATTCGTTTCCTCGCCACGGCTAAACCGTTCGAGATATCAAAAATCCGTTCGCAAGAATTCATCCTCAATGTCTTGACTTCATTCACACCGAATTTGGTGGCGATCGGATGAATTCCCTAGGAGGAGTATTTCACATTCCATTGTATGCGTTTTCCAAACAACGTATAATAACCGACATCCTGTTGGGCTGGTGTAAAACTTAGAGCACGAAAGTTGTTCGGCCCGATGAGATCTATATGTGTACTGAGTTTCATATTATTACATGCAAGCGTGTTTGATTTATGGACAAGTGTTCGGACACCATTCCAGGGGGCGCTGTCGAGCCCCCCTGCCACGCCTGGGTACCAGCTTCAGTCCGGCCCTGATGGCCGCAGGTTCTGACGTGTGTGCAAAATTTAAAGAGTTTTTGAGCATGTTAAGGGCCCCAAAAGTGGCAAAAAGGCAGAAAAAAATTATAATAAAATAAATAAATAAATAATAATCCTTCCGGAAACAATAGGGCCTTCGCCCCTTCAGGGCTTGGGCCCTAATAATAATCCTTCCGGAAACAATAGGGCCTTCGCCCTTTCAGGGCTTGGGCCCTAATAAATATAGCTGCGAGCAGCGATTGCGGGCCCAAGCCGGTGACACCGCCACCCCGGTGCCTTTAGTGTAAAGGCACCGGGGTGGCGGTGTCACCGGCTTGGGCCCTCCATCGCTGCTCGCAGCTATATATATATATATATATATATATATAAATCAGACAAGTAATATTCTCTGTCTTGTCACTTATATAAAAAAAATAAAAAAAAAATAATATATATATATATATATATATATATATATATATTTTTTTTTTTTTTTATGTAGGCTTTGTGTAGGCTTTGCAATCCAAAACAAGCTACTATCCTCAGTGGAAAAACCTGTGCCCATCTCCTCACGCCTCTCCTCACTGCGCCTGCACACAAACTGTGGCCCAGTTACAATCATAGCCACTTACGCCCCTACACTGACTTCTGATCTAGATGTAAAGGAATCATTCTACAATCAACTTAGCGCCATTGTTCAGAAGACCCCCTCAACCGAACGTTTGATGATCCTTGGTGACTTTAATGCCCGAGTGGGTGCTAACTCTAGTGCATGGCCTGACATTCTGGGAAGCCATGGATATGGCAACATGAATGACAACGGTCAGCTCTTACTGGAACTTTGTAGCACCCACAAACTCTGTGTCCCCTTCTCAGCTCTTTAAGGGCTCAAGCTCCTCCAAGGTCACCTGGTGTCATCCACGTTCTAAGCGCTGGCATCAACTTGACCATGTACTGGTGAAGCGTGAGCATCTGAAGGAAGTAACACACTGCCGATCACTACACTCTGCAGATTGTGACACTGATCATGCCCTTCTACGTTGCAAACTAAGGATGGTCCCAAACAAGTTTCATTACGCCAGGGCAAAGCCTACTCCTCGTCTGGATGTTTCTGCAACCTATGTTCCTGCGTCGCAGCATGCATTCCAGGAACTACTTGCTTCCAGCTTTGACTCCTCACCTCCTAATGCAGACATCACGGCTGCCTGGCAGCACTTCCACTCTGCTACCACAAAGGCTGCATTCTCCATTTTTGGAAAGCGATCCAGATCCCAGCCTGACTGGTTCAAAACCCATGCCAGCCTGCTTCTACCTGCAATTGACTCTAAGCGTTCAGCCAGACTGTCCTACCTGCAGCATAACACTCGCTCAAATAAGGCAGCTTTGAAGCAGGCATGCCGCAATGTCCAACGGGTCACTCGCACAGCCATGCAGGCTTACTGGAGCACACTGTGTGACCGTATTGAGTCAAGTGCATCCATTGGAAACATTTAAGGAGTCCTTGAAGGTCTGAAAGAAGCCTTGGGCCCAGTCCCTAAAAAATCCTCTCCACTCTGTTCCCTATCAGGAGAACTTCTGACTGATTTGGAATCTCAATTGGTGAGATGGGCAGAGCACTACAGCCTTCTCTATGCTCAGCCTGTCACAGCCAACACACTGGCAATAACTGCTGCTGTTCCTGAGCTGCCCCCTATGTCTGATCTGGATGCAGATATTACCATTGAGGAAGTCAAATCTGCAATTAAAGCACTGAAAAATAACAAGTCTCCCGGAGCTGACGGCCTCCCCCCTGAGGCTTATAAGGCAGGCGGTGATGTTCTTGCCTCTGTCCTACATCATCTGGTTGTGATGTGCTGGAACAGTGGATATCTCCCAGATGTCCTTAGAGATGCCAACATCATCACCATCTATAAGAACAAGGGGGACCGTGCAGACTGTAACAACTTTAGAGGAATATCTCTGCTCAGTCTTGCTGGCAAGATATTTGCTCGTACTATTCTACCACGTCTACCAATCATTGCTGACCGTATCCTCCCTGAAAGCCAGTGTGGGTTTCGTGCTGGCCGCTCCATAGCAGACATGGTGTTCTGTGTTCGTCAACTACAGGAAAAGTGTATTGAACAGCATAAACTTCTGTTCTTGGTGTTTGTAGACTTGACCAAGGCCTTTGACTACGTTAGTCGATCTGGACTTTTCCTCATCCTACAAAGACTTGGCTGCCCTCCAAAGTTACTGAAGGTGATCATCACTGAGTTTCATGAGGGCATGAAGGCAACCGTACAGTCTGAAGGCACTCGCTCTGAAGAGTTCCAGATAAGGTGTGGAGTAAAGCAGGGATGTGTCCTTGCTCCTACCCTCTTCGGAATTTTCTTCTCTGCCCTGCTACGCCGTGCCTTCCCTGATGACTCGGGTATCCTTCTACACACCCGCAGCTCAGGAAAACTGTTCAATCTGGCCAGACTGTGGGCGAAGACTAAAGTACGCCATGTTCTGGTACGTGAGCTGCTTTATGCTGATGATGCTGCCTTTGTTGCCCATTCAGAGGCAGATCTACAACTACTCTGCTCATCTTTTGCCGCTGCATGTCTAGAGTTTGGTTTGCAGATTAGTCTTAAAAAGACAGTTATCCTTGCCCAACCTGCAACCCTGAACCCTACAGTATACATTAACAACACATGTCTATCTGTAGTAGACAAATTCACCTACCTGGGTTCCACAGTATCAAACAACAATAACCTTGGCGCAGAGCTTGACATGCGCATTGGGAGGGCATCATCAGTGTTTGGAAAATTGAGCAAGCGTGTCTGGCACAACAAGAACCTCTCATTGCTCCTCAAAGTCCGTGTATACCATGCATGTGTACTTAGCACCTTACTATATGCAAGTGAGACATGGACAACATACAGGAGGCACGAACATCGCCTCAACGCCTTCCATTTTCACTGCCTTCGCTCCATACTGGGTGCATGCTGGAAGGACCATGTGCCAAACTCTGTCATACTTGAGAGAACTGGTTCCAGTGACCTGTACACCATCCTTCGTGAATGCCACCTCCGTTGGACTGGGCATATTTATCGAATGAATGACACCCGGCCTCCCAAAAATCTTGCTGTATGGTGAGCTGGCAAATGCTCACCCGCAAACATGGTCGCCCCCATCTACGTTTTAAAGACATCATTAAGAGGGATCTTCAGGCCTTCTCCATCAACCTGGACAACTGGGAGGCACTTGCAAATGACAGACCCAACTGGCACGCAGCAATTAACAACGGCCGCAGGGACTCTCAGGAGGCCTACAAGTCATTTCTGGAAGAGAGACGCTCAAAACGGGAAGCAGTTCGTCGCACTCGACATGAACGGCCATATATATATATATATATATATATATATATATATATATATATTCTTTTTTCCCCCTATTTTTTATATATATTATTATTATACATACAATAATACAATATATATATATATATATATATATATATATATATTATTATTATTATTATTATTAAATTTTTGGGATGCTAAACTATTGTTTATTATAGGCTTTGTACTTCAGTCACGTTCCAATACTGAAGGGAAAAATTATCCTCTTCACATGCGCAAAAATGTGCTTGGAAACATCACAGTTGAGCGGTGATTACTGTGAATAGTATGAATTGTACTACTGACTATTTAGGCAAGGCAAGTTTATATAGCACATTTCATACACAATGGCAATTCAAAGTGCTTTACATAGAATAAAAAAATAAAAAAAAATAAAAATAAGAATAATTAAAACAGTTTAGAAAAATAAAATAAAATACAGTACTTATAAAAAATAAAAATAAAAGAATATTATTATAGATCTTTCCTTCAAAAGGATTCCCTTAAGACTTAAATCTTTCAACCTTCTTTTAACCTTCAATCTTCTTACAACTTCCATCTATCAACTTTCCTTTAATTTTCTTTTCTCCCTCATTTACTCGCAAGTTCTTTTCACTTTCTTTAGCACTGCGTTCACATTCTTTCTCAGAATACTGTTCTACTTTCAAACCCACATTAATACACGTCACTTTCACCTTCTGAGAGGGCATTTACAGTTACGGGCTAAATGCCCTGCTGACCATAATTAAAACCCTCTCTGTCACCTTGCTTATAGTTTGATCTTTTGAAAGCAAAACAAACAGTCGGACGAACAGCGGCACAGTGCTCATTCAGTAAATGCATAGCTAAACAGAAGTGTTTTGAGTCTGGATTTGAATGTGACCACTGTAGGAGCACATCTGATCTCTTCTGGAAGCTGGGAACAGAGCAGTGTAATTTTTATATGTTAGGTTGACTATTTTATTAAGGCTATAATGAACAGGCTGCAATGTCAAGATTGCAATGCTGGAATGCACAATATGTTGTTGTTGTTGTTGTTGTGTGTGTGTGTGTGTGTGTGTGTGTGTGTGTGTGTGTGTGTGTGTGTGTGTGTGTGTGTGTGTGGGTGTGTGTGTGTGTGTGTGAGAGAGAGAGATTTTGGTTGGGTGACAGTTGTAGGTTACAGTTTGACAAGAGTTTATAGTTTGACAAAATCACAATGTTGTGTTTTATTGCTTGTTCATTTTCCAAGATGGCGGAATGAGCTGCAGACGTGTTTGTTACCGTTCTGTGTTATACCTCGTATATATTTTACACACTGTTCTTTTCCCTTTTGTTCAGTCTTTTATTTTTATTTTGCGTTGCCTCGTCCATTTGTGTTTATGCACTAAGTAGCCGACCTTATTGGGTTTATTTACTTCTGGCCCAGCTGTGACGGTGAGCAGTATCGGCGCTGGGAGCTGATCTGTGCTAGCTGCATTTCATCCGGCTAAGCTGCGAGTAGTGCCCGGGTCCCTCATACCTTCTACGGTCTTACTGGAACAATAGACCGTTGTTTTGAACTCTGCACTAACAGTAACACTGGACTGGATTGCTTTTAACACCGAATGAGTTAACGGTTGTTGACATCGCTCTGCACAAGCTAGAATCGGAGTGAGCTTGCCTTCCGGCTAAAGTTAGCAGGGACCTTTGTTTACGTAGTACTTATCAGAACTGGAAGCTGCCAGCTCTGTTTCACACTGCTATTGGAACTGGCGTTAGGAACAGACCTGTGTCTGAGAGCATCTGGGTCTCATTACTTCTGCCTCCGAACTAGTGAACGTCCTGAACGAAAGGGTCCCACCTTATGGTCTATCTGCTAACAGTGCTTCGCTCGGCCGAGCTGCAGGGTGGGCCCGGATCCTCTACACCATCCTCTACGCCATTCACGGTCTCTCTGGACGACTAGATTGTTATTCCTCAGCTTTGCACGGACTTGCTTCGTTCTTGATCGCCGATTGTACACTGGACTGGACTGCTCATAACGTCGCTCGAACTAGCGGCTGTCGACATTGGTCAGTACGAGCTAGCACTGGATCTAGCTTGACTTTCGGCTAGCCGGGGCCTTTGTCTACGTAGCGCTCATCAGGATTGGAGGCTGCCAATTTCGCCTCACATTGCTAACAGCTATCTGGGTACTAAGCTATGCAAGAGACGGGTCTGTTTATTTTATTTTTGTTTTAGACTGTCCGCATCCGTTACGAGATCTGTTCACTATATGGTCTTTTACCCACAGCCATCAGGCCTACACTGGATCTCACGGTATTTTTGTATGTTTTGATTTTCTTTCTATAACGGAAACAGAGGCTGTGCAGCGTCATGTTTCATTAAACTGGTACATGTATTTTTCTGTTATCTATTTTAGTACTTCATTTTAGCACTTTGTCACTTTATATTAATTTATTATACTACATTATCATTTTATATTTGTGGATATTTATCTACTCTTAATAATTATTTAATTTTTTACAACTTATTTTTTACAATATGAGCCATTCACGTTCAATTGTGTTAATTTGTATTGTTTTGTTATATTGTAACTTTTTTATTTCAGCTCAGCATACTTTATCTAATCCCTTTATTCCTCCACCCACTTTTTCAACAACCCGGACTGATTCACTTATTCATAGAGATGACACTTCCTTCTTTATTACCCAATGGTTAGGTCCACCTTCCGAGTATATTCACTATATAATCCCCTTGTCTACTCACAGTGCTTTTAACACACTGTATTCTACCAAGTTGCTCCCCTTATCTATTCATGGTGCCAATCGCTCCAGACGCCCGATTCTTAACAGTTTTTGCCGTATATTAATCTTAATTTTACTTAGTTCTTCTGGTGATATTGAATCTAACCCTGGACCGTCAGTCAACACTGCTGTTCCTATTCCTAATGGGTTCTCCTATGCAGACTTCTGCAACCGTAAAAATCTTGGATTCATGCACATTAACATTAGAAGCCTTCTTCCAAAGTTAGATTTATTCACTGCTATTGTGCATGCAGCTAATCCCGACATACTAGCCGTTTCAGAATCTTGGCTTAGAAACTCCACCAAAGATTCAGACGTATCTATTCCCAATTATAATATTTACAGGCAAGACAGGTCATCGAAAGGAGGTGGAGTTATGCTCTACTGTAGGGAGCACTTACAATGCACTGTCCTTTTATCTAAGTCCATTCCAAAAAAATTTGAGCTTCTGTTGTTAAAGATCTGTCTCTCTAAAAACAAATCTCTCACTGTAGCTGCCTGTTACAGGCCCCCCTCCGCTCCCAGTTGTGCCCTTGATATCGTCTGCGAATTAATTGCTCCACACTTATCTTCAGAGTTTCTACTGTTAGATGATCTGAACTATGATATGCTTACCCCTTCAAATACCCTATTATCTAAGCTGGATGCCTTAAATCTTACGCAGATAATCAACGAACCTACTAGATATAACATGAAATCGGCAGTCAAAGGCACTCTCATTGATATCGCCCTAACTAATTTACCCTCTAAATTCTCGTCTGCTGTTTTTAGTCAGGACATTAGCGATCATTGCCTTATTGCATGCATGCACAACGGATCTGTTATTAAAAGTCCTCCACTTATCACATATAAACGCTGCTTAAAACATTTTAGTGAGCAAGCTTTTTTATTTGATTTAGCTCGGGTGTCCTGGAAGGACATTGAACTTATCCCTACAGTGGAGGATGCTTGGTTCTTTTTCAAAAACGCATTCCTTTCCAGTCTAAATAAACATGCCCCATTCAAAAAAGTAAGAACTAAGCATAGATACAGTCCTTGGTATACCCCAGACCTAACTAACCTAAGCCAACATAAAAATAACTTGTGGCGGACTGCATCAGCGTCGACACATCCTCATGACCTGCAATTATTTAAGGAGGCAAGGAACAAGTATACACAGGCAGTTAGGAACGCTAAATCTAGTTTTTTTAAACAAAAATTTGCTCACTGTGGTACGAACAATAAAAAATTCTGGGACACTATAAAATCCATGGAAAGTAAAAATACTTCTGTCCAGCTACCTACCGCTTTAAGATTTGGAAATACTATTTCCACTAATAAATCCTCTATCATAGAGAACCTCAACAAACATTTTGTAAGGGCTGGGCATGCTTTCCAAACGACAGCTTCTGTAATAACTTTAAATTCACCTCTGTCTATAGTGCCCTCAGTCAGTCAAACACTCTTTTCCTTTGCCCATATCCAGACAGTCGATGTTTTGACGGAACTGCAAAATCTTGTCCCATTCAAATCGGCTGGGCTGGATAATTTAGATCCCGTATTTTTAAAATTGGCTGCTCCTATTATTGCCACACCTATCACTGCCATTTTTAATCTTTCTCTTGACACCTCATATATTCCGAAAGACTGGAAAGTCGCTGTGGTAATCCCTATTTTCAAAGGGGGAGATAATTTAGACCCTAACTGCTACAGACCAATTTCTATTCTGCCCTGTCTCTCTAAGGTTTTTGAACGCTTCGTCAGCAAACAGATTACTAACTATCTTGAATTAAATCACAGCCTCACGGATATGCAATCGGGCTTTCGAGCTGGCCGAGGGTGCACCTCAGCCACACTGAAAGTCATAAACGATATCATTTCTGCTACTGACCGCAAACATTACTGTGCAGCAGTTTTTATAGACTTGGCCAAGGCTTTCGACTCTGTCAACCATACCATCCTTATTGATAGGCTAAAGAGTCTGGGTCTCTCGAATCACTGCCTCGCCTGGTTCACTAATTATTTCTCAGATAGATTTCAGCATGTCAAATCAGAGGGCTTGCTATCTAGCCCACAGGCTGTATCTACGGGGGTGCCACAAGGTTCAATTCTTGGCCCGATACTATTCTCGGTCTATATTAATGATGTGGCCACGGCCGCAGGTGACTCTCTGATACATCTATACGCAGATGATACTATTCTCTACACCTTCGGCCCAACTATGAATAATGTGTTAGACAACCTCCAAGTGAGCTTCAATAGCATACAACATTCATTGCGTGGTCTCCAACTAACTTTAAACTCTAGTAAAACCAAGTGTATGATCTTCAATCGATCCCTCTCTGCACCTTCCTATACAAAAAATATTTTCACTTTGGATGGTTCTGTATTGGAAATTGTCGACACCTATAAATACTTAGGAATTTGGTTAGATTCTTCACTCTCCTTCCACACCCACATTAACAAACTTAAATCTAAAATAAAATCCAGGATCGGTTTTCTTTTTCGTAATAGGGCCTCTTTCACCATCTCTGCCAAACATGCACTTGTGAATATGACCATCCTTCCCATCTTAGACTTTGGTGATGTGGTCTACAGATCTGCCTCTAACACTCTTCTTAAAAAGTTAGATGCATTATATCATAGTGCTATACGCTTCGCTACCAACGCCCCATTTAGCACTCATCATTGTAATCTTTACACACTCATTGGTTGGCCTTCTCTCCACATCCGACGACAAAGACACTGGTTTTACTTCATTTATAAAATTATACTAGGTAAAGGCCCTACCTACTTGAGAAATCTAATTTCAGTAGCTTCTCCCTCTCGTAACCTGCGATCAAGTAGGTTTATCTTACTAACTACTACTAATGTTCGTACTTCCTTTGGCCGTTTTTCTTTTCAGTTTTCTGCCGCTAACGACTGGAACGAACTGCAAAAATCTTTAAGGCTCGTATCAACTGTATCGTTATCCGTTTTCAAACAATTGATATCTAACCTACTGTCACACCATTGTGCATGTTAGCGCTACCATCTTCTCCCTTGTGCAAATTAGTGCAATTATTTTGTTGTCTGCTACTTTTGTATTATAATTTAATACTGCATATTGCACTTTATTTTATACATAGTTTTATACATCGCTTAACTTATTAAGTATGCTCTTATTATTTATTAACTAGGAATACGTCCTAGTTATTGAATTTTGATGTATTTTTGCACAATGCACTTTGACTGAACTGAATAACTGTCTGTAATTTATATTACACTGTCTTGTCTTTATGTGTAACTTTATGTTGTCTGCATCATGACGCTTTATCTTGGCCAGGTCGCCGTTTTTAATGAGAATGAGTCCTCTATGTGCCTACCTGGTTAAATAAAGGTTAAATAAAAAAAAAAAAAAAAAAAAAATTGCGAGTGTACACAAATATAAGGAAACACTTTGCAGTTTGAATGATATCCTGAACAAAATGACGGAGTATGTTTTTATGTCTCCATTGTTCGATTGAGCCTCTCACACACACACACACACGCACGCACACACACACACACACACACACACACACACACACACACGGGTTCTCAAGTCTCACGCATTGGCGGTGAGACACACGCAATTCAACCAGTTCACACGCTCACACGCCACAACATGTATTTCTCACGCTGAAAAGGCAATGCCAACCAAGTTGTCCTGCAAGCTTTATAACGTTGTGTACGAGGCGCACGCACACACATTGTGCACGCACACGCACCGTACGTTCGTTACTAGGTAACCAACAACATCGCGCGAACGCGCTGGGTTTGTGCTGGTGTAATGCATTGGTCAAAAAAAGGCCCTGTCCCAAATGGCACACTCCGGACTTGTGGACTTCCTCAGAGTCCACACTTTGGTGACGTCATGTAGTGCAGACCTATAGGGCCCTTGGCGCGAGTCCACGAGGGCGCATTGAGAGGTATTTTTGGGACAGACTCGCTCGGCATGCCGGAAATAACGGTCTGGTTGTTGTTGGACAGGAGAAATCACATTTTTGCGCTCCGACGTCTTATCTGCATGTCCACTACACAGCCTAATTTTACAGTTCTATATTTTGATATTGTGCATATCACCTGGGCATTAGACAATAGATAAATCATGCTTATTTAAATGATGTATACAGTTGTACATAATAATACATAATGTTCCATTTGAACTAAGATTACAATTTTAAAACAGAATTTAAACATTTTTTTTTTCAATTTACAGGTTTCAATATTCATACTGTGTTTACATATGACTCAGTAAAGCCCTGCCATTCGGTTTAATGAATCATAATGCGATCGTATTATTAACCCTCTGGGCGCCACGGTCGAGTTTACTCGACAAGATGCGGCACTGAATAAAACGGCCGATTTTGTCAAATAGGGTGTCAAATTTCGTTCGACCTCCCCTCCACTAGTTGGCAGACATGTCATACTTCATCCCCGACTCAAAAAAAAGTAATGCTTCTATACACAATATTCGAGCTAGAGCGCATTGAATCAGTGCGAACAAAAGCGGAGCTAGTGTGCGAGTGAGCCATTTTATCAGAGCAATATTGTCAACGTCAGCGAGTATTTGCATTAGATTATTATTATTATTATTATCTAATGGCATCAATAAAGCTTACCCGCAATGAAGTGTTGGGTCTTCTATTCGCGGACCCTGATTCTGAAGGGGAATAACGTTATCTGCCTTCAGAAAATGACGGTGATTCTGAAAGTGAAAGTATAGCCCTACACCAAGCACAAACGGTGAATCCTTTGCCCACGTTAGATGGTCCTTTGCCCAATGTCAGTGGTGGGAACAATGTTTCCCGGGGTCGGAGTGTTCATCACGAAGTTAGCAGGCATGTTAGTGTTGTGGGGAACGAGGCGGCCACGGGAGATTTTTACCGCGCTAGCCATGGTGACCGTGTGCCTCTCCGCAATCGCGGCGACAGTATTGTGGTGGAGACTTTGTCTAATGCCACTGGGTATGTTAGACGAGGTCGAAGTATTCATAGGACAGTTAGGGGGCAACGTGGAGGCAGGGTGGGGAGTCGCAATGACAATGACAGTAGTCCGAGCTGTGCACACTCGGCGCGCGCGCGAGGCAGATCTGGCCGCGCCCGCGCTGCTGCTCGTAGCAGGAGAAGAGGCGATGTGACACGGGGCAGAGGGGCTATTATGCATAGTCTATCGCAAGACCACACCATGAAACACTACAAGAAATGTCACCTGGATGAATAGGGAGTCATTATCTCTACAGCAAAAGCCCTGCAACAATTGTTTTTGTCTGCCATTTATTACACTGTTGATTTACTATCTATTTCCCTGACCATTTAGTAGTGTACAATATGTGTTCTTTTTTGTGTGTTCGTGTCCTTGTGATGTGTGCGTCTTTGTCAGCTAAAAAACAAAAAAACAACCAAATAAACATCAACAAAAACCATAAAAATTCTATAATCCAAGATGACCGCCACCATATGACGTCATAATATGCAAATTAGATGGGAAAATTTAATCCCTACATAAACTTTGGGTCATCCTTAATATTTCTCTAATTTACAGAAAGTCTCTATCTTTGATCACTTTTAAGATATAGCCTTTTGAAATTAAGATGTCAAAATCGAACGTTTTAGGAAAAAACCTCTGGCGCCTAAAGGGTTAAACACGCTATTATTATGTTTGAGACATCAACCACTGGTCGATGACCATAATGTTTGTATAAACTGTAGGTAACAACTGGTAAAATGTACATTTAGGTCATAAAAACAGTAATATTTTCTTCTCAGCCATGTCAACAATTATCCGTGAGTGAAATCTCCTCCCATCTGTTGTCTGATTGGCCTTTCGCAAGGATTCCTGGGTAGTTAAAGTGCGTGGAGCCTGCATCTATGCGGGCTTCGTGGAAGACCGCTTCAAGGGTACAAAGGGGGCGCTGCTGAGCACACTTCAGAGCGGTAAAATGCTGAATGGGACGGCCTACGGACTCGTAGACTCAGCGAGCACGCGCAATTCAAGTCCACGAGACCGAAAGTCCGCATGAAGTGCGCCATTTGGGACAGGGCCAAAGTAGTTTTTTTTTTTTTTCTGACAGACCAGCCCATGAAACATGTAGATCAGCGGCCCATTGGTTCTTTTCTTGATTGACACTGGGCTGGCCCAATCACAACTTTAAACGAGTGAGCGAGCGTGCAGCAGTCTCAGTGTGCATCTGTCAAAATATTCAGCGAGATGGAGAAGAAACGCAAGGAATGTGCAGAGAAATAGCGTGAAACAATAGAAACTGGCCCTTAAAGCAGACACTGTAAACTGTGTCAAAATATACAGTATGTTTTCTGCCCTTCATCAGCTCCTGTGATGATGATGATAGTGAGGAGGATCAGGAGAGAGATGAGTAATCCGCGGTAAGCATAACTACTTTCAAAACACTCAGGCCATGTCATGAGTGTAGGAACCCATAACCCAGTTACAGATTATTTCCATATCTGCATATTTGACGATTACCGCAATTCACTAGAAATTTAATGAGAGGCGTTTGTAAACCATGTTTTCCGCCAAAATAAAAGCTTGATTCAGTTTGCATCAAAATAAAAGATCATGTGCTTAGGCCTATCTCTTTCAAGTATAGAAATAGGTACAAATCTAATTATGAAAGTTTCCTTTATTTTTTAGTGCATTTGTTTTTACAAAATATGGCTATTACGGTCATAGGATTAATATTATAACTATTATTATGTAGTAGGTGTAATGTAACTAAAAGAGGTTTACATTTTTCTTTGTTTAATTTGCACACTGAATATAGTTTGGAGCTTTTAATTTTGAACTCTCAAAGTGCACCAGATTGATGGATTTAACATTAAAATGCACAAAATGTTCTCACGGGGGGCAATCTGTTATATTTTTGTATATTTGTAATTTGAAATATAACATTAAATAGTATATTTGATGTGATGAATTGCTCTGTCATTTATCAGATTTACCAATTGTTATAATTTCAATTTGTGCTGGTTAATTATGAACAATGGGTAAAATTGGGGGGCGGGGACAGGCGGGGGCGGGCATCCATTAGGGCTCCTCCCCTAACCGCATGTGATCTCACTCCAAGCTTTTGATAAAACTTGAGAACCACACACACATTTATTTAAAAACAGTCTGTCAGTGCCATCTTTTGGACATTCATCAAATTGCATTGGTTTTCATTTCTTGTCCTCAAACAGAGCACTAATCTGTTTATTTTTAAGCAGCAAAGATCAGCAGCAGGAGTCAGATTTCATTTAAGAACAAAAGGCTAGTGTATGTACAGTATGAGCCCTTTACCGTGTTAAAGTGATATAAAGCCATAGGATAGCTTTAATATTTTTTTGTGACCGGGTATGTTTAGGCATAAAATAATATTTTCTTTAAAAAAAACAATCAAACTTATTTAAAAAACACAAGGCTTAAGGCATTTATTTTCATTTAATATCGATATATGCAGAGTTGACAGAAAAATGTTACACACGCCGTAGCAGATTAACACAACAAAGAGCTAAAGCCCCCGCAGTCCGGGTACAGGACCTGGTTGAAACACTCATGCATCTAGCTGGCAGAGAGCCAAAACTGACACGGGGATAATATATCACAGGGACTGTTAATAATGAAGCAACAAGGGTATATTGCTGCCCACGGGCATTCATAACAATGTCCACGGCGAGGAGCGCGCAACGGCGAGGAGCGAGCAGAACAGAGTGATTATTTTTTAGTTATTTAGTTAATTCCTACTTCCATAGGAATTAATTGAAAATGCTCGCTCTGCTTCACTTCGCTCTGCTTTTCTTTACACTAAAACACTGTTCTCAAGGATTCATCCAACCCTGTTTAAAAATAATCGAATACTGCCCTCTTTTGGAAATACTATATATTCAATCGGTAGTATTATTTTATACAGAAATAAATGATTTATAATTCAGATGAGAATAAAGTTAGTGTTAATTAAAATTGTAAGGAAAACAAATATATTGATCTGAAATCTACTATCATTTGCTGCAAATAGGTTGACTATTTTATTATTATATTTTATTACGGCTATAATGAACCGGCTGCAATGTCAAGATTGCAATGCTGGAATGCACAGCGTGTGTGTGTGTGTGTGTGTGTGTATGTGTGTGTGTGTGTGTGTGTGTGTGTGTGTGTGTGAGGCGCGGGCGCGATCGAACAGTGGAAACATAAAAACATAGGCTACTCCGTCATTTTGTTCATACAGGACATCATTTAAACTGCAATGTGTTTACTTATATTTATGTACACTCGCAATAAAACACAACATTGTGCTTTTGTTAAAAAACATTCAAGCAATCCCACCCCCGAAATGGCGCTATTTTTAAAATGAAACTAAAATGCTCACGGCTGCACGGGCATTCATAACGGTGTGCGTCCACGGCGAGGAACGAGCTGAGAAGAGCAAACGTTTTTTAGTTAATTCCTACTTCCATAGGAATTCATTGAAAACACTAGCTCTGCTCCGCACCATTATCAATGTCAGTGTGGACGAACATATTTTACTTTCGTTTTTAAGTTAGCGATTCAAAAGCCCCCAGCGGTGTCACACGTCAATGAACCGGTGGGGAAATATTCCCACAGTAACATCCCTAACATATTTATATATAAATACTATAGGCCTACCTGATTTTGAACACAAGAGGGCAGCATAGCCCTATGAATTAATTGATTTATTTATTTTTTGGACTAAACAACTATTCTGGCTGTTTTTAAACTTAACTTAAACATAATTCTTAAATAAAATAAAAAAGACAATAAAATGGGTTTAGTTCTGATATTTGTATAATTTTATATAGAAATAAATGGTGTATAATTAAATTTTTAGAAGATATGAGGCTTTTAGTGTTTCCTTTTTTGACATTACTTTAATCCCTAGCCATAGCAAAACCGTTTGAGATATTTATTATCCATTCACAATTTAGCATCTTTAATGAATTTTCATCATGTTGAAAAAGTTTGGTGTGAATAAAACAAACCACTTAGGAGGAGTAGCTAAAAACTCAGAGTCTGAAATAGCCAAAAAATCCACATTCAAACCAAAATATCTGACTTCCTGTTGGTCGGAGCTAATGACTGTAAATTAGAAAGTTGTCCGGCTCGATGAGACCAATAGACGTATTGATTTTTGTAACTGTGGGTAAAACTAACCCCCCCACTTTTGTCAAAAGCATTTTGAAAGTGACACACTTCCTGCTGTCAGTTGGTGGCGCTATAACTTTGACTCACAATAGTTACATCCATCTGATCGGCCTCTTACCACGAACACACTGCTGAAGTTTCATCAAGATCAGTTAATGTGTGCAGAAGTTATAACACTTCGTGTTTCTCTTTTCTCGCCAAAAATTCATGTCCTCGCCACGGCCAAAGCGTTCGAGATATCAAAAATCCGTCCGCAATTTAGCATCCTCAATGTCTTGACTAGCAAGCAAGGTCTTTATCATCACGTGGCACCCAATCCCATAATCCCCATTTGGAAATAAAGGGTAGAGTAAAATGTTGGCCATATTTCAGAGTTGCATTCCGAGTGATTTCTTGAACTCGAGGAGTCCATAAAGCTTGGCTTCCTTGGTAAATGCCAAGTAAAAATTTAAAATAAGCATACCATTGTCGTTGGGTATATAATAACTTGCAACCATCTCTAATCAATGTCAAAGGAATTGATTCCTGAAATGGAAGCAGAGAAATAATTAAACATTACTTCTTTGTTCCCAATTTTTAAAGCTAATGGATGAACAGTGCTCAATATCAGGCCATAAACCGTCATTATCATTTTGTTTATTCACTAAGCAAGGTTTAACTTGTGACCAATGATACCATCTATCTGTTCCTACACCCTTCCCTTTAAGGCAAACACTTGTATCAGTTGTTAAGAGTATCTCATATGGTCCCTCCCATCTAGGCTCTAAACCCTTCCTAGCAATACGTTTGATCATAACAAAACTGCCTAACTCGAGAATGTGTGGAATGTCAGTAGTGGTATGTTTTTCCATCCGATTGCTGTTGAGCTTCTCACTCTTTCTTATTATTGTCTTTAGTAGCTTTGTCCAGCATTATGAGATAGCGTCGTAACTTCTCTTGGAACAAAGTAGAATTTCCTCCTGTTCCTGCAGGTGGCGGAGCACCAGGAGGTAGAACCATTGCTCTTCCAGTCATCAGTTCAAAAGGGGTTAGTCCTGTAACTCTTTTTGGAGTCGCTCTCAAGTTCCACAGAATAGCAGGTAATAATTTATGCCAACCTTGGCCAGTTTGCAGAATGGCTTTGGTAAGAGATGTTTTCAACGATCGGTTCATCCTTTCTACCATCCCCGAACTTTGTGGTCGATATGGAATGTGGAATTTCTGTTTAATCCCCATCATTTTCATTGCTTCCTTCATCAGTTTTCCAGTGAAGTAAATTCCATTGTCAGAATCAACTTCATATGGAAGACCCCAGCGAGGAAAAACTTATTCGACCATTACTCATGCTGCCGCTTCAGCAGTGCAAGTTTTTGTTGGGAATGCTTCCACCCACCTAGTAAATCTGTCCATGATTACTAGAATGTATTGGTACCCTCCACTGGGTGATAAAGGTCCTGTGAAATTGATTTGGAGATGTGTCCATGGACCTGTTGGTCTGGGTGCATGTGACATTCGCACCTTTACAGATTTTCCCACATTTGCTTTCATGCAAATTATGCATCTCCTACAGTAATCATCAATGTCTCTCATCATTAGTGGCCAACAAGTCTCGCTGTTTTGAGCTTTCATTGCTTTTGCTCCAGTATGCACTTTTCCATGATACAGCTGCATTAGTTCACTTCTTGTTCCGATAGGCATCACCACTTGTCCTGTTGGAATTCTCCAGATACCTTGATCATCTTCTTTCGCTCCTGCTTTTATCCATTGTTCTTTCTCTTCATCTGTTTCCATTTGATGTGACAGAAGATGGAACTCAGGATTATGGAAGCATGTTGTATTTCGCTCCACCTCAAAAGCATAACAACTATCTGTGTAGATGTTAACTCGATCTCCTTTTCCGATAGTTCAAGAGCTTCCGTAAGTGCTATGAGCTCAGCTACTTGTGCTGAATATTGCCCAGAAAACAACAGTTCCGTCAGCTTCCAATACAGCCCATCCAGTATGTCGTTTTCCATCAAAATAATAATTAGATCCATCGACCCAGAAATCTTTGTCTGGATTTTCAAGAGGGATTGGTTAAACAGGACCAAAACTTTCTTCTTCTACTTGTTTTTCACACTCGTGTTGTAACGGTCAAAACATTACTTTTTGTATTATTGTATTTTAGTTACTCTTGTTGATGCCCTTGTGGGATATGTTTGAGACACATGCAGTAACCACAGGAGCAGTGTGAGGGCGCTATTGCCTGGAGGACATATAAACCTATATAAACTACCATAGAGTAAGTCAGTTCGTTTGGTAGAAGGAAATCTAATGGGCCCTGTCCCAAATGGAACCCAAAGCACTCGCGGTCTTCCTCTGAGTCCGCACTTTCGTGACGTAATGTCGCTTTGACTGTTGGGAAGAATTCTGCTGTGGAGCCCGCATCAGCGCGGGCTCGGCAAAAGTGCGCATCAAGGGCGCAAATCGACCACATGGGGGCGCTCGCGAGCACCCTTCTGAGATCTAAAAATGACAAATGGGACACACTGCGGTCTCACGGACTTAACGGACACGCGCACGCGGCATCCATTGTAAGTCCACAAGACCGAAAGTGCTCATGAAGTGTGCCGTTTGGGACAGGGCCATGGTTGAACTCATGCTACCTTCTTGCTCTTCTAAAGTCCTTGGTTGAGAACTCTTTGAGTTTCTGCTCAACTGTGAGTATGGATTGGTTTATATATTTAACTTTGTTTGTTTCATAAGATCACTGATGCTAGCTATTTGATTTCTTTCTAGAAAGGACTTTTTATTTACACATGTTCTTTTGGGAGCACTGATTGAATACAAGAGACAGTGAATTCAAGTGCAGTCCATGCTGGCAACGAGGCAACAACACATGGCTTTGCACATGATCAGAGCGTGGCACTGAGGACAACGATTCACCGAACGCTGGTGTCTACGATCTTTTCTCACCTTGTGGATTATAGGATTACAATCATTGCATCGCACCCAAATATTCTTGTGGATTTGTAACTCATTTCATCTTCATCATCACTTCAACTTATCAAAGACAGAGCATTCAAACGATAAGTTTACTTCATCTCATTGACTCATTATTGAAGAGACAAAGACCTTTGAGATTGCTTTGCAGTTTATTTCTATTGTCTGTTTGGCACATGTATTAGTCACTGGTGGAGAAAATAAAATACATTTAAATGATCATTTGTTTTGTGAAGATATTTATTTATCAGTACATGTCAAAAATCTGTTGAACCCCCTCAGAGTACATCTTTAAAAGAAAGGAGGTGTTACAGTGTGATGTTCCCTCATGTGGTTCTAGCATCATTGTTGCAGGGTTAAGAGAAGTGTCTCTGATGATTTCCACTCTCAAATTCTTGTTCAACAAAGTTACTTCCCATTTTGCTCTTCTCGCATCAGTTATGGTCTTGATGTTTGTGTTGTTCAACAACGTCACTATACTGTGTGGAGTGTGCAGTATGATAGTTTGTACTCCTATCAGATTTTCAACAGCATCCACTGCCCATGTGGCACCATCGAGAGCTTGTATACATTGTGGTTGACCAATCATTGTGACAGGAATCTTTGTGGAAAAATATCCAACAGGTCTGTATCGATCACCTGGTTTTTCACACAGTACTGCTGAGTAGGTCTCATCTCCCACCCTGGTCCACAAATGAAATGGCAATCGTCCATCAGGAAGTCCCAAGGCTGGGGCTGATGCCAGTTTCTATTTCATAGAAGTAAACGCTTCCTCAGCTTCCGGTGTCCAATTTATCTGTTCCACTCCAGGCTTTCCTCCCTTGTACAAGTCGATGAGAGGGCTAGTGATGCTGGCAAAATCAGGTATACTGGCGACAATAGTTGAAAAGTCCCATCACCTCCGTATTCCTGTAACTGTTAAAGGTTTTGGGAGTTGCCGTAATGCCTCTTCACGCTCTGTTGTCATTATCCTTCCCTTGACAGATATTTCTTGGCCCAAGTAGATAACCTTGGTTTTGGCCAGCTGTGCTTTGTCGGGGTTGACTTTGAATCCTCCTTTCCTATGGGCTTGTAGGACAAAATTCAGAGCAAAGATATGGCTGTTTTCATTTGGGCTTGCAATCAACAAGTCATCCACGTATTGGAGGCAAACACTTCCTGAACTCTCAATTTCAGCTTTTTGCTCCGTTAAGAACTGATCACAGTAGGTGCAAAACAGTATGTTTGGACTCCCACAAGGTCTTAATCTTTCTCCTGTGGTAGTTCTATGAAATACCTCAGGAGAAAGATTAAGACCTTGTGGGAGTCCAAACATACTGTTTTGCACCTACTGTGAAGGCCAATTTCTCTTGAGATCTTTCGTCAATAGGCATAGACCAGAAAGCCAACAGTACATCTAGTACCGTGAAAATTCTTGCATTTCCTGGAATATCATTCAAAATGGTGTCAGGATTGGCCACAATAAGATGCGGTTTTGGTGTTACACTGTTAAGTCTTGTGTAACCAATGGTTTATCGCCATGAGTTATCCGATTTCTTGACAGGCCAGACAGGACTATTAGTGGTTGATGAAGTTTGTCTGATAATTCCTTCAGCTTCCAAATCTGCCACAATCTCTTCCACGGCTTGTCTTGCTTCAGGTCGGATAGGGTATCATTTATGAGGGGCATGTATCGGTCCCTCAATAACAACGGGGTCAATGTTGGTTTTGCCACAATCCAATTTGTGTTTAGCCCAAACATCTGGATATAAACCGCACAGTAGACCCCACACACTGTCTTTTCCCCAATCTCTGATGATTGGTTTTGCTGTACCAACAGAACTTAAATTACATGTGCGATCTTTATGTGGTATTATCCCAGCTGTTGTAGCAATTTGACGACTGTCAGTAAATATAATCATGTTCAACAGTGGAAGAATGTCCATGCCAATAAGGCTTCCTTGTGAATTCGGCCCCACCCAGAAAGATTCCCATAAGACTTAATCTTCATGTAACTGCAGAGGAACTTGTATACTTTTGCGAAATTTAGTGATATCTCCTCCAATCTGTTATTGAAATCGCTGCTCCTTTGTCGACTAAAATGTCACATGGGTGGCCCCCAATAATGCATTGACGAAAATGTCTCTTTTTTTTTACTAATACAGGGGGCCGTCCTATTGCGGACGCATAATTCCCTCAATGAGCTGACGGACTTGTGCTTGTCCACTTCTTCCCTTGAGACGTTTCATCATGGTTTTTCGCAGTGGCCCGTCTAAATGATGGACCTTGACCTTCTGCTCTAACTCCTTTAGCCCAGCAATCTCTTCTTGAGTGGTCACGCTTTCCACAGTTGCTGCGGAAAATCATCCTATTCTTTGTGTCCAAGTTTTATTGAGCTGTTGCCACTCCTCGTCGATATGGCTTGTTTCCTTCTTCCTTGTTTGATCTCATAGCCATCTCTAGGCGGCCAGCCCATTGCATAATTTGGTCAAATGTCTCACCTGGATTGACTCCAAGTGATAATGCTTGTTGGTATTTTGTGCTAAATCCATCCACAAGTGTGTCAGTGAACTGTACATCATCTCTGTCAGGTTGTTTCTTAGCACAGAGGGCCCATCTCTCATAAGCATTCCACTTACGCAGAGCATATTCATCTGGAGATTCATCATCCTTTTGCTTAATTAATGTCACTGATGTGAATGGAACTTTACCACTGCCCAAGATTTTTGGATTTCTTTTCGGAACTGATCTAATGCTTGCTAAAGACCCAGGGGTCTTCCCTGGCCGTCAACCCACAAGTCTACCCATTGGGCTGTTGTTATCGGCGCTGGCAAGCGTTCCCATCTGTCTCTTGGGATTTCAGCTTTCACAATGGTGTGTATTTCTCTTAATGTCATTTGATGTGCTTCAACCAGAGAGTCTAATTCTCACCAAAACTCTGTGTTTGGATCTTGTCTCTTCAGAGGAGGCAAGGCTGTGAGAATGGCTTGATGCTCTCCTGGTGTGAAGGGTCTCTCTTCTGTCATCATTTCAGATTGTAATTCTTCCCTTTTAGGGGCCGATCTAGTCAACCGATCTAGTCAACTGTGATCATGTCATCATCTCTTGTCTCATCACCCCAGTCAGATCCATAATTACGAGCTGGTGTACATCGCAGCATGTCTCTGTTTGGCTGGGCTGATTTAGATCTTGTTATTATTGGAGCTGCTTGTGCAGATGCAATATACATTTTGTCAACTGGACCTCCATTTGATCTCGAAGCTTGAGGCTGTGTCAGAGGTTTAGATGAACTTGTATATTGTTCAGGCAAAGTTGGATAGATTGGTTTGTAAGGAGGATGCGTTGCAGTTGCCGAGGATTTCACTGGTGCTTGTGAATATTTTCTTTCAGCTTCAGTTATTATATTTGTTCAATCTGGATCAAATGAATCATCGCTGGTTGTATTTTCTTCATCTGAACATTTAATAGACATAATTTTGTTCAACTTGTTATATGCTTCATTGCTTCAACAAGTGGAACTCGACAACCATTAATACCGCAACAGATTCAACCTTGTTTCACAATCCAATGAGCTGCCAGTATTGGGAATGCTTTTGATTTTATCTTGTCTTTTTGGGACTCGAACCAACTGTGCATCCATACACTGTAAAACTTTTCACTGTAAATTTACAGTAAAATACTGGCAGCTGGGTTGCCAGCCACATACTGTATTTTTACAGCACTAGTACAGTAAACAGCATTTACAGTACTCCACTATAATGACCAAATACAGTATATACTAGGGGTGCGCCAAAATATCGATATGGCGATATCTCGCGATATTTTTTCCCGCGATCCATTCTCAATGCGCTCTTGCCAAGTATCGATCTTAAAAGCTGTTAGGGCGGGCATAGACGGTGCGAGTTCGGACACTCAGGAGGTCGTGATATTGCACACGTCACGTTGCGAGTCAGTTTAACTGATAATCGCGTCAAAGCAGCTGGTACACGGCACGACTGTCCGGCACAAATTTTATCCCGAGCCGGCAGCAATCACGTGGGCTTTCGCGCTAAACACAGAGACCGTCATGTTGCATGCATGCAGGCAAAGCTTCAGATAGAAAAATGACATAAATGTGTGTGCAAATGATTTGTTGAAAAGCAGAGAACAGTAGCCATTCCTTTCAACATAAAAACTTGAGAGAGAGAGAGAGAGAGAGAGAGAGAGAGAGAGAGAGATAAGTGTGTGTGTGCGCACGCTGTATGGTTGCTGCCACTGAGGTATAGCCCCATCGACGTGGTGGTTGTGTATGATTAGGGCAATAGGGGGCAGCTGGTGAAAATTTGGCCGACTCCCCGAATTTTTTAAACATGTTTAAAAATTATCGGGAGGTCGGGAGGTGCTCGTAACGTGCTTGGCTCGGCTCGTAATTCCTCTCACACGCTGCGAGCCGCGACCATGCGAGCATCATCCACTTGATTTCTCCCGAGTGAAAAAAATCATCTGCGAGCAAAACAAAAATAGTGTATGTGACTGTTTTGTTGCAACTGATAAGACACAAGTATCGTGAACAATGTATCGCGTATCGTATCGTATCGTATCGTATCGTATCGTATCGTGAAGTACCCAGTGATTCCCAGCCCTAGTATATACCACATACTTTTACAATATTAAACTGTTGTCTACAGCAATAAATTGTATTTTTACAGGGAATACTGCTTTTATTATTACATAATTAAAATATTATACTTTAAAGTTTCATAAGAGTAGTCACACTAGGAAAAAGAAAACAAAATTTTCTGGGTTTTAAAACATTTATTTTGGTTAAAAGCAAAGATCAGAAAATCGCCTTCTGTGAAAATGTTATCTGAATTTTTTTTTTTTAAACATAAAATGCAATTTTAACACTTAACAACAAACAGGTAACACTTAGCACTTAATTAAAGGGATAGTTCACCCAAAAATTTAAATTAGCCCATGATTTACTCACCCTCAAGTCATCCTAGGTCTAAATGACATTCTTCTTTCAGACGAATACAATCGGAGTTATATTAAAAAATGTCCTTGCTCTTCCAAGCTTTATAATGGCAGTGAATGGCTGTTTCTGTTTTGAAGTCCATAAAAGTGAAAACGAAATCCTTCAAAGTGTGCAAGTTTTCGCAGAAGTGAGGAAACCTGTAGGCTTACAGTGGTGTTCTTTTTTTACACAACTTGGCCAGTTTTCTTTGAAGTTACTTGTCCTTTTTTTGTTTTTTATCCACATTCAGGATTGATGTCAAGAAAGTGTCTAAAAGGCAGAAAAGAAAGAAAAAAAACAAACAATGAAATATTATGGACTGAGTGCATATATTTTGACAGAGAGAGACAGCACAAAAGATGTGTAAATAGAAACCAGATATCGGTTTTAATGACTAGTTTGTTTGGATAAATCTTAACAACATGAAAAAAAAAATGCAATGTTGTGATCAATAACTGATATTTTTTCTGCCCTGGTTAAAATACATTAACTCAATGTGTCTGTTTACATGCGCACTGTCATAATAAATACTACCAACTAAACTTTTGGATGTGGGGTTGCCAGATTTAAAGTTTTATTTTACAACTTTGGTCTACTCATCACCCAGCTTATTAACAATATCATCCCCTCATCAGGTCCCATCAGATTATCAGTGGAAAGGCAGTCACAGACTCTGTTTATATAGAGCACACATTGCCAGAATCCAGCCCAAACCTTTGTGACAGAAATAATTTAACTCAATTCCAAGCCTTGCAATGTTTATTGCATACATGACTACTTGATAATGTTAAACACGACATTTACCAGACTAAAATGCATGTTTGCACCCAAAAAAGAAAATTCTGTCATTACTCACCCTCAAGACTTTCGTTCATCTTCGGAACACAAAAGAAGATATTTTTGATGAAATCTGAGAGGTTTCTGTCCCTCCATTGACAGCAACGTCATTGCAACTCTCAAAGCCCAGAAAGGTGTTAAAAACATCGGTAAATAGTACATATAACTACAGTGGTTCAACCTTAATATTATGAAGTGACGAGAATACTTTTTGTGCGCAAACCCCCCCCAAAATAATGACATTGTTGAATAATCTCTTCTTTTCCATGTCATTCTCCTACACTGCTGACGTAATGTAAACAGTGCAGCGCTTATGGGTTCTACATCAGAACGTAGGCTCACTATTGGCTAGCTCCTGGGTCATCACACACGACTCGGCCAATAATAAGCCTACGTTCTGATGTAGAACCCAGAAGCGCTGCACTGGCTTTTTTTCAAGGCTTGCACCTTGAAATCTATAACAGGGTTTGCGTTCTTGAGCCCCCAGGCACTGTTTTGTGAGTGGGCTGGAGCGCGTTAAAGGACAACTCTCGCCAAAATGCAACCTAGGGTCTTTTTGTTAACCTACCAGAGGCAAACTTTAGTTTAAAAGCATAATTAGAATGGAAACGCCACTTTTAAGTTTGACCGTATTTTCGTTTTTGGTCAAATTGCCTTTTGAATGGGAGTGCTTGGGGCACTACTATGATAGCATCAAAAATCGCTATTTTTAAAACACTAAGAAGGCTCGACACAACATGAAACTTTGCTCGAAGTATCACCAGGGGCTCTACACATGAACTCGAGCATTGAGAACATTGTTTGTGTACAGAGTTTACTAAAGAGAAAGATTTTGAACAACTAGCTGTAGCTGTGTCCACCGGCATTTTGACAGTCAAAAATAGTCGACCTAATAACTTTATTCTAGAGCTGCTGTGAAGCCTAAACAATCTGTTACTGTAATTTCCTATTATCACTGTAAAGCTGCTTTGAAACAATCTATATTGTTAAAAGCGCTGTATAAATGAAGGTGACTTGACACTGTTTACACTACGCCAACAGCGTAGGAGAATGACGTGGAAGAGAAGAGATTGTTGAATAATATGTCGCTTCATAATATTAAGGTTGAACCACTGTAGTTACATGGATTATTTAAACAATGTTTTTACTACATTTCTGGGCCTTGAAAGTTGCAAAGACATTGCTGTCTATGGGTGGTTCATAAACCTCTCAGATTTCATCAAAAATATCTTAATTTGTGTTCTGAAGATGAATGAAGGTCTTACAGGTTTGGAACGACATGAGGGTGAGTATTATTGACAGAATTTTCACTAATCTTTTAACTGAAAACAACTTGCACTAACATATCTTAAAATATGTGACTGTCACTGTTTTGTCTCAATATGCTCACCAGTAATGTTTTTTTGTTTTTTTTTATGAGACATTTTTATAAAAGCTGCTTATACCCTAATTATATTAAGGTCTAGACCTGGCTTAAGCTAATCCCTGTATGGAAACCAGGGCCATATTGTTCATACCAGTAGTCAGCTTAATAAATACTGTCAAGACAAGGTTAGTGACACAATTCATTCATAATATGAATGGCAAATATGCTAATGACTAACCTCTGAACAAACTGGTACAGCAAGCTGAAGTTATAGGAGGAGGCAAACAGCGCTGCCAGGCCAGTGATGAAGTTAGGGTGTGATCCTTTCACACACACCTTGACCTTCCAAACTTAATATCCAGCACTGGTTGCTTAGAGATTGACCTGTAATTGAAAATAAATAAATAAAATAAATAACTAAATAAATAACTAATATTAATAATTAAAATAACTATTGTGGGTTCCACTGTGGTACGATGTAGTTGTCTATTCATAGTTCTATGAATTACATTTTTCACCTAAAAAGTTTAATTGGTTAGGGTTAGAACGCTAAAAAACATATTATTTTGGTTGTTTTAAGCATAAACTCACTTAAATTTGACTTATTTAAGGGCTTGAAGTGCACCGCCTGTATCTTAAGGAACTTATGCAGGATTTTAACGATTTAGTTGCGAAATGCAGGGCTGCCTATTTTTCTAATCTAATCTCCTCCTCTAAGCGTAACCCTAAGATATTATTTGATACCATACATAATATTGTATCACCCCCAGCAGCTGTGACAACAATTGATCCTCAAAATGATTGTGATAGACTGATGTCCTTTTTTATTGATAAGGTGCAGTCTATTAGATCAAATATTCTGCATGGACCACACTTTATTGTCGATGATATTCGTTCAGCTAGGCCGATTACCATTGAGTCTTTTAAACCAATCACTCTTCCAGATTTGCTAAATTTGATTAATAAAATTAATATATCCTCCTGTCCACAAGATATTATACCATCTTCATTATTCTTAAAAGCACTCCCTGCAATTGGTACTAGTATAGTAGATATTATCAATTGTTCACTGGCCTCAGGCTGTGTTCCGTCTTATTTTAAACATGCCACTATTCATCCTATAATAAAAAAGCCTAATTTAGATCCAGCAGTTTTGAAGAACTATCGGCCAATTTCAAAGTTGTCATTGCTGTCTAAAATTCTAGAGAAGGTTGTTGCTAATCAACTTACTGCTGTATTAGAGAACTTGGAATTGTATGATAAATTTCAGTCAGGATTTAGGAAGAGACACTCGACTGAGACCGCTTTAGTGAGAGTTAATAACGACCTTCAAGTGGCATCGGATGCAGGCCTATGTTCAGTGTTGGTACTTTTGGATCTGAGTTCTGCCTTTGATACTGTGGATCACAATATTATGATTATGAGATTGCGCGAGTGGGTCGGCGTGTCAGGAGTGGCTCTAGATTGGTTTAGCTCATATCTTACAGATAGAAGTTTTGACGTATCTATTGGTGATTTTAAATCTGCCTCGTCACCCCTGCTTTGTGGTGTTCCACAGGGTTCTGTGTTGGGCCCAATATTGTTTATTTTATACTTGTTGCCTCTGGGTCAGATCATACGAGATTTTAATATTTCCTATAATTTTTACGCAGATGACATTCAGCTTCACTTTACCTTCCGGCGAAATGAGTCATCCAAACTTTCGAGGCTTTTAGATTGTATAGATGTCATAAACAGCTGGATGGCCGAAAGTTTTTTGCAGCTGAATCCAGATAAGACTGAGGTTTTAATTGTAGCACCAGACAACGCTATACCTCTGATTATACAGGACATTGGACCTTTGGCATCTGCTGTGCGGCCTAGTTTAAGGAACCTTGGGATTATATTTGATAAATCCTTATCTTTTGAAACCCACATTAAATCCTTGACCAAATCTTGTTTTCTTCATGTATGTAATATTAGTAAATTGAGGTCTGTGGTCTCTCAGTCGGAACTGGAGATGCTCATTCATGCTTTTATTTCATCCCGTATTGATTATTGTAACTCACTTTTTTCTTCACTCAATAAATCTGTTCTTCATCGACTACAATCCATTCAAAATTCAGCTGCTAGGTTACTTACCCGATCAAATAGGCGCACCCACATCACCCCAATACTCTGTTCCCTTCATTGGCTTCCTGTAACTTACAGGATCCAATTCAAAATTCTCACCATAACATATCGAGCCTTATATGGCCAGGCCCCTTCTTATCTTGCGGATTTAATTCATTTTCATACACCTCTCCGGGCCCTCAGATCTAATAATCAAAATCTGCTAGCTACGCCACGAACTCGCCTAAAGACAGGTGGGGATAGAGTTTTTGCCGCTATCGCACCTCGTCTATGGAATGCTTTACCGATCAGTATTAGGTTTGCTGAGAATGTGGACAATTTTAAGAGACATGTGAAGACTCACTTGTTTAAGTTAGCTTTTGGGTGATCTATGTTGTAGATGTTGTTAATTTGATCTGTTTCAATTGATTTCAAAGTGTTTTATTATGTTTTATTGTCTATTGTAAAGCGCCTTGTGACCCATTGTGTCTGTGAAGGGCGCTGTATAAATAAATTTTACTTACTTTACTTACTTACTTACTTACTTATTCTTTCAGAAAACAAGACAATTTTTACTTGTCTATTAAATGCTTCTTCATGTAAGAATTTTAGATATCTGGATTGGAAACAAGAAAAAAAACCCCAACTAATTAAGAAAAACATATTTTGCAGTGGGGTGAGTAAATGATAGCTTTTAATTTTAGGTTAAAACTACCCCTTTAATGTTTACATACCAAGAAATATAAGGCGTGGACTCTCTGGCAAATGTAGATTGCTGGACATCAGAGTTGCAAATTCCTGAAACAATTTTTCAAAAGGACAGCACAACCATGATCAACAGAACCAATACATAAAACATATTACAGATGAATGAGATTTGTTGAATAAGATCTACTTATCTGCTTGAAGGATAACACCGTCTAACTTTTCTTTGAAGTGTGGGAGTAGTTGTAGGACCATGGCATGGCAATCAGGAATACTACATTTGAAAACAGCATTAGGAACATGGATTTTCATGTGCTGGCAAAATTCTGACAACGATTCAAAAGCACGATTACACAACATGACACGCTAGGATTTTTTGTTACCACATATGGCGCTTTTCCATTACCAGTACCAGCTCAACTCGACTCTACTCGACTCGACTCAGCTCGGCTAGACTCGCTTTTCCCTCCGTTTTCCATTGCAGATAGTACCTCCACAATAGTACCTGGTCGTCATAGCGACGCCGCAGGAAACTGCCGTGACTTAATCTTTTACGTGAGACGGGCGAGACACACCCGCTACCCACACACACAGGACAATGGAGGAAATCGAGTGTATGCTGTTTTTGGATGTTTTTGTTTTTGTTTTTGCTGTTTTTTATTCAGGATACTCCGTCTGGCGCGTGGAATGATGACGCAGTGAATAGTGACGATTCTCTCTGACCAATCAGCAGTCTGCCGTGTTTTCACGTCACATTTTAGTATCGCCTCAGCTCGCTTAGAACCTCGCCGGAGGTGGTACGAAAAAAAGTACCTGGAAGCAGGTACAGGTACAACTTTTACACAGTGGAAAACCAAACAGCCGAGTCGAGTCGAGTCGAGGCGAGCCGAGCCGAGGCGAGCTGGTACTGTGTAGTGGAAAAGCGCCAATAGATAGACTATAACTGTAACACTACTTAAAAGCACTTACATTAGCACTGGACCGTCATCAGATTACAATGCTTGAAACGAAAAAAATATATATCAAAAGCAGGTCATGCAAATAACATGGTAAATGTTGCCTATTATTATTAAGTTACTTGGTAAACAGGTGGAACAGAGTGAATTGCTTGCGCGGCCGCGGTAGTAAACCACATTCGCAAAATCAAACCAAATACGTGGAAACAATGTAGAAATGCGAACGCAAAAAAAAAAAAAAATAGGCTTACCGTATCACTCAGTTGAACAATTTTCCATCTTCTCAAACTCTAAATCCCACTTATCGTCACAGGCGCAAGTTAGATTATTCAGATGACAAATTCTTCCTACCGTCTTCATGTAACGTTAACGTCGTCCATTTTCTACTGCGTCACTAATGTTTGAAACACGAACCGAAGCTCACAAAAGCTTAAAAATTGCTCACAAATTCACAGACACTGTTTATCTTGATAACAGGAATGATTATTCTGTTCAGTTGAATCCTGCTGACAAATCAAGTTTGCCTGTAGTAACTACTGTGTGTTCTCGTCACATTTGATCTGAATTGAGCGCGAAAGAAATCAATCCCACAATGCAATGCCTTTACAGTATGATACTGTATTACGAATTTATCGGGATGAAAACAGAAATGTGCTGTATATTTACAGCTGTTCTGTAAAATATAAAGCCTAATACTGTATTATGGAAATACAGTACAATTCTGTAAGAAATTCGCTGTAAATTTACAGTTAAGGGTTACCGTGTAGATGCATTGATATCCAGTCCTTATTTCAAAAGTTTAGCTTGTTTCTTGCTCTTCCTTTCCTAGTACCAAGCAGATATTGTTCTGCTGTTACAGCCACTTTCTGCCATCTTGCAAATTATTTGTCAATTATTTGTTATTTGTGCGCTCAGTAAAGCAGGGCTATGTGTGTGTATGGAGGTATAGCAAATTATGAAGGGAGGGGCTGCTTCACTCTCTTTCCTTTCTCCAACTGTATGGGCCCTATCTTGCACCCAGCGCAATTGACTTTGTACACCGACGCATGTATCATTCCTATTTTTCACCCGCGCACAGCGGACTTTTCCCTCCACAGACGCACATCGGTAAGTTAGGAAATGAACTTGTGCTCCCGGGGGTGGTTCAGCGCAAAGAGGAGGCGTGTTGCGGCGCAAACGTTCCCTGGTGCTATTTTGCAGGTTTAGAAAACAATTCCGCCACTGACCTGGAAAAACCTAGTCTAAAGTCAGCGTTGCGCATGTTATTCATATGCTATTTTAAGGGCGCATGCTTGGCCATAATCAATGTAGCGTGTGCACAACGTGCATGCACTTTGCTTATCTCATCTACACACAGACGCAGCAGTTCTCATTTTTAGAAAACCATACATTATTAGAATAACCATAAAATATTAACACACGAGGAAAATCATTGTTGTGTCCATGAAGATGTGAAAAAATAGGCATAAATCTAGCTTGCACATTTACCCAAATTATTATACGCCTGTTTAACCGAAGCTAATTTGGGTGGGTTTCTCCCATCCCCAATGTAACTTCTCTGTCTTTTACGGCCCTGACGAGAACGTCGGTCTCCTCGGCTGTGGAGTGCTCCTGGCACGTGCCTGGCAAATCCGCCGTTACAATAGCAATCCGCATTGGAACAAGCGCGCCTGCTCTTAAAGGGAATGTGAGATGTCGCTCTGATTGGTTTATTTCACGTTACGCCCAAACCACACCTATGAATAATGAAGCTACTTCAGACCAACCCATTTTAGATTTGCGTTGGGCGCAAGAGTCATTTATCCCGCCGGTATAATAGCAACAGCGCCCAAGACCCGCCCACAAAGTTACTTGCGTTTCGCGCTTGATACTTGTGTTTCAGATCGTTAAAATAAAGCCCTGTGTGTGTGTGTGTATAGACTGAATTCTCAGGAGGGGGCTACTGCTACCCTGCTTCTCTCTTCTCTAAACACTGTAGGAACCCAGGGTAAAGAAACATTTGAAGAAAAGTTAAAAATAAAGTTAACCCTTATATTTTCAGTTCCCTTTCGAACGGTCACTTCGTATTGCGTAGCTATACGCAGTGGGGGAAACTCCTTTTCCTCGATTTACTGAAGCTTTTATTTAAAACGCATTTGCAGCTGCACAGCTAGCACATTGAGCGTCTGGTTCGCTCATAGGCTGTGCTGCAGCAACTGCATAAACCAATGGCGCGGGCGCCTCTGACCTGTAGCCAATGAGCATCATTACACGTCAGAGCTCCCCAATGGGGCGTGGCCTTAGCCTATATCAGAGCCCCGAATTCGCCATTATAGCAGATTTCACTCCTTCAGCGACAACTGCATGTCCCTGACTGAATACTTGCAAGCTTTGTCAGTTTGAGCGAGCATTTCTTCAGCGGACTACGCCCTTCTGCCATTTTCCCCTGACGCCGTCTCACCTGTGGCTATCCGGCGACGACGACGATTATATCCTTTCTATAACTATGTCTAGTTCATCCTGCGCCACGTGCGGACTCAAGCTGCACGAGGCCGATGGACACGCGAGCTGCATTTCTTGCCTGGGAACGGCCCACGCGGACATGCACTCTCTGTTGGCGGATGTGAGGCCTGCGAAAGCATGCCGATCTCCGTGCTGCGAGCGCGGCTAGCTCTCTTACGAGACGGCGATGCCTCTTCACCTTTTTCTTCCCTTCCCGGCACTACTTCAGCCGCGGAAGAACAAACGCCGCAGCCAAAGGCCCCCCGAGAGCATGGAAGTAAGCAAACGCACGCCGGCCGAGCTCCCACGTGCTTCGACTTCTCCGGAGACGACACCCTCTCCGGTTCTCTTCGAGAGAGACCAGTGCCCCCCCAGCGACGTGGCGGGCCTTGTCTCATTCGGAGGATCGAGCGACCACGAGGACAGCCTGACGATCGCTGCATCTGAGGAGGAATGGCCGGGCTCTCTCGACCCCGTCAGAGCTTCGCAGTCTTCAGACAGCATTTCAGCGACCAGGACCAATTCCGACGCCGAAATGCTTCGGATCCTGACTAAGGCCGCCGCGGACCTCGTCCTCGAGTGGGCCTCGCCCGAGGAGCCGCCCCGTAGTCGGCTGGATGGCTGGTTTCTCTCGGGGCGCCAGCAGGCCCCTCGTCACAAACCGGCGCCATTTTTCCCCGAAGTCCACGAGGAGCTGACCAAGGCGTGGCGCGCACCCTACTCAGCGCGGGTGGGTTCATCTGTTTCCGCGACACTCTCATCTGTGGACGGTGCAGCGGAAAAGGGCTATGAGTGTTTGCCGCCCCTCGAAGAGGCCGTGGCAGCTCATTTGAGCCCGAATATGGCGGCTAGCTGGCGAGCTAGAGCTACCCACCCCAACAAACCCTGTAGAGCCACATCAGCCCTCGCTGGACGCGCGTATTCCGCCTCTGGCCAGGCTGCATCGGCTATACACACCATGGCTGTGCTAAAAGTTTACCAGGCCAAGCTCCTCCAGTCGATGGACGAGGTTAGGCCGAACCCCGAGGCCTTCAGTGATCTGAGAAGCGCAACGGACCTAGCCTTACGAGCTACGAAGGCTACAGCACAGGCCACCTCTGGCTTAATCTGACCGAGATTAAGGAGACGGACAAAACGCGTTTTCTCGACGCCCCGGTATCCAGCGCCGGCCTCTTCGGCCCTGCGGTTAAGGGTTTTTCGGAGAGATTCACCGAGGCACAGAAGGCGTCCCAGGCCATGCGACACTTCTTGCCGAAGCGCTCCAGCTCAGCGTCCAGCAAGACCAAGCCAGCTTCTTCACCGCATCCAGCCAAGCCAGCGAAGCAGGTATCTCAGCCCCGCCCTGCGGCGGATACCTTCCACCAGCCGAGACCGGCTAAGCGCTACCCGATGCCCCGGCGCCAAGGCCCGCGGCCCAGCGGAGTGAGCGACCCGGTGCCACCGAAGTCGTCCTAGCAAGGATGAAGAGAGAGGGTTCGTGTCTCGCGCTAGCCGGACCGCCCTCGAAAAAGCCCACACGACTTCCCACAGCTCCCTGTTTAGCTCAGGCGGCTGGGGATTTTACTATTGTAAACAGGCCCGCAGCAGTGAGCACGCCTCTACAAACAAACGCCGTTTTCACGGCGACCCAAATAAAGCACAAAAAGAGTATGTTTCACAATCACAACCCATGGTTTCACGGTCCCCCTACACTAGGTGGCCCCCTCCATGTTGTAACACTGTCTCCCCCACAGGCAAAAGCTTGCACAGTCAGTCAAATACTCAATATGTGCACAAATCACAATATAAGGGTAGTAAGTCCCCTCACGGTAGGCGACTCATCCCAAACAGTGGTTCGATCCCTAGCCACAAGGGTGCAGGCCTGGCAAGCCATCCCCGGAGTGTCAAGTTGGGTCATAAACATTATAAAGCGAGGCTACTCGCTCCAATTTGCTCGCAGACCCCCAAAATTTCAGGCGGTTGTCGAGTCTTCAGTGAGAAGCAGCATGGGTCACGTGCTTCGCGCCGGAGTACAGAATTTGTTAGCAAAAGGGGCAATATAATTAATCCCTCCCGCGCAAGCACACTCAGGGTTTTACAGCCGTTATTTTCTAATTCCGAAAAAAGACGACGGTCTCAGACCCATACTAGATTTGAGACACTTGAACAAAGCTCTCATGAGACGGCCGTTCAAGATGTTGACTATCAAACACATCCTCGCGCAAATTTGCCCGGGGGACTGGTTTGTAACAATGGATCTGAAAGACGCATACTTTCATATTCAGATAGACCCTCATCACAGGCCATTCTTGAGATTCGCCTTCGAGGGGCAAGCTTATCAGTACACGGTTCTGCCTTTCGGCCTGGCCCTGGCACCCCGTACATTCACGAAATGTATGGATGCAGCGCTTTCTCCTCTGAGACATCAGGGAGTTCGCGTGATGAACTATCTCGACGACTGGCTGGTGCTGGCGCAATCGAGAACAGAGCTAATAGCTCACAGGGATTTGATTCTCGGCCATTTGAAATGCCTGGGTCTCACAATCAATGTTACCAAGAGCAAACTGACACCCAGCCAGAGTGTAGTCTTTCTGGGCACAGTTTTAGACTCTGTGACGATGACAGCGCGGCTCACACGAGAGCGCGTGCTCTCAGTGCAGACGCTAGCAGCCTCGTTCAGAGCGCGCGAGCGCGCGCCCCTGAGAACATTTCTGAAACTTCTTGGTCTCATGGCAGCGGCATCGTCAGTACTCTGTATGGGACTACTACGCATGCGCCCGCTGCAGCACTGGCTGAAGCGTCGGGTGCCAACCCATGCGTGGCAGTCCGGCAGCCTGCGCATCATGGTGAATCACGGTTGTTTAAAAGCCCTGGTTCCCTGGCGAGCTCAGGACTGGTACCTCAAGGGTGTGACTATGGGAGTAGTTTCCAGAAGAAAAGTGGTGTTTACAGACGCATCCAACCTGGGTTGGGGTACTCTGCACGAGGGCAAGCCTGTCTCCGGCCTCTGGTCGAGCACGGAGCAGAGCTTACATATCAACTGTCTGGAGATGAAAGCGGTTGGTTTGGCCCTGAAAGCTTTTCTCCCAAACCTAAAAAGTCATCATGTCCTGGTCCGCACGGACAACATGTCAGTGGTGGCTTACATAAATCGCGGCATCAGGTCAGGCAGCCTGTATGCCATGGCGAGAGACCTCCTCATATGGGCACAGAACAATCTGTGCTCTCTGAGAGCAATGCATATCCCGGGTGTTCAGAATCAGGGCGCGGATATGCTGTCATGGGGCAACACTCCCCCAGGTGATTGGTCCCTGAACTCACAGACGGTTTGTCTGATATGGAGTGTGTTCGGAGAGGCCGAAATAGACCTTTTTGCCTCGAGATCCAACACTCATTGCAAAATGTTCTTCTCGAAAAGCAGGGATGCGTTGACCCATCATTGGCCCAACCGCCCCCTTTATGCTTTTCCCCCTGTCTCGATGATTCTGCAAGTCATAAAGAGGGTCAGGGAGAGCGGGCGCCCAGTCCTGCTGGTGGCCCCTCTCTGGAGATCCAGACCGTGGTTTCCGGAGCTGATTCAGCTGTCAGACACAGCCCCTTGGCCTGTTCCAATGAGGAAAGACCTCCTCTCTCAGGCCAAGGGAACGATATGGCATCCGCGACCCGATTTATGGGCCCTCCATGTATGGCCCCTAAACGGGTACCCGGGGACCTCCCCGGAAAAATTCTAAACACTATCTCAGAAGCCAGGGCCCCGTCGACTAGGCGCTTATATGCTTTGAAATGGTCAGTCTTTTCCAGCTGGTGCTTGAAAAACTGTGTGGACCCGGAGTCATGTGAGGTAGCTGTGGTACTCTCCTTCCTGCAGGAGCTGTTGGACGTGGGCCGCTCCCCGTCCACGCTCAGAGTGTATGTGGCAGCTATTGCAGCGCATCATGCTCTGGTGGCTGGCCAGTCGATAGGAAGAGATGAGTTGGTGGTGCGTTTTCTGAAGGGCGCGAGGAGGATGAACCCCTCCAGACCCCCTTCTGTGCCCCTCTGGGACCTCTCAATGGTCCTGAGGGCCTTAAAGGGCCCGCCATTTGAACCACTTCAGTCAGTTGATCTGAAGCCTCTCTCGCTAAAGACTGCTCTCCTGTTGGCACTGGCATCTATCAAGCGAGTAGGAGATCTGCAGGCGCTCTCAGTGAGCCCTTCATGTTTAGAGTTTGGTCCAGGTGACACGAAGGTCATCCTCAAACCCAGGCATGGTTATGTTCCTAAAGTGCTCTCAACGCCGTTCAGAGCACAGGTCATTACATTATTAGCTCTTCCCCCTTCTGCGGAGGATGGGGAGGTTAATCTTCTCTGCCCTGTAAGAGCACTGAGAATCTATCTGGAGCGTTCTGCGTCTTTCAGACAGTCAGAACAGCTTTTTGTCTGCTTTGGTGGCCGATCCAAGGGCGATCCAGTCACTAAGCAAAGATTGTCTAGATGGATTGTGGATGCTATATCTATGGCTTATACCTCGCTGGGTCAGGTTTGCCCCATAGGTATTAAAGCCCATTCGACTAGAGGCATGGCTTCGTCGTGGGCTTGGTCATCTGGTTTTCCCATTCAAGATATTTGTGATGCGGCCGGCTGGTCCTCGCCTTCCACATTTATGAAATTTTATAATATGGAAGTGCCTTCGCTGCAAGCAAAGGTATTTGCGATATGATGAAGGCCCGGCGGTTTGCCCGGTTTCATCTACATTGTACTGTGCATAATCATAAACACACACATATATAAAACCCGCTTGCTGGTTATATTTTTATTATACTGATAGCCCCGACGGTGTCTGGGTTCATTTGGTATATTATATTAACACATATATTTTATCAGACCCGACGGTGTCTGGTCTAATATATAAATATATATATATATATATATATATGGTTTCAGGCTTGTCTTGGGCTCAGGGATCCTGAGTTCAGTGGCAACCAGTTACTTTTGGTGCGGCGTTTTTGCAGGGCGTCCCCACTGCGTATAGCTACGCAATACGAAGTGACCGTTCGAAAGGGAACTACTCGGTTACTATTGTAACCTCAGTTCCCTGAGATAGGGAACGAGTATTGCGTAGCCAGCCGCACTATAGTAACCAGGTGAATTGTCGCTTCAGTTGTGAAACCTGCTATAATGGTGAATTCGGGGCTCTGATATAGGCTAAGGCCACGTCCCATTGGGAGCTCTGACGTGTAATGATGCTCATTGGCTACAGGTCAGAGGCGCTCGCACCATTGGTTTATGCAGTTGCTGCAGCACAGCCTATGAGCGAACCAGACGCTCAATGTGCTAGCTGTGCAGCTGCAAATGCGTTTTAAATAAAAGCTTCAGTAAATCGAGGAAAAGGAGTTTCCCCCACTGCGTATAGCTGCGCAATACTCATTCCCTATCTCAGGGAACTGAGGTTACAATAGTAACCGAGTAGTTATCTTTTCTTTTTCATTTATTTAGTTTAACTCAGATACATTTTTTTCTTCTTTCTTTTTTCCTAGTTTATCTCATATTAATTATAGCTAATTCTAAATGGTCTTCTTTATAAAAAAGATCCACTTTTTACCATTCAAATATTTTTAGAGGTTTACTGATCAGAGGAACTTAAATAAGCCAAATTAAATTGAATTATTACATTTCATTTTTTTTTTTTTTTTTACTATGTCTGACATATATTCATTAGCAAAACAACTGGTACTTTAAATAACACAGTTCTTTTAAGCAGTTTCAGTCAATGTCTAATCATCAGGCAGACTTAGAATTATTTTACAATGAAATTAGGTCTCTAACAGACCTCTACACAGCTGGTTCAAATCATACCTATCTGACCGCTACCATTTTGTCTATTTAAATGGAGAAAGATCGATCATAACTCCAGTAAACTATGGAGTGCCGCAGGGATCTGTATTAGGCCCCCTGTTATTTTCAATATATATGATGCCACTTGGAAATATTATAAGGAAACATGGAATTAGTTTCCATTGTTATGCTGATGACACTCAAATATATATTTCATCACGGCCGGATGAAAACGCTACATTTTCCAAATTGACAGAGTGTGTTAAAGATATAAAAGATTGGATGACGCGTAATTTTCTTTTATTAAATCCAGACAAGACAGAGGTAATACTTATCGGTTCAAAAAACCGCCCACAAAACCTCGCACAATACAACTTTAACATCATAGGATGTCCTGTTACTTTATCCTCTACAGTAAAAGACCTGGGTGTTATACTCGATTGCAACCTGTCTTTTGAAAATCATATTTCTTATGTTACAAAAACAGCCTTTTTCCACCTTAGAAACATTGCTAAGCTACGTAATATGCTATCAGTTTCTGATGCAGAAAAGTTAGTTCATGCATTCATGACCTCGAGACTGGATTACTGTAATGCTTTATTAGCTGGTTGTCCTGCATCCTCAATAAACAAGCTACAGTTAGTCCAAAATGCCGCCGCTAGAGTTCTTACGAGATCAAGAAAATATGATCATATAACACCGATTTTATCATCACTGCATTGGTTACCTATAAAGTTCCGTATTAATTACAAGGTATTGCTACTGACTTATAAAGCCCTAAACGGCTTAGCTCCAGTCTATTTAACGGATCTTCTATCGCCCTATAATCCATCGCGCTCTTTGAGATCACTAAATTCAAGGCTTTTGGTCATACCTAGGATATCCAGAACCACCAAAGGAGGGAGAGCATTTTCACATTTGGCTCCAAAACTCTGGAATAGTCTTCCTGATACTGTTCGTTGCTCAGACTCGCTCTCCCAGTTTAAAACTAGATTAAAGTCGCATCTCTTCAGCCAGGCATTCATATAATCCTACAGTTCAAACTACAATCCGGCCTCTATCCAATGCCAGAGGAGAACTGGCCCCCGACTGAGCCTGGGTTCTCCCAAGGTTTTTTTTTTTCTCCATTAAGGCACCTGATGGAGTTTTAGGACACCATTAGGTCACTTGATGGAGTTTTTCGGTTCCTTGCCACTGTTGCCTTTGGCTTGCTCAGTTGGGGATATTTTGGGGATATTTAATTTAATTTGATCAATCAATAAATTCCTCTTGAAACAAACTTTGTTGTATTATTTTAATTTAATACTGTGAAGCTGCTTTGATGCAATCTGTATTGTGAAAAGCGCTATACAAATAAACTTGACTTGACTTGACTTGACTCCGCCCACTCGTTCCCTGTCTCCTGAATACTAATCACCATCACCTGTCACCACCACCTGCCTGCACTCAGCACTGCTAATCACCAGCACTATTTAGTCACCATACCCACAGCACTATATTGTCTGGTTTTGTCATTCCATACTGAAAGACTTACCTGACTCATCCTTCAACTATACTTACCACTTTGATGCTATTCTGCTACCAATGCTCTGATCCAGTCCGCCTTCATCTATCTTCTGTCTGGATCTTCATCATCTACAACCAAAACCAGATAAGAGACTAAGGGCGCTTTCACACTGGCAGTTTAGTGCGGACCGGGGCACGGTTCGCATGAAAAATCGCTAATGTGAACGCTGTCATCGGACACGGGTGCGCACTAGAGTACCGAACCCGAGACTACCTGGAGGAGGTGGTCTGAGCTCGGTTGCTCCCGAACCGTGGTGCGGTTCGCGTTAATGTGCAAGCAACACGGACTCGGGTGCGTGCTTGTTCAGGAAGTATAGTATCCCGCGCATGCGTATCACTGTCGCATCAGTGAAAAATCTTCTGCGAGCAGCAGAAACACGGCGTCCCCTGGATATGTGCTGAATTACACCATGTAATGAACATAAACGTAGTTGTCTCTCACTATGTTGTGCATAATAGCACCAAAAAAACAGAGAAATTACAGCTATGCTCAGTCGAGTTGTATTCTCCATGCGTTTTCCGTGTGCGTTTGTGATGACGTAAGATCACTGCAAACGCACCTGGGTTCGATACAACTAATTGAGTGTGAAACCAGACCAACGCTGCGGGGGGCGTCGGGAACTAGCGCACTCGGGTTCGGACCGCAGCAAACGAACCCAGTGGAAAAACGCCCTTAGTCAACCCAGCCAACAGATCTGTACTTTACTTTAGCATGGCCCGACCAGCGACCTACTCAGGCGAGGAGGAGTGCAGTGGATTTCTACTTCAATGTTCCCTATTTTTCGAGATGCAGTCTTCACAGTTTTCCACAGGCCGTGCCAAAATGGCGTTTATCATTTCCGTCCTTACAGGCTGTGCACTTCTGTGGGCATGTGGGACACCAACGGAAAAGTTACACAAACTCTTGCTGCTTTCACCAGTCACTTCCGCAAAGTATTTTCGCAATCAGCTAACACAATATCAGTGCATGATCAGTTATATCATCTTTGACAAAGGAAATCTTCTGTGTCTGATTATCCACTACAGTTTCGCACTCTCGCAGCAAATAGTGGTTGGAATGAAATAGCATTAATCACCGCATTTTGGCAAGGGTTGAGCAGTGATATTCGCTTACAGCTGGCTATTTATGATGATGGCATCGGCCTGGAAAACTTCATTCAACGCTCCATCAGAGTTTCTCAACGACGCACTGCCTGTCATCTTGACTGCACTGCCTCCTCCACGAACCCCTGTCACCATGAGCCCTCCAGTACCAGAACCCATGCCAGTAGATTTGACACATGTCACAAGTCGAACGTCAGCGCCGTATAAATAACCACCTCTTCCTATACTGTGGTGCTGATGGACATCTCCTGACCACCTGTCCGGTTCGACCACCACGACCAGCGGTGAGTACTGTACAATTACCACCTCCTATATCTGCATTGGAGCATACTCCCGTACAGTTAATCTATCTGCAACAATCTCCTCCAGCGAAAGCGCTGATCGATTCTGGTGCAGCTGGTAACTTCATCTCCCTCACCGTTCTCCACAAGCTGCAAGTTCGTCAGAAAAACATTCCTCACATTCTTCAGGTACATTCCATCCTAGGAAAACCGCTTGGTCGTGGTCACATCCGGTACTGCACCCCTTCCATCAAGCTCCGTATCGGCTGCTTGCATGAAGAGGAGATCTCCTTTTTAGTGCTGGAGGGCTCAACTGCGGAAATCATCCTGGGACGCCCGTGGCTTCAGCTTCATTCTCCCAATGTCTGCTGGAATTCTGGAGAAATCTGTCGTTGGGGGAAGGAGTTGCTTCTCTCAGTGTCTACAGTACATTCCGTCAAGACGGTCCCTCACAACCAGTCTTCTTCTGATTCCAAGGTCAAAGTGTGTTCGACCATTGAGAGTCCAACCTCCAACGTACAGCAAGAGATTCCAGCAGCATACCGGGCGTTCCAGGATGTATTCAGTGAACAGCTGGCGACGAAACTACCACCTCACCGTGAGGCCATGGGACTGTGCGATCGACCTGCTGCCTGGGGCCACTCTACCGCGAGGTAAGATCTACCCTCTGTCCATCCCGGAGCAGAAGGCCATGGAGGATTACATTGAGGAGGCTCTTCGTCAGGAATTCATCCGTCCATCTACCTCCCCTGCCGCTTCCAGCTTCCTTTTTGTGGGAAAAAAGGACGGAGGCTTGCGCCCCTGTATTGACTACCGGACTCTCAACGCACAAACCATCAAATACCGATATCCCCTTCCTCTGGTTCCTGCTGCCCTGGAACAACTCCGTGGTGCTCGGATTTTCACCAAACTGGTTCTCCGCAGCGCTTACAACTTAATTTGTATCAGAAAAGGCGATGAATGGAAGACGGCATTCATCACTCCTGCCGGGCACTATGAGTATAGGGTCATGCCCTATGGACTGTCCGCTGTCTTCCAAGGCTTTATGAATGAAATCCTCAGAGACTACCTGCATCAGTTTGTCATCGTGTACATAGACGATATCCTCATCTATCCTTCCACTCCATCTGAGCACCACCATCATGTGAAACAAGTCCTTCAAAGACTACGAGAACACCATCTCTTCCTGAAATTAGAGAAGTGTGAGTTTCACCAAGACACTGTCCAGTTCCTGGGTTACATGATAAATCAGCAGGGCATTACTATGGACCAGAGGAAGGTGGAAACTGTAATCAACTGGCCACAACCCACCTCAGTCAAAGATCTCCAACGTTTCCTGGGTTTTGCAAATTTCTACCGTCGATTCATCCAAGGTTTCAGCAAGATCAGTGCACCACTCACTTCACTTCTGAAGAAAGGGGCCAAGTCTCAGTCCTGGAACCCGAAAGCCACCAACTCCTTCAACCAACTGAAGAAGTCCTTCAGCTCCGCTCCTACCTTCGTCCATCCCAATCCAGATCTCCCTTTTCTCGTCGAGGTGGATGCATCTACCACCGGGGTAGGAGCGGTACTTTCACAGTGGCGGGTGAGCCTCCCAAACTCCATCCATGCGCCGCCTTCTCAAAGAAACTGTCCCCGGCGGAGCAAAATTATGATATTGGCAACCAGGAACTACTGGCAATCAAGCTGGCGTTAGAAGAGTGGCGACATTGGCTGGAGGGAGCACGCCATCCGTTTGAGGTTATCACAGACCACAGAAACCTGGAGTATCTTCGAGATGCTAAGTGACTCAACACCCGTCAAGCCCGCTAGTCTCTTTTCTTCACACGTTTCAACTTCTCAGTAACATACCGCCCAGGAGACAAGAATGTCAAAGCTGACGCCCTTTCTCGCTTGTATCAACCAAAGTCTGTATCCACTCTTCCAGAACCAATCCTCCCTCCAGCCATCATCGTAAGCCCTATCCAGTGGTCTCTGGATGAACAGATCGCCGACGCATCCCAGTCAGAACCTGCTCTGCCAGGAGGTCCTGAGGGACGGACCTTCGTGCCATCCCGTCTCCGTCTGTCCCTCATGGACTCAGCTTCGCTTGCCAATGTTCGATCCTTACTTAATAAAATTTTATCTGCAATGACTTCATCTCCTCCAACAATTTGGATTATTTTTTCGTGACTGAATCATGGATAAAAACAGGCGATCTCAGTGTTTTTTCTGAATTGGTTCCCCCGGAGTATGATTTCTTCAACACTCCCCGGTTAACTGGCAGGGGAGGTGGACTTGTGACTATTTTTAAAAACCGAGTACAGTGTCGCCAACTGTCAACTACCACTTTTACCAGCTTTGAACTTCAGGAAATTCATTTAAATTCTCCCTATCCAGTTTTACTTCTTCTTATTTACCGTCCACCTTCATCCAGCAACTTCATAAATGAGTTTGCAGATCTCTTGGGGAGCGTCTTGACTAAATATGACCATATTTTAATAATTGGCGACTTTAACATTCATGTATGTTGTTCTGCTAATGCTTTAGCCAAGGATTTTTTAAACCTATTATCTTCTTTAAACATTGTTCAATGGGTTAATGGCCCCACCCACTGTCATGGTCATACATTAGATTTAATTCTGTCATATGGTCTGTCTGTGGCCGATATTGAAATTAGAGATACTCCACTTTCGGAGTACAAACCCCTGCTCTTTTCAACATTCTTTCCTTTACCACCCATAACTGTACCACCCCATGCTCGTTGGTCTCGCTCTTTAACCCCACATTCTCATGTTGTGTTCTCTGAAATGTACTCTGAGGCCGAAAATCCTCTCATTTTGGACTCCACTGCTTCTTATCCGGATGTCGATGAGCAGCTACAAGCTTTTAATAACAAATGTTCCAACATCTTAGACTCCATTGCACCTCGAAAGCTTATCCACCCCCGAATCAAGCCCCAGCCATGGATAACTAGCGATATTTGTCTATTGCGTCAACAATGTCGTCGGCTTGAGCGAAAATGGAAGAAAGACAGGCTTCAAATTTCCTTTGAGATGCTGACTGTTTCACAAAATAATTTCCAAAAAACAGCCAAGGCAGCTAAGCATAAATTCTTATCTGACATCATTGAAAAAAATTTGCACTGTTCCAAAACGCTCTTTTCTACTATCGACTCTGTCTTAAATCCTTCTGTTAAGTCTTTTCCTACGATCTCTCCCACTGAGTGCGAAAACTTCCTTAATTTCTTTTCTGATAAAATTAACATTACTCGAGCAAAAGTTTTTACCTCAAGAGAGCATGTACCTGATCCTACTTTCTCCAGCTCGCAATGGAGCCACTTTGAATTGATCTCCCTTCAGACATGCAGGGAAATCACTTTAAAACTGAAATCCACCTTCTCTCCTCAAGATTTTCTACCTTCTCGTTTTATAAAACAGGTATTTGACACTGTTGGTTCAGATGTTCTGTATATTATTAACAACAGTCTTTCAACTGGGGCTCTCCCTGCTTGTTTTAAACACGCCACTGTGACTCCCGTCCTAAAGAAACCGTCACTCGACTCCGCTGTATATGCAAATTACAGACCCATCTCTAACCTGTCCTTCTTATCAAAGATTCTAGAAAAAACTGTCTTTATACAGCTGCAACACTATCTGCACATTAATTCTATTTCGGATATTTTTCAATCTGGTTTTAAATCCCTTCACAGCACTGAGTCCGCTCTTTTAAAAGTTCTTAATGACATTTTAACAACGACAGACGCTGGCGATACCATGGCTTTAGTGCTACTAGACTTGAGTTCAGCTTTTGACTTTGTAGATCACAAGATTCTCCTATCTCGGCTAGAACATTCAATCGGTATCTCAGGTATGGTACTCAAATGGTTCCAGTCTTTCCTATCTAACAGAAGTTTTTCTGTTAGATTAGGCACTCATCTATCTTCTCCGACTCACCTCAATTGTGGGGTACCACAGGGATCGATTCTGGCACCCATACTATTTTCTTTGTACATGCTTCCTTTGGGATCAATTATGAGTAGATTTGGTGTGTCGTACCATTGTTATGCGGACGATACCCAACTCTACATACCTATAAAACATAATGATAACACTACATATAAGAGACTACAAGATTGTCTTCACGAACTTAAGCTATGGCTCACTAATAACTTCATGCTGCTTAATGACGATAAAACCCAAATCATCCAATTTGGTCCAAATGAGCTCTCTGACAGACACTGTACTGATCTTGGTACCCTCACGCCACACCTCACTTCTGAAGTTAAAAACTTAGGTTTTTATCTTGACAGTAGTCTTAAACTGACCAAGCAAATTAATGCCACAGTTAGAGCCAGCTTTTATCATTTACGACGGTTAGCCAAAGTCAAGCCTTTTTTAACCCTCTCAGGTCTGAGCTGTTTTCTGGGCCCTGGAGGTGTTCTGACATGCTCTGACATTTGTGTTTTTTTCTGTTACTAGTGACATTTTCATGGCTAAAGTCTAATTACACTGTATTCAGCACAAACTCTGCTACAATAATATATCAGCAGCATGTATGTAAAAGTTTGTAGTTTTGAGATAATGACATTTATGCGTGGTTTGTGAAAATACAAAAAAAAATTCTCACTGAAATAAGGCCATGAAACCCATACTGATTATTTCTTCACAAGACTTTTGAAAATGGTATGACATAGCCTAGAATATTTGCTCCAAAACTATGTGAAAATCACCCTGACTGCTCATTCAGATAAGACAATATATTGATTTAAAATTTCTAAGACGTGTTTTGTGTGACAAAGCCATATGCGAAGAGGCGTGATCATCTCATTAATATGTAAGCTTTTAACACCTGAGAAAGACAAAGACACTCCCCTAACTGCCCTATTAGGAGCGATCAGGCCCTGTCATTCAGAGCAACCTTGCACAGAGAATGAGGAGATTTAAAAAAGAATGGCTTTTAGATTGTTTGGATTTATTTACAACACAACACAGTCCAAAAATACAAATGACAAAAGAGCACATTGAAAACAGTGATCCAAAAACAGAGATATTTGTGCCATTCCTAAAAACATTGTACATACCTTTCATTTCCAAGGTGTTTGATTTTCACTTTACCATGTCCATGTACAGAGACTCATGTGAATGTTGAAGTCAGCAGGACTCAGTTGCATCTGGTCCCTGAAAGAAAAAAAAAAAGAAAAAACTGTGAACATACTGATATCAAGAGAAACTATAGGGCTGCACGATTTTGGGAATAGATTTTAGATTTTTCTGGTTAAAATTTCTTTTTAAAATTCACAGAATACACACACACACACACACACACACACACACGTTTCCAACAATATATAATGAACACCAGGTTTGTTGTGCCTTGTAGGCATAGGCTACGCAGTGCTGCATAAAATAATAATAACAATAAATTAAATCTTCCAAAAGATTTCAAGAACAACTACGCTAGAGAAAAATAGATTGATTATCATATGTTACTTCAAATGTTTCCATTCGTTATGATGATATGAAATGAGATAATAGTAAAAACATAAAGCCTAATGTTTGGTGCATTTTTCCTTTCAAACGCAATCGCGCTCCAAAATATGATACATTAAAACCCACAGCGCGCTCCAAAATATGATACTCAAACCCACAGCGCGCTCCAAAATATGATACATTCAAACGCCATCGCGCTCCAAAATATTAAACATTATGGTTATACATATCTATGTTTGAGCAGATAACCACAAACAGTATTTAACAGGAAACACGGGTCTAAATAGTATAATATTCACCATATATCTAGCAACAGTTCAACTGCAATGTGAAGTTTATGCAACAATACCATAAACTAATAAGTAAGAATTTCTTACCTTACATCTTTCTTGTCTTCAAATCGCGTTCTTCTTCTTCTGGGGGTAAATCCAATGTAAGCTCAGACGTGTCTTCCAAACTCGACGAAAAGCAGAGAGTTTTTTGGTGTTTTGTGTTTGAGGTAACGAGGGCGTTCGCATCCCATGTGGAGATTTGCATGTGAATCTCTTTTGCGCGAGTGGGCGTGTCGAATTAAAAAGTAATTAGCAAGCGTTTGAGATACTGGACATCCTGTTGGTTTTATACAAATTACTTAAACAGAGAATATTTGTTTTCAGTTTGAATCCGATCATTTAAAAGTACACACTTAAATGTGTATAAAGGTATATGGCTCATAAATGTGTGAGAAGTATCCGCTGAGTTTTGTTTCAGTTTATAGACGTGCTCAAGAAAAAAAAGTTCACCGCGACGGAGAGGCAGAACGCACACCCTGTTTATTTTCTTTATTTTACAAAAGCACAATGTTTTGATTTGATTGTAAGTGGACACATACAAAAGTCGAAATATCACAGATTATTTTTTTATATTTCTTTTTTCTGTATAACCATAAATGACGGAGTAATTTAAGTTTATGTTGCTGCTATGTGAAAAAAATCCAGCAAAACGCGTCGGCGCGTTTCTCGACCTCAGAGGGTTAAACAGGAATAGCTTCGAAACAATTATTCACGCTTTTATTTCAACACGACTTGACTACTGCAACTCACTATATGTTGGGTTACCTCTCACTTCCATCTCTCGTCTTCAGATGGTCCAAAACGCGGCTGCCCGTCTGCTCACTGGCAGCCGAAAACGAGATCACATCACCCCAATCCTACGTTCTCTGCATTGGTTACCAGTCCGATACAGAATTGATTTTAAAATTTTATTGTTTGTCTACAAATCTCTTAACAACCAGGCCCCCAAATACCTCTCCGATTTAATTATCATTCATAATCCATCCAGATCACTCAGATCAAGAGATCATCATCTCTTGGCTGTTCCACGATCTCTCTTAAAACGAAGAGGTGATCGGGCTTTTGCAGTAGTCGGCCCTAAGCTGTGGAACGCCCTACCACTGCATGTTAAATCAGCCTCCACATTAGCTGAATTCAAATCTTTGCTGAAAACACATTTTTTCTCTAATGCGTTTAATGTACCATAACTTGTATGTTTTTGTCTTGTTTTGTTTGTTTTTCTTACTGTACAGCACTTTGGCAACCAAGGTTGATTTTAAACGTGCTCTATAAATAAAATTGATTTGATTTGATTTGATTTGGTCCCTTTACCGGTTCCCACTCGACCATGGTCTCATATAAGAGTGGATTTCATTACTGACTTTCCAGCTTCTGACTCGAATACCTGCGTGATACCTTGGTGATTGTGGACCGGTTGTCCAAGGCCTGTAAATTAATCCCTCTTCCAGGACTACTCACTGCGTTTGTAACTGCTGAAACCCTCGTCCAACAAGTCTTCCGTCACTTCGGGATCCCTAAAGATATAGTCTCTGACCGAGGTCCACAATTCATTTCACGGATCTGGAAGACGTTCTTCAACCTTCACCGTCACCGTCACCGTCTTAGTCACCGTCAGCCTAACATCGGGTTACCATCCGCAGTCTAACGGCCAGACTGAGCGGAAGATCCAGGAAATCGGGAGGTACATGCGGTCATTGTCATGACCATCAGGACAGCTGGAGACGTTTTCTTCCGTGGGCCGAGTATGCACAAAACTCCTTACAACAATCCACTATGGGACTCACTCCGTTCCAGTGCATGCTCGGCTACCAACTGCCCCTGTTTCCCTGGTCAGGAGAGCCATCGGACGTTCCAGCTGTCCACCACTAGTTCCAGGAGAGCGAGAGGGTCTGGGGTACTGTCACGGAGTCAACATCAACAGCACCAGACCTCTACACTCCGCCCACTCGTTCCCTGTCTCCTGAATACTAATCACCATCACCTGTCACCACCACCTGCCTGCACTCAGCACCGCTAATCACCAGCACTATTTAGTCACATACCCACAGCACTACATTGTCTGGTCTCGTCATTCCACACCGAAATACTTACCTGACTCATCATTTGACTATACTTACCACTTTGATGCCATTCTGCTACCAGTGCTCTGATCCAGTCCGCCTTCATCTGTCTTCTGTCCGGATTTTCATCATCTACAACCAAAACCAGATAAGAGACTCAGTCAACCCAGCCAACAGATCTCTACTTTAGTTTTCAACCACTCACCTGCTCATCTGCTGAAATATATCTTGTGTCAAATAAATCCTGTTTACAAACTTTACTTGTTTGCATTCTTCTGTCCTGACAAAATGATTGAGACAAATGCCTGAAGATGTGATCCTGATGTTCGTGACACCAAATTGTAGACTTAGAATTAAGCCTTTTCCCCGTTTTTATTTGATTCACGGGACCGGACACCAGTTATCTTGCCAAGAAAAATCTTTCTTCTTATATGTCAGGAGAGAAACTCTGAGAAGATGTTATATTCATGGCCAGGTCTATGCGTTTCCGTGTTTCTCTGTCGTAGTACAGTAAGGTTTGAACTTAAATACACAACTGAGCGACTTTCAACTTCCTTGTAAGGTAGAAAAACACATTGCTTGTATTTAAAAATGGAATGTATGCTAATGCTTACACATGGTACAATCCACATTAAGAAACTATTTCTCGGTGTATATTAGTGGTATACGAATGGTACATTTGCATCATTTGAATCATTCATTTTCTTGCAAAGAGCATACCAACTGTACACATTTGAAGTATCATCATCATTGGAACTCTCTGCTAAGTGAACATTGCATTTTACACATACCTTTACGCAGAATACATAATCCTCCCAGCTACCCTCCTTGTGTCTAAAATATGTTCCTTAAACACATGTGTCCATGCAATCTATAGACTAACTCGTGCATTTTAAACTGCATAAGATAATACAACTGATTATGAATACTAATAAAGAATAATACAGATACATAATATTAAATAATGCAATTATATTCAAAGATGAAATTTTAGACTTCACCACCTAAAATGTTTAAAAGAGATTAGAAAAACAGTCATATGTCAGACTATTAGTTTCCTCCAGGCAAAAAAAAAAAAGTAAAGTCACAAAACATGATTGTGTTTAGCTGTGCCAGAATGGAAATTACATTTAAATGTTTTACTTTCAATTACCCACATTTCCAAAAAGTCAAAGGTTAAGAGACTAATTAAGTAGTATCCCTAAATAGTATTAATGGCATAGTGGGTGTATGGAAATAATCTTAACCTATTATTTACTTTAAGATCTGTGTCATTAGCAAACAGAGTGTGGTTTCCATTTAACATGGTGACTCTTTGTTTGCCATTTTAACATAATGCTGCTGAAGGTTGGGAAAGCATTGCTTCTTTCTCTGTCTCTTTAGCTAAATCCCAACACATTAATTTACCATGCAAAGTGCTAGCAAATTAGCGCCACAAAAATACTGCTTTGTAGCCAAACCTTTACAAAGAAAACTTTTATGAAGCTTATAAAATAAACATACGTATGCTTTAGATTTTATCTTTGACTTTCAAAGAACATTAAAGGGTAACTTAACTCTAAACCAACTTTTTTTAGTTAATGATCTGTAAGAATGGGGCTTTATTAGTGCTGTTCATTGATTCAAGTCGTTTTTTTTTTACATTTGTGTTTAAAGTGTTTTAATTTGACAAAATATGGTGTAAAAACGTCTGAGTGCTGCCCTCTTCAGGTTGAACAGTGGCTACTGCAGTTGAATTTTCCTATTGGAAGTTGTGGTACCCTCTGACGTCAGAGAGTACCAGCTAACCACGCCCTTGCCTGCAGAGAGATACGTCACAGATGCACTCCACTGGGCTCTGCCCACTTTTCCAGCATTTTTCAAATATTGCCAGTGGGTGGAATATGGGATCAAATTCCCGCCAAATATATAGAGGTCACGTATAAAAAAATAATAACCGTGAATCAAAAATTTAAAAACACATGTAAAAATATATTGCACAAACTGAAAAAAAGAATGCAAAATGATCAGAATAGCAAACAACGTGGTCACGGATCAAAATATAATAAGCGTGAATCAAGAAATAACAAGCATGAATAAAAACTTTAAACACATTAAAAGTTATTTTGCAGAAAACTTAAACTTATGGTCATGTTTTCTTAAAAAGTATGTTTTCCTTGGTTTTATTACTGTGTTCTTTGTGCTTTCTTGCATTTTCTGCTCATATTTTACTCTTTTGTACACTTGTGCTGTTTTTCTCTTCGCTCTTCTTTCTATGTTCTGCGCTTGCTTTCCCAAATGTTGCAGTTCGAGTTTCATGTAAATTAGGGCGGGCTTAAGCGTCACCATTGGTCCACTAGTTCTAGATTGACAGCTACTCCTCTAGCCAATCAATCGAAGAGGGGAGTTGACGTCACACCAATGCGACTCGTGGCTACTGATGCTTATGTAGGAGTACAAGCTGTTTATGTTTGTACAATTTCTTCAATTCCATTATAATGTACTAAAATGTTATTTTTCTAATACTTTTATTTAGCCTACTGTTCAATTTCTTATTTGTGCTTTGTTATGTGCATTTATTAAATTATTTTCGCTTGGTATACCAGCGTGATTACGTCACCGCACACTTCAATGGGTGGTGCGCGCCCGTGATGCACTTCATTCTGAGTAAATATAACAAAAAAAGAAGCACTGCTGCCAGTGGCGTAACTTTGTTTTAAAAAGTGGGTGGGACAGGTGGGTTGGGGTGGGTTGGGGTGGGGTGGGGTGGGGTGGGGTGGGGGGGTTGCTAATAAAATGCTAAATCAGATATATGAACAATAACATTACGATGACCTTCAATCGATTTAAATAGTAGGCTACATGGGGTTTAATTTGTCGTTTAATGAGATGTAACCTGATATATGTATCCGCTGCTTGACTAACGTGTATCTTAATGGTCCAGTGGTAGAACTTTCGCCAACCGTGTCAGAGGTTCTGGGTTCTAATCTGCTCTCGCATAGTTTTTTTTTTTTTTTTTCTCATATAATTTTTTTTTTTCTCATCAAAACCGTTTATGTTCATCAGTGGTTGTATATCAAGCAGGGGCACGTTTGTGTGCATTATGTTTTGTGATTTCACCAGAACGAATAGAGAGTATCCGCAACGGACTGAAGCGCGCGTCCGAGTGAAGACAGTGCGGTCCACCGAAAACACTGTATCCGCGCCACTGATCACAGCGCCAACGAGCACTTTGATCACTTGATTTAAAAAACACATTTGAGCACTAGATCGTCTTTTATTTAAAAAACGAACGAAATGAATGCTCTGCCAGTTAACTGGAGATGTTTTATTTATTTGTAGAATTGGTACATTCGTGCCGCGAGATGTTTTAAAAAGTGATGGGGACAATATCGACCCTGGCAAAAAGTGGTGGGGACATGTCCCACCCGTCCCACCCGCAAATTACGCCTATGACTGCTGCACTCTCTTTTATTTAATTTTTCTTTAATCCTTACTCTTTTTCAGGAGTGCTGCACTTACTTATACAGGGGAAGACGGCAGTTCAATTTAACTTTACAAAGACTTTCAAGCAGTAAAGCTATCTGAACTCTGGACATAAATAATTCAATTCATCTTTTTTGAGATACATGAGAATGTTAATGTGCACACTGGTAATTGGTGTTAAACAATATTACTTGGCTCATGATGTCAATATGCTAAGGCTGCTGCAAGTAAAACATCCTGCAGTTATGAAACACTACAATTCGTTGCAAAAACTAAGTTAAAAACGGCCATTGTCTGAAGACTTTAGGACTTTGACCTGTCAGCGCTACGCATTGCTTACCTTTTTTTTTTTTATTAACCTCGCCAAATTTTACAAGATTATTGAAAATGATTGTGTTACAGAGAAGATATACAGAAACCAGTTGAATTTAATACAGTGATTTATTACAAACTTATTGTGTTTACTTACATAGCTACATAATTGCATATTACTTTAGGATTAATGTTTTAAATATAGCTTAAAATTTGAATACAGCAACATCTCCATCAGCGATAGGTAACGTTGTTTCTAGAGTGCCGCTGTCCTGCAGAGTTTAGCGTCAACTCCGATTAAAAACCTCACCTGTCTTAAATATCCTAAAGACGATGATTAGCTGGTTCAGGTGTGTTTGATTAGGGTTGGAGGAGCTAAACTCTGCACCCAGGACCGACATTACCCATCCTTGTTATTGATTAAATATGAAAGTAAAACGGCCAGTAGGTGGTGGCAAGTTACTGCTCGGAGAAGATCGACGCTCGCGGTGCCAGGTCCAGTGCATTAGAGGTGAATGATGGATAATCAGACAGGCAACTGTAACAGGTCATCGTTAGGATGACGAATTTAACGATACCATATTGCCAGGTATACGTATATACCGGCAACAGGTTGAGTTGCAGGCACACATGCAGTTTAAAGGTGTCCTGCCACGGAATTTTTTTTGCTAACTGAGTTGATTCCCCTGTATAACAAGTAAGCATCAGTAACCACGAGTCACATTGGTGTGACGTCAACACCCCTCTTCGATTGATTGGCTAGAGGAGTAGCTGTCAATCTAGAACTAGTGGACCAATGGTGACGCTTAAGCCCGCCCTAATTTACATGAAACTCGAACTGCAACATTTGGGAAAGCAAGCGCAGAACATAGAAAGAAGAGCGAAGAGAAAAACAGCACAAGCGTACAAAAGAGTAAAATATGAGCAGAAAATGCAAGAAAGCACAAAGAACACAGTAATAAAACCAAGGAAAACATACTTTTTAAGAAAGCATGACCATAAGTTTAAGTTTTCTGCAAAATAACTTTTAATGTGTTTAAAGTTTTTATTCATGCTTGTTATTTCTTGATTCACGCTTATTATATTTTGATCCGTGACCACGTTGTTTGCTATTCTGATCATTTTGCATTCTTTTTTTTCAGTTTGTGCAATATATTTTTACATGTGTTTTTAAATTTTTGATTCACGCTTATTATTTTTTTATTCGTGACCGCTATATATTTGGCGGGAATTTGATCCCATAGGTGGAGTCAGGCTCTGACCAGGGGTTTAGTTACCCTTTAAGCAATTTAGTAGATGTAACTGTGTAATATTTTGGATGATTTTCATTGATCACTCAAGTAAATTATGATCTGAGGATCTCAGAGGTGTAAAGAGTACCTGAAACCATACTTGAGTAAAAGTACAGATAGCATAGAGTGAAAATGACTCCATTACAAGTTACAAGTCAGCAATTCCAATATGACTTGAGTAAAAGTCTTGGGGTATCTCATTTTAACAGTACTTAAAGGGATAGTTCACCCAAAAATGAAAATTCTGTCATCATTTACTCACCCTCAAGTTGTTTCAAACCTGTATGAATTTCTTTTTTCTGCTGAACACAAAAGAAGATATTTTGAAAAATGTCGGTAACCAAACAGTTGATGGACCCCAATGACTTCCATAGTAGGAAAAAAAAAATACTATGGAAGTCAATGGGGTCCATCAACTGTTTGGTTACCGACATTTTTCAAAATATCTTCTTTTGTGTTCAGCAGAAAAAAGAAATTCATACAGGTTTGAAACAACTTGAGGGTGAATAAATGATGACAGAATTTTCATTTTTGGGTGAACTATCCCTTTAAGTATTTTACTCATACTGAATGTAGGCTCAAAGATACACTAACCCAACACCGTAGAGCAGTGGTCGGGAACCTATGGCTCGCGAGCCACATCTGGCTCTTTGGCAAAAATCATGTGGCTCGCGAGGTCTCTCACCCTTTATCAACAAACCAGCGATGAAACAATTAAAACACATCAACAGATCGGCTCTCTGCAGAAAAAGCAGCCAATTACAATTCCCTTGTTGTAGTAGCCTACAGCCTACTGAAGTTAATGAAAAGTTTATGATAATAATAATATTAAAGTTGTACCGGCAAAAGTGCGTGTTCAGTGCTGTTCGCGAGTGTCACGAGTCACCACAGCAATCAACTAACCGCTTACGTTTCTGTGGTAACCTACAGCTCCTGCACTGGGATTCAAGCTGGCGAAAACCATTCTAGAACAGCAGCGAAAATGTAAAAGTAGGCTTTATAAACTTTAATATATCATTTTATTTAAACGGGTGCTTTGCTGCGCAAAGAGACATTTCACCCGCTGGTACTTTCACTTTTGCCGCAGAGACCCTTTATGTCCTATAAATGTGTCGTATTTTTGATAATCCGTGCAGATTTCAGTTAACGATTCTGTTTAAAGTTATTAATAACAAAACATGAATGAATAAGAAAGAAAAGAACAGGATGTGCTTTATATTGAAATTAAATATTAAAAGTCGTGAAAGAGAACTGAACTATACTGACAGGATGCTGTGCGCGCGCTCCGAGCAAACACGGACAAGCACAGTAGCCTTTGTCTTCGGTTGCGCGCCTAAACGGCCAAATAAACACAGAAATATATCAAAATGCTAAGTCGAGTATTCACGTAAACACAGCAGATAGTACTGTGTGCATTCACTCTCTCTCTCTCACACACACAAACACACACACACGCAAAAGCACACAAAACAGGATTTATGCTCATCCCTTGGTAACTCAACCTCACAGTGAAAGCCCTGCACAATTAATTCCATATTGCCACTTATTTATTGTTTGCTGAATATTTGCTTGTTTTTAGTTGTCTATGGACCTAATAATTACTACTGTTGAATTTTTTATTGAAAAAAAGCACGTCTTTAATAATATATATATATATTTTTCTACTGTGGCCTTTTTGGAAAAATGCATTATCCAAAAATGAAAAAATGGCTCTTTGGTCAAAAAAGGTTCCCGACCCCTGCCGTAGAGACATGCTAGTAAAAATAAAAAACAATTGATTTGTAAGATGAAAAATCATGTTTTATTCCTAAAATCTAAATAAAACTGAATATTGCAATAAAAAAGGTGGACACAACATCCTCTTAAACATCTACAAACTCTCAAGTCTCAGTTAAGCACAAGTGCAAAAATGGCCATAGGTAAACCAATAGCCTTCAAAAAGGTCTCATCAATATAGTGGATAAATAAAATAATGTTAAGTAGAATTACATAGTCAAAGTCTACTTGTCTTGCACTGGATGTGCTGGTTTCAGCCTCATCATGTCCTCATCTCCTAAATCAAACACCTACGATTCAGCAACTACCTGCTACTGCACTCGCATTCACGTAAAGTAGCCTTGTTGACAAGTTTGGGTGAGTAAAGGCAAAACGCACAAGATATAGTACCTTCAATGCCCTTAAATGGCGATATTGCTTCTTTATAGCAGAAACAAACTGCTGCAGAAAAAGTTTGGTGCCATGCAAAATGTAATGTGCAATTTCATAACTCATCACAAATGTATTGGAGTAAAAAGTACATTTACTTAATAGAGAATAAATGTTGCTAATATATTTGATACGCAGTAAAACTACAAAGTAGCTAAAAATTATACTTAAGTAATTACATTTACTCAAATACTTTACACCACTGCTGACAACTATAGATGTGGACCAGCTGGCTAGAGTAGTTTTTGGAGAGTACTTACCTCAGTAGCTTTCCAGCACAGGCAATGAATTGTTTTATGTAAATACAAAGGGAGTCCTAAAAAGTAAAATTTTCTCTCTTTTCATTTAGTCCCTGATGGGGAACTGTGTGTCAAGGTGAATAAATTATAAAATGTGCTTGACAGGAGTGACAGCCACACATTTGGTATCATCCATAATGTAGTGCATATTTTAATAAAACATTCTGCAGCTGGTCTTTGATCAACCTTCCTCCAAGGCAGTCTGAGTTCAAACACGTGGTAAATCTGCAACTAATTAGCATGCCAGTAAGACAAGTGAGTTAGGAACACATTCAGAGGAAATGACAGAAGTAAATGTGTGCGGAAAAGCTAAGAATTAGCTCTGAAGCTTTAATTAATATATATATATATATATATATATATATATATATATATATATATATATATATATATATACACACACACAAACATTTTAAAGTCTGACTTTTTCTTCAGCATAGGCAACATATACTGTATATGGGTTTTTAAGCCCTAATTTTAAGCCCTAAAACTCTCACACACACACACACACACACACACACACACACACACACACACACACACACTTGTGAGAATGATTTAGCTTTTATATAACAGTTCAATAAACAAGTTAATATTGAGTAACTTACATTTTAGTATGTATTTACTGTATTTTGCTGACGGTGATGTTACATTCCTGAATGAATCCTGAATGATGTTTGAACGGATCTTTTGAATGAAGCCATCAATGACCCTAATTTTAAAACACCCACTTTTCGCCACTTACTGGCATAATGATGTAACCTTTAGAAAGAGTCTACAAATCCTGAAAATCCTCACCACTACTGCACAGACTAAGGCTACATCTTCATTAATCCGGATACATTTGAAAACAGTGTTTTCGTACTTTTGGAAAACACCTAAAAATGCTAAATTCATCTCTAAATTCATTCATACGTAAAACTCTCACAAAAGCTCACTGAGATGATACAGATGGAAAAATAAATAATAAAGTTATTGCGCAATTCTTCTGACAGGATAATTTTATTTCCCTAAATAGTCCAGATCGCATATGTTTGGTATAAAATGCAACTGCTCTCATGTATTGCTGCAGGATAGCAAATGTGAGTACATTTTCTGTCATCTTTGCAGTACTGTGATATGAAGAGTGTGCAAAGTAACATATTTTAACAACAGTGTGAAAGTGAATAGCACATTACGTCATCGTTTTTAAATACCTCCGTTTTGACAGTCCACACTACAACGCGAAAACAACGTTCCCTTTCGAACGGTCAGTCATACTGAGTCTTGCTAGACGCTAAGGGAAACTCCTTTCTCCGAAATACTGAAGCCTTTATAAAATAACCCCTCCAGTCGATGGCGGTCCTCCAGGTCTTTCAGGCCAAGCTCCTCCGTGCCATGGACAAGGCTGGTCCTGACCCAGAAACTTTCCACGACCTGCGTAGCGCCACAGACCTGGCACTGTGCGCTACGAAAGCCAACGCCCAGGCCATAGGTAGATCCATGGCCAGCCTTGTGGTGTTAGAGTGACACCTGTGGCTCAATTTGACCGAAATCAAGGACGCCGACAAAACTGCCTTCCTTGATTCCCCCGTCTCATCCGCCGGTCTCTTCGGCCCCACGGTGGACGGCTTTGCAGAGCGTTTCACCACGGCACTAAAGGTGCCCCAGGCTATGAGACACTTTTTGCCTAAACGCTCCAGCTCTGCTTCCTCGAGTCGCCAGAAAAGTGTGCCGACTCAGCAGCAGAAGAAGCCAGCGCCTGCAGCCACTCAGCCATGTCCGCCGCCTGAGCAGCAGCAGCGCCACGGTCAGCAGAAGGGCTTTGTACCCAAGCATCAGGGACCCCAGCCAAGGATAACGCTGGACCCTGAGCAAAAGAAGCCTTCCTGACCTGCAGAACAGGAAGAGGGGAGGGTTGAGTCCCGCCGATTCCGGACCGCCTTCCAAAATGCTCAGAGTTTCCCCCCTCCGGCCGAGGGAAACATTTTTGTTATTTGTGTTGTTGCGAGTGTAAGCAGCGAGCCCCCACAGGTGTGCGCTCCCTTACACTCGACCGCTGTTATAGCGAACCCAATAAAAAACTAAAATACAAAAAAAAAAGAGCATTCTTTTCAAAGTGCATGGATGCAGCACTCTCCCCTTTGAGACAAATGGGAATGCGCATCCTGAACTACCTTGACGACTGGCTCGTTCTGGCCCGGTCAGAGGCGGAACTAAATTTCCACAAATCTGTGCTCCTCAGCCATCTAGAATGCCTGGGTCTCAGAATAAACACAGCCAAGAGCTCGTTTCTGCCCAGGCTGAGGATCTCTTTCCTGGGTGCGATTTTAGACTCGACCCAAATGAAGGCGTGGCTGTCAGACAAGCGCTCGCTGACTATCCAGCGGCTCGCGTGCTCGTTCAGAACGGGAACCAACAGACCCCTCAGAACGTTTCAGAGGTCTTATGGCCTCAGCTTCATCAGTACTTCCGCTGGGTATGCTACACATGTGCCCCCTGCAGTACTGGCTGAAACCTCGGGTTCCTCCCCAAGCGTGGCGCTTGGGCAGTCTTTCCATCAGAGTGGGCCACGGCTGTATCAGAGCCCTGGCTCCCTGGCTGACACTCAGTCTCTTCGAGTCTTGAATGAGCTTGGGGACAGTCTCGAGACGAATGACGGTCACCACGGATGCTTCCAACATGGGTTGGGGCGCTCTGTGCGAGGGCGAACCGGCCTTCGGCTCATGATCGAGCACGAAGACACGGTTGCACATCAACTGCCTGGAAATGATCACAGTAGTGCTAGCCCTCAAGATCTTCCTACCACATCTCTCTGGTCACCACGTCCTGGTCCGTGAGGACAACACGACTGTAGTCTCCTACATAGAGGTCGAGACGGCTGTACAAACTGGCCAGAGATCTCATCCTATGGGCGAACGGCAGAGCAGCGCACGTGCCAGGCAGACTGAACCAGGGAGCAGACATGCTGTCCAGGGGCCAGCTAAAGTAGCTGGCCCTACTTTATGCTTTTCCTCCAGTCTCGCTCCTCCCCCAAGTCATAAAAAGGATCAGGCAGGAAGGCAGACATGTAGTCCTAATAGTGGCCCCTCTCTGGCGGACCCAACCTTGGTTCCCCAAGATGATTCAGCTGCTCGCAGAAGCCCCTTGGCCAATTCCCCTGAGGAAAGACCTCCTTTTTCAGGCGAACAGGACGATCTGGCACTCCCGTCCCAAACTAAGGGCGCTGCATGTGTGGCCCCTCAACGGGAGCTCGGGGACCTCCCAGCAAGCGTCCTGAGTACTATCAGTGAGGCTAGAGTTCCGTCTACCTCTATGCTCTTAAGTGGTCTGTGTTCTCTAGCTGGTGCACAGCCAGAAACCAGGACCCAGTCTCATGTGAGGTATTACAGATACTCTCATTTCTTCAAGAGCTGTTGGATGCTGGCCGTTCTCCATCCACGCTTAAAGTCTATGTGGCAGCCATCGCAGTTTTTCACATACCTATGGCTGACCAGTCGGTGGGCAGGAACGACATGATTGTCCGCTTCCTGAAGGGAGCCAGGAGGCTTAACCTCCCACGGTGCCCTCCTGGGACCCATCAATGGTCTTTCGACCCATTCGAATCGTTGCAAACAGTCGAGTTAAAGCCACTTTCACTGAAAACTGTGCTACTGCTAGCCTTAGCATCAGTCAAGCGAGTTGGTGACCTGCAAGAGCTCTCTGTGAGCACTTCCTCTCTGTAGTTTGGCCCAGGTGACTCTAAAGTCATCCTCAAACCAAGACACAGCTATGTGCCCAAAGTGCTTTCAACCCCGTTCAAAGCACAGGTGATCACGCTCTCTATTCTCCCTTCCGCGGAGGACGAGCAGCAGTTGCACCTGCTCTGCCCAGTCAGGGCTCTGAGAGCATACATTGAGTGCTCCGCCCAGTACAGGCAGTCAGTGCAGCTTTTTTTAAGCTTCGGTGGCCGCAGCAAGGGGTTTCCGGTCACGAAGCAAAGACTATCTAGATGGTTGGTGGATGCTATCGCTTTAGCCTACGCTTCTATGGGCTTGCAGTGCCTCATAGGCGTAAGGGCTCACTCCACAAGAGGCATGGCCTCCTCCTGGGCATAGTCCAGCGGTGTATCCATTGGTGATATCTGTAGAGCGGCAGGCTGTTCTTCGCCGTCTACCTTTACCAGATTTTACAGTCTGGAAGTCATGTATCCTTTCTGTGTAAAAAAAAAAATAGAAAAAAAAAAGGGGGTGGGGAGAAGGTGAGCTGGCCTCTATGAGCCCGGCCCTTCACAGTTGGCCCTGTACTTCAAGCACATAAGTCCCTTCATCAAGATTGTGGCTGGCCTCTGTGAACCCCATCCCCTCACATTGGGTCTTTGCCCCCTATAAGATATGTCAATAAACTCTAGTGTGGGACCCTTAGTAGCATCCCAGCTTGGCTAGAGGTACATGTCATTGCGCTCATCATAGCACGGCGTGACTGAATAGGTTCCCCTAGCGTCTAGCCAAGACGCAGTGCGACTGACTGTTTGAAAGAGAACGTACTCGGTTACTAACGTAACCTTGGTTCCCTGAGATAAGGGAACGAGTACTGCGTAGACGGCCATGCTATGGCACAAACGACTAGCGATCGTCGCTTCAGTCGATAAAACCTGAATCCATGGCGTCTTTTATTGGCACGCCCCCCATTTCTGGCGGGCTTTGCGCTCAATTCGGCGGGCTTCGCACCGAATTGTTCGCAGAGTTGCGCCACTCTGCCATTGGTTTGTGCAGTTCCCACTGACCAGCCAATAGCGTGCGAGTAAAGCCTCAGCACTGTTATGGCTGTGTAGTAAGCACTGCATTATTTTATAAAGGCTTCAGTATTTCGGAGAAAGGAGTTTCCCCTAGCGTCTAGCAAGACGCAGTACTCGTTCCCTTATCTCAGGGAACCGAGGTTACGTTAGTAAACGAGTACGTTTTCAAATATATACACTTTGGAGTGCGTTTTCGAAAAGCTTAGTTTTCATTAATAACAGTCAGTGTGGATGGAAGGCCAAAAATGAGAGAAAAAGATGCGCTTTCAAACAAAAACGGATACGTGTGGACAAGGCCTAACAGTCTGTCTGGAAAAAAACAGACAAGCAAAGTGATACAGTTTGATATAATCTGACTGTAGTTTTAGCTTCTCTTATAATATGTGGAGAAACATTGGAAGGTATGAATACATTTTTGTAGTACAAAGTATACAGAGTATTAGGAATTTGTTCTGACTTCTGAAATATGGAAAAATATTATATAAGCTATTGATAATGAGATCTGAATATGGAGGTATTCAAGGACTTTTATTTTGAAAGTTTTGGCTACTGCAAATGGAAGTGAGTGAGACTAGTGGCAGGGCGAGTGAAGTGGGAGTGAAAGACAGGAAAAAAATAGCAGTTTTCTCGTGATTTATTTGCTTTGACGTGGACAGCATTTGACAAATATCGAGGTGAGCTGACGAGAAGCAGGACCGAGCTTGTGCTGTCATGAGTTTTAAGCGTGAACGCCGATGAACTGTGCGTCTGTGGGTCATTGCTCATCGTGCTAACTGCTGTGCTGACTCGAGTGTTTGTCTCCGATTGAAGGAAGCTGAGGTACTGTGAGTTTTCTTCATTATTGTTTAACTACAGTTGACATCCGGAAGTACGGAAGCCCTGAACCGCATGGTGTAAAAAAAGAAAAAAGAAAACATATCTCGTTATTTCAACATATCTCGTTATTTCAACATAATATCTCGTTATTTCAACATAATAGGTCGTTATTTCGACATATCTCGTTAATTCGACATAAGTCGTTATTTGGACATAATATCTCGTTATTTGGACATAATTCGTTATTTCGACATAATATCTCGTTACTTCGACATAAATATCTCGTTATTTCGACATAAATATCTCCTTACTTCGACATAATATCTTGTTACTTTCACATAAATATCTCGGTTATTTCGACATAACTCATTATTTCTACATAATAAGGGGACATTCTAATATATTAATGCATATTAGAATGTCCCCTTTATTATGACGAAATTACAAGATATTTATGTCGAAATAACAAGATATTTTGTCGAAATATCGACTTATGTCGAAATAACGAGTTTTTTTCTTCTTCACCATGCGGTTCAGGGCTTTCGTACGGAAGACATACACAGACGTTATTTTTGTTGTTAGGCTACTTTGGAATGAAACTGATTTGAGTGATTTTTGCCGCTGTGTTTTGAGAACACAGGGATCCACTTCGCTTGTCATTTTGAATAATTGAATGAACTAATTGTTTACAAAACATTCATAAATGATTAGCAAGTGATATACTAACATTTTATGTATGTTTTGTAAATTCTGTTTCAAGTCATTTACAAGTGATTAGTAAATGATTAACTAATTATTTACGAAACATGACTATGCATTCATAAATGATTAATAAGTGATATGTTAATTATTGTGTGTATGTTTTGTAGATTCAGTTATAAGTCATTGTAATGGATCCACTGGAGGCAAGTGTAAATGAGAACCCATGGGCAGTTTATTATAAACAAAACCAAACATGAAACAAAAACATGGCATGGCATGAAAACTCCAAAACATGAACATGAAAAGGATTCACAACAGTGTTTACAGGAAACAATACTAGACAAAGACACATGGCAAACATGAGGGCATAAATACACACAAGACTAATGACTAGACAAGGGACACCTGTGAACAATGAAACAATGACCCAATGACAACATGACACATCAGACAAGGGAACACATGGCAGGATCACATTACTTACAAGGGATCACATGACAGACAAGGAAACATGAACTACCACTTCAAGAATCAATAAGGCATAAGATCAACGAATCGTATCTACGAATGATGTGTAACACATTTACAAGTGATGAATAGTTTACACTTTAGATTAGGGGATGCAGAAAGTGTTGTAAATGATTTATTCATGCGTTTACACATCATCTATGATAGGTGTTGAACACTGTAGTGTGTACTGCAGTGTAAGTGCTGACTGCTGAGGGTATAGACAGCTGTCTTCTCTGAAACACATGGAGTGTTTAACCACTGTGCACCTGTGGGAGCAAAACATATATACAGTATATATATATATTTATAAAACATATAGTCATGTTTTGTAAATGATTAGTTAATCATTAACTAATCAATTGTGAATGACTTATAACTGAATCTACAAAACATCCATAAAATAATGAACATATCACTTATTAATCATTTATGAATGCATAGTCATGTTTCGTAAATCACTTGTAAATGACTTGTAACGGAATTTACAAAACATACATAAAATGTTAGTATATCACTTGCTAAACATTTATGAATGTTTTGTAAATGATTAGTTCATCATTAACTAACAACTTATAAATTACTTACAACTGAACGTTATTATAAAGTGTTACCGAAGAGGGTATTTTCCATGTGGTAAATATATATATATATAAACTATTAATTGATTGAATTCGCAGAAAAGGTACTATATCGTGATATATATCGTTATCGGGATATGAGATGACTTATATCGTGATATGAGATTTTGGTCATATCGCCCAGCCCTATATGTACCTGAAGGAAAAAGGATTTTTTTGTCAATTTAGTGTTAAAAAATGTCTTCTAGTTTTCATTATTTTGTGTATTCAGCCATTGTCCCTGGGAATTATATTTCATTATTATTATTTTTAATATTTCATAGTTCACCTTTGATTTTTGATTTTTTTTTATGGACATTTTGCAGTATTTTTATTTAAAGTTTTGGAAAATCCTTTTTGAATGGATATCTGCATAAACTTTCTGAACTGATAACAGTAATGTTTTGAATGAATCTGCAATAATGTGTACTTGTACAGAGAGTCTGGCCACTCTCCATTGATAAGCATTAACTTCCTTGAAGGCGGGTACTCTGTTGAAGTTTAAAACTATTGGATCTGCCCAGAGCCACTCTGGATCTGCCATAACCAATCGCTAACGTTTGGTGGTGACGTAACCCTACAACTCAAACTAGCGCATGACCTCAACATCATCGTTCTCAGCCACTCCCTCTGTTCGCTGATTGGATCGGTAAAAATTTGGCTGGAGAAAACCCACGAATATACCGCAAACCCAGACGGTGTACTGAAGGAAAATGAAAATTGAGTGGAAGTACGTAGGAGGGCGGAGCCAGGCTAGGAAAAGACTACCTTGTCTTTTGAAAACGCTCACGTGGATCTATATTTTTTTTCTGGATTATTATAATTTTTTTAAAAAAAATTCTGAACTGATCTTCTTGTGTTTGAAAGGGAAAAGACTTGCTATATTTAAATCAGAGGCGGTTCTAGGATACCATAAACTAAAAAAATCTACCCTTTGCGGGAGGAATATTCACTAATTGCTAATAATTTATTTTTTTATTCTTTACCGGACGAGCCCGAGTCTTCTTGGCTCCATTATGGGGGGAGGGGTTTTCTGGGGGCTTTTGTAGAGTGATGGAGAGATGGGGTTTGCCAAAACAGGAATACCACAGGGATGGTGTGTGGAAAAGAAGGTAGTATGAATAAGAAATAGCGGAAGGGGTGGATCCGTCTCATCAAAAACATGCGCCGGCCCTAAACCAAACTGGGCAGCCCGGAGTGGCGGTCTGGGGGGAACCCCATATTGTCCCTTCGGAAATGGGGGGAACCCCATATTGTCCCTTCGGAAATGGGGGGACTGTGGCAAACTAAAGTATTGGGTTAACGGGATAGGGGGAAGCTACGGCCAGAGGAGATTGGGGTTGGATCGATGGTTAACATCAGAGGGTTAGATAAGTGGTTGAGGTTGTAGGGGATGGGGGGTACTTTGGGATTTATTTGGAATTAATTTGTGGGACACCCAACGATTGTATTTGCGTAGTTGTAATAGGGGGTTGGACGGTGAGTAGTTCATGGAGACGTTGGATGGTTAGACTTAGAGGTTGTTTGGAACACACACCCAGGATTGATCCCCTTGGGTGGGCCGCCTCAGAGGAGGGTGTATGGTGTTTAAAGAGCCGAAACACCTGATGATCCTGAGGTACACCACTGAGGATGTGTTCCTTGGATAGATGGGTCGGATGGACTGGATACTATTTTTTCCCGCTTTGTAGTAAGGAGCACACGGGGGGTGGATGGGTCAGGGGTCTGATTGGGCGTTTCCTGTAACGGTACATGCACTAAAACCCAGCCTTCTGGGGGGAAGGGGGCATAGTGGGTGGACATACCTAAAACCTACCACACACAGGGGGGATATGGAGGTAGGACTTGGGGTGGAGGGGTCACCATAAACTAAATCTACCCTTTGCGGGAGGAATATTCACTAATTGCTAATAATTTATTTTTTTATTCTTTACCGGACGAGCCCGAGTCTTCTTGGCTCCATTATGGGGAGGGGTTTTCTGGGGGCTTTTGTAGAGTGATGGAGAGATGGGGTTTGCCAAAACAGGAATACCACAGGGATGGTGTGTGGAAAAGAAGGTAGTATGAATAAGAAATAGCGGAAGGGGTGGATCAGTCTCATCAAAAACATGCGCCGGCCAGTGCATCCCTGCGGCTTCCCTAAACCAAACTGGGCAGCCCGGAGTGGCGGTCTGGGGGGAAGGCGTTGTCTTTTCACAATCCTAACCTAGCCAGTGCCTTCGGAGATGGGGGGACTGGGGCAAACTGAGTATTGGGTCGTCATGGTTTAGGAGACACTGCCTCACTTGGTTCTAGACCAGGAATTCCGGGTGGGAATTGAGTGAGGGAGCGAAAAGGATGCCAAGTTGGCTCCTGAGGGAGGCTGACGCAGTCTCGCCACCCTCCCTCGCCTCGTGTTTTCTCTCATAAGATTCAACACTAGTCGGACTGGAAAGCTGGCGGCTGGTGGGGGAGGAAGAAGGTAGTGTGAATAAGAAATAGCGGAAGGGGTGGATCAGTCTCATCAAAAACATGCGCCGGCCAGTGCATTCCTGCGGCTTCCCTAAACCAAACTGGGCAGCCCGGAGTGGCGGTCTGGGGGGAAGGCGTTGTCTTTTCACAACCCTTGAGGAAGCCGCAGGAATGCACTGGCCGGCGCATGTTTTTGATGAGACTGATCCACCCCTTCCGCTATTTTACTAACCAACCCACCACCCCTCCCCTCCCCTCCCCTCCCCTCCCCTCCCCTCCCCTCCCCTCCCCTCATCTCATCTCATCTCATTCATCCCCTTAATTCCCCAATGAACCCAACAACTTGCCCGTTTAAAAAAAAAATGTTATCTCATCACCGGTCTCGAATCCGGGTCCCCCCGTTCCTAACCAACCAGAACTCACCCCTATACCACCAAATCCTCACCCCATATTGATCCTTCCCATACCCCATCACCACCAATTCTCCTTCCTCTTATACCCGACCCCCCCCAAAAAAACCTTTTGCCCTATACTGGTCTCGAACCCGGATCTCTCCGCATCCCTCACCCACTCGCCTAACCATTACTCCATCCCATCTCCCACTTATTTCTAGGAGTACAAAATCTTCAATCTGAATTTACTCCGGGCCAGCGAACCAACCCACAACCCCAAGAGGTCACGAATTGATAATCCTGACCCAGCATCATACTCCCAAGGGAATCTCCCCTTTCTCTTCCTAACCTAACCGACCTCATACTAATCCATCCCTCACTAACTGACACCCCCTAGTCCACTTATCCAGGAGTACAAAATCTTCAATCTGAACTTACTCCGGGCCAGCGAACCAACCCACAACCCCGAGAGGTCACGAATTGATAATCCTGACCCAGCATCATACTCCCAAGGGAATCTCCCCTTTCTCTTCCTAACCTAACTGACCTCATACCAACCCATCCCTCACTAACTGACACCCCCTAGTCAACTCATCCAGGAGTACAAAATCCTCAATATGAATTTACTCCGGGCCAGCGAACCAACCCACAACCCCGAGAGGTCACGAATTGATAATCCTGACCCAGCATCATACTCCCAAGGGAATCTCCCCTTTCTCTTCCTAACCTAACTGACCTCCTACTAATCCATCCCTCACTAACTGACACCCCTTAGTCAACTTATCCAGGAGTACAAAATCTTCAATCTGAATTTACTCCGGGCCAGCGAACCAACCCACAACCCCGAGAGGTCACGAATTGATAATCCTGACCCAGCATCATACTCCCAAGGGAATCTCCCCTTTTCTCTTCCTAACCTAACTGACCTCATACTAACCCATCCCTCACTAACTGACCCCCCTAGTCAACTTATCCAGGAGTACAAAATCTTCCATCTGAACTTACTCCGGGCCAGCGAACCAACCCACAACCCCGAGAGGTCACGAATTGATAATCCTGACCCAGCATCATACTCCCAAGGAAAAACAATTCCCTTCATTATTACTCACCTCCATCCCCTATCTCTATTACCCCCCCCAAAAAAAACCCAAAACCTCCCCCACCAGCCGCCAGCTCTCCAGTCCGACTAGTGTTGAATCTTATGAGAGAAAACACGAAGCGAGGGAGGGTTAGGGAATATGGGGGGAACCTAACTCGTCAACGTCAGTGCTCAAACAAATACATATGAAATGCACAACGACACGCCTAAAGTCGCTCACGCACATACACGCAAACTCTACACACACGAGACGCGCGGAACTCTGCGCACATACTCATATGAGACGCGCGCGCGCACACAAACTGTCCACGCACACATTCTCATATGAGACGGGAGCACACACACACAAACTCGCGCACATACTCAATGAGACGCGAGCACACACACTCACAATACCTTGAAGATGTGGAAAAGCCGATCAAAAGTGTTGCTACATTTCTCCATTCTCGATGCCAAGCGTGCGATGCAGTATTTGCGGTAAAATAATTGCTGCAAAGACCGGTACTGCGACAGATATGATGAAGCCCTTGACAGTGCACGGAGTAAACATAAGAGCAGAAAGTTGCTCCGTCTTCGACTGGTAACTGAAGAGATACCTGTTGATCACACTGACATTCAGTAGGTCATTATTGCAATATAAACACTGTTTATGATACATTTTTTATTCATCAAAGAATCATGAAAAAATCAAAAAATGTATCATAGTTTCCAAAAACTGTTTTCATATTTCTGAAGGATCATGTGACACTGAAGTAATGATTTTGAAAATTCAGCTTTGACAACACAGGAATAAATTACATTTTGAAATATATTCAAATACTATTTTAAATTGTAATACTATTCCACAATATTACAAGTTTTACTGTATTTTTGATCAAACAAATTCAGGTTTGGTGAGCATGAGCTCTTTATAAAAAAATATTTTGATCCTTTGTGCTTTTTTTTTTTGTTCCTTTCTGGACTGACTAAGGAGCATGAGTCAAACTGAAAAACTAAAACCAAAGTTTTTCTGAGGTAATGTGTTATGTAATCTTGTTAAAATGGATTTCATAAAATTGGTATCGCTATCGTTCAGGAACCGGTATCGAAATCAAGGTATCGGTATCGGTATTGGTATCGAAATTTTTTTAACAATACCCAGCCCTACCATTAAGGGGCCACATGTTACATTCAGGAGCCAAATACAGGGTACATTCAAGCACACAAAATAATTTATTCAGTACGGTGCAAATACATTTCGGCAGTCATTCCTTTTTCAAACGCTCTAATAAAAAATGATGAGCCAGTAAAGTTCTTAATGATTTTTTTTTTTCATTTTTTTATACTGTGCATAAAGGACACAATGCACTTCTTTCTGAATTCCACCTTTTAAGTTTCATAATCATGTCGTCGCTTATAAATAGTAAATTATTGTTAATTGTTTGGGGGTGGAATTGCATCTGTGATCGTTGTGAAGAATTCTCCGGTTGCTCTTCTCATCGACGATTGATGGGTGGGGAATCTCTAGGCACCTCACAATTCGATTCGATTACAATTCAGAGGGTAACGATTATCGATTATTAACGATTATTTTTGTACTACTTGGTACTTTTAAAGCAAAGTATTTATGATGACCCATAACGAACTTACTTCCAATACTTCCTATATTAATTTTATTAATAAAACAAATGGAAGTGATTTGGCAAGTCAACTGTAAGGTTACATTTGCCAGCATTTGTCCCAACATTGCAAAGAACCAACAGGAAAATAAATGTGTGCCTGTACTAGCAGCGTACTTGTAGTAAATTAATACAAACTTCAGCATATTCTGAATCTCTAGCATTTAATAATAGACTTCTAACCAACATCCTCTTGTTATTTCCAATGAGCAATATAATCCTTCAGACAAAAAAACATTTTGCATTAGCAAATTCACAAACAGTTTTCGTTAAAAAATATAGAATTATGTACCAGCAGCTCTCATACAAACATAATGCTTGTGGACTTACGCATATTCTGCATAATTAGTAACATACAAAGCCGCTCTTATTCACAACTAAATAATAAAGAGTTATGACTTGAAATGTTTGCTGTATACCACAATCAAAAACAGCTTATACAAAAAAAGTGAATGAACATCTGCAGAGAGCACAGTCAAAACGTAACTTTTTGTGACTGGTATTGCACATATTGCAGAGCAGTATAATGTACGTATAACAGATCGGTTTACAGCATATTTATGTGAAAACTAAACAATACAGAAAGCAGCTCTCATACAAAAAATACTAAGTAGGTAACAATGAAATTGCTAATTTTCCATATGTTAGCTTTTAACGAAGAGGGTGCCGTTCGAATTTGGCGCTCAGCCATCATGCGTCTGTTATGTGCACGCCACAGTCTGTCCGCGCACTGCACGTCCGCTTCAGAGTTCCGTCAATATTCCGTTATTAGGAAAAAATTTTTTTTTTTTTTTAGAAAATCGATTTTTGACATTTGTGAATCGATTCAGAATCGTCCACGTCCGCATCGCGATGCATCTAAGAATCGATTTTTTCCCCCACCCCTAGGAACGGGGGCCAATCAGGGGCCAATCAGATTTCAGCAGGGGCCAGGGCCCCTGTGGCCCCACCTCTAGAACCGCCCCTGCTTTAAATAGGTTACTGTTAGTTGATCTGATTACACTGCCATACCTGGACAGTCCAACACCAGCCCAGTTCTGCAGCGAGGTCAAAATTAAATCTTGGGTTGTGAATCTTACTCCGGTATTTTGATTGACATGAGGAAAAGTAAATGATGTGAAATGTAACATTTATTATGTACTTTTGAGTGAACTGGATCTAATTGGAATGTTCTGTTGGAACTGTAAGAGCCAGATATGGTTTTATTATTCTGAACACCTTTTCGGTCACTTACGGTAATTAAGGCACCTGGTGGTGGCGGAGGAAGTAAGAGTATATCATCTGTTCACCTGCGTGGTTCGTGAGTGGAGAGAGGGGGTGACGGGGGAAGTACTATTTTTGTTGACCGTTGTAGAACGCATTTTTAACGCTGTTTAATGCTGTTTGGACACCATATCGTATGTCAGTGCAACAATTATGGAATGTATTGGATACACAACCTTGTTTGTTTCTGGAGAATGGCGACTGCGTGAGAGCATCGCACACAAACAGTGGTATGTAACCTGCATTTTGTACTGTGTTATGGCTTGTTTGGAAGGTAGTTTGAACGGGTTACTGCCTCTTGTTGAAGTTTGGTGTTGCTGTTGTTTGGAGCGGGTCGATTGTCGCTGATCGGGTTTGTGTTTGGAGCGGACAGCTGGCTTATGTGTGTGTGGGGTGGCTTCAGCGCGTTGGTTATTATTTCGTGCCTGCATGTAATTGCTGTGGCTATTGGTTTTGTTGGCTTTCCGTTGGATTCATTCATACTGCGATGTTCAGTTGCATCTGCACAAAATGAGTGGATCAAGGGCTGGTTCAACTTCATCTAAAATGGAGAAAAGAAAAGGCTCTGGTAAGCAGGATTGAGTCAATTCAGAAACAGCGTAAATTGGAAGTAAGCAACTTAAAGAGCCAGATATTGTCTCTCAAAGAGCTCATGAGAGATGATCAAAATGTTTCACAAGTTAAAGCACAGTTTTATGTTCTGCTGCAATTGTCTGAAAATGCCACTGCATTGCACAAATCTTTGATGCCTTTAATCTCTCCTGATGAACAGGAGAGACAAAATGCATGGTTCACAAACATCATTAAATACAGTTAAGGCTTTATTAAGGATGCCAAAGTGTGGATTTCAGAAACCAACAGGTCTCGTTCAGAGCTAAGTCCTAACGTTGAGTGTCACCAGGAAGTTCTGTCAGGTGATTAAATTGGGATTCATGAGGATGTAAAAACGAGACAACGGCATCCATCTTCTCAACATGATGACCAGGATGACCAGAGGTGTCAAGTAACGAAGTACAAATACTTCGTTACATTACTTAAGTAGAAATTTTGGGTATCTATACTTTACTGGAGTAATTATTTTTCAGACGACTTTTTACTTCTACTCCTTACATTTTCACGCAATTATCTGTACTTTCTACTCCTTACATTTTAAAAAATAGCCTCGTTACTCCTAGTTCATTTCGGCTTGTTTTCATTCCGTCTTGTCGTCCTTAAAAAAAAAAAAATTGGCCAATTACACAAACGGTTAATAGATCTGAGTCCCGCCTCCTGAACACACATCGCTAAACTGATTGGCTTTGTGTTTTCTTTCTAACTTGCGAGAGGCTGTAGTCACATTTGGTTGTGCGAAGCGCCAAAACTTCTCCGAGTCCTAAGGAAACCTAGATGCGGTAAGCGAGGGAGAAAGCAACAGTTCTGTGCTCAAGAATACGGGGCAAATCGCGTCAAATATTGATTTGGGGACAGACGTTTTTACAATATAATGACAATCGTAACATAACACTAACATAATCGTTAGTGTGTGTGTGTGTGTGTGTGTGTGTGTGTGTGTGTGTGTGTGTGTGTGTGTGTGTGTGTGTGTGTGTGAGCGAGTGAGCGTTGTGTGTGTGTGTGTGTGTGTGTGTGCGTGTGTGTGTGTGTGTGTGTGAGCGTGAGCGTGAGCGAGAGAGAGAGAGAGAGAGTGTGTGTGTGTGTGTGAGTGTGTGTGTGTGTGTGCAACTCTACATTATAGGGTAAAAATATCCCACAAAGATGTCAATATTCGAAATCCTTGTCCTTTTTTTTTTTTTCAGAAAACAGCTTATAAATCAGACTTTTGTTTTTTGAAAATGTAAAAATGCAGACAGTTTTCTGTAATAGGTAAGGTTAGTCTATAGGGGGGTAGAATACACAGTTTGTTTGTACAGTATAAAAATCATTCTATGGAAAGTCCCCATAAAACAAGAAAAAATAACATTGCTTGGTCTGTTGAAGGTTGGTCTTGTTGAAATGAGAGGCCTGTTGATCAAATCATCCCAGTCTCATCAGCTGGACTGAAAGAAGTTTCAGTGCTCTTAGGACACTGAAAACAGGGCTCAGAGGTCACAAGTGACACGACAGTATTGCTGTGTCGTGTCCAACAGGACAAACTGGACAGTATTGATGTGAAACATATGCCAACAGTTCATTTCTGTTAAATGATTAGTTCACTTAGTTAAAAATGAAAATTCTGTCATCATTTACTCACTCTCGAGTTGTTTCAAACCAGTTTCTTTCTTCTGCTGAACACATAAGAAGATATTTTGAAGAATGTCGATAACCAGACAGTTGATGGTAGCCATTGACTTCCATAGTATTTTTTTTTCCTACTATGGAAGTCAATGGGGTCCATCCACTGTCTGGTTATCGACATTCTTCAAAATATATTCTTTTGTGTTCATCAGAAGAAAGAAATTCATACAGGATTGAAACAGTTTGAGGGTGAGTAAATGATTTTCATTTTTGGGTGAACTATATCCCTTTAATGAAAGATGCAGTGTGTTTGGCTTCTTCAAAAAGCAAGGAACAAGACAGTATTGCACTATTGCATTGCACTATGAGCGGAGTAAAGTTAAGTCTCTGTTAAACTGCCACCATGTCTTTATTAGTTATTTGTAACATTACAGAATTAATTAATTTACGTATTGTTAAGGTCAATATAGACTAAAAACCTTAATACATGATCCTATTAGTTTCCTGATTCCTCCGCTTATTTAGCTTATTTATTTAGAAAATTAATTTTCTATGGGCATATATATGGCTGAAACAGGTAGCCTAGTGCATCATCCCAAATTTTTCAACATCAACATTTTTATATAATTATCGTCAAATATGGCCTTTAGAAAAATGTGTTTTTTTGAGGAGCTGGGGTAGTGCACTATATAGGCCCCTGTGGCGCGGCCTATAATGGCATTTCTTTCCTTACATTACTTTTACTTTTATACTTTAAGTAGTTTTGAAACCAGAACTTTTATACTTTTACTTGAGTAAAAAGCTTGAGTTGATACTTCAACTTCTACAGAAGTCTTTTTAAACCCTAGTATCTATACTTCTACTTGAGTAATGAATGTGAATACTTTTGACACCTCTGAGGATGACATATTGCCATGTGACAGTATATCAAACCTAAGCAGTAGAAAACAAGGTTCAAAATCAAATGTTTCCACTACTTCATCTGCACGTCTCAGAGCAGAGGCTGCAATGGCTGCTCTGCTTGCCTGTTAAAATTTGCTGACAAAAGGAACAACTTCAGCTTAAAACCGATATAGCTGCATCAGTGGCAAAAGTAAATGTTTTAAGGACCTCTGGATCTGGTGTGCGGGGTGCTGTTTCTCATCGATCTAATGGCATAGAGTCATATTTTAAGAAAAGGGGGAAAACGGTTGAAGCTCTTAACAATGATGCAGAGACTTTTGGTCCACAACTTGGAAAGGATGAAAAGGGAAAACCAGCAATGGGAAATGCTGATTTACAGCTTGGAAGGTCAAAACAGAAAATGGCAGACAATACCATCCATCTCCAGCAGAGTCCTTCAGAGCTTATGAGACAGAGCACAGTTCCAAATACTACAGTGCCTCCAGTGTCTCATCATGGAGATGCCCATACACCCTTTTCCATGAATATTAACAGTGACCAGAACCACATGTTGTCTATAATGAAAAAAAACTAAACAGAATGAGATAACATCAATGCTGGTGCATCAGCATGGAAGAGGCTCATAGTCTGTGTGAATTGAATACACCTGCCATTATGATCACTGTGATTAAAAGATTACCCTACAAACTGAGAGATTAGTGGCGAACAGTGTCATGTAACATCCAGGAAACGCTTCGCCGGAGAGCTATGTTTGCTGCTATTGTGACTTTTATGGAGCGTCAAGTGAAGATCATGACAGATCCTATGTTTGGAAATCTACAGGCCGTACTAGGACTTACAGGACGTTGGTGGCAAATAAAGAAGGCAGCAGGACAAAATCACTTTGCTCAGGGGCTAAAGGAAGTAGCTTTGCCACTGCTGCTACTACAGTTGAAAAGACACCAACAGAATATAAGTTTAAAGATGGACATTTACCTGAAAGGACTTGCCTGTACTGTAAACTACACATGCTGGAGTTTTGTAATCTGCTGGAGAAGAGAGCTCAAAATGAGAAGATTGATTTCCTGAAAAAGCTGGGAGTTTGTTTTGGCTGTTTGTGTACTGGTCACATCAGTAAGGAGTGCAGGAAACGTCTTTCTTGCTAAACATGTGGCTTGAGGCACCCTAGTATGCTTCACATCTACCACAAGGACAAGGGAGCAGATGCAGAGAAAGGTAAGAACAACTCTTAGAGAGAGTGCAGTGGGCAGTTCTTTGGTTGCAGTCCAAACCAGTGTTCTTACTGGAGCCGGCAAACAAGATTTTAAGCTCGCCATCGTACCAGTAAAGGTTAAATCAAAGAGTGGGCAAAGGACAGTGGAGACCTATGCTTTTTTGGACCAGGGTAGTTCAGCATCCTTCTGCACAATGGGTTTGATGGATAGATTGAATCTCTCTGGGAGAAAAATAAAGATTATTTTGCACACCATGGGCCAAGAGAGAATTGTGGACAGATGTATTGTGTCGGACTTGGAAGTGGCTGGATTGGACAGTGGCTGGTACTGTGAAATGCCAGATATCTTCACACAACCTAGGATGCTTGTGAATAGATGTAACATCCCACGACAGGAAGATGTGCATACATGGCCTCATTTGAAACGTGTACTTGCCAGAGATAGATACAGATGTGGAGCTTCTGATAGGCATGAATGTACCCAGAGCTTTGGAGCCACTTGAAATCATCCAGAGTGTGGACGAAGGGCCGTATGCCATCAAGACAATGCTTGGTTGGATGGTAAATGGACCCCTTGGTGGAGAATGTTGTGATGGACCTGATGTGTATCAGTCTGCATTTACCATCAACAGAACTTCTGCTGTAACACTTGATGATCTCTGGAAACAACAGTTCTAGACAGACTTTCCAGAGTGCAGTCAGGAGGAACAGCTAGGACTTTCAAGGGAGGACTGCAGGTTCTTAGAAATGGCTAACAATACCGTGAAATTTGTTGATGGCCATTACAGTATTGCTTTACTTCTGAAGGACAGAAAGATAAGCCTGCCTAACAACCGTACCATTGCAGAACAACGCACCCTTAACCTGAAGAGAAGGTTTATCAGAGATGCATTTCTCCATGAGGACTGCACTGCTTTCATGAATAACCTTATATCCAGTGGCTATGTAGATAGAGTGCCAACCACAGATCTAGAACGCAGTGACGGAAAATTTTGGTATATCCCACACCACGGGGTATACCATCCGAAGAAAGGAAATATCAGAGTTGTCTTTGATTGTGCAGCATAGAAGAAGCATCACTCAACGCACAACTCCTGAACGGTCCTGATTTGACTAGTACGTTGATTGGAGTTCTGACCAGGTTTAGGAAAGAGCTTGTTATTCTGATTCCTGACATTGAGGCGATGTTTCATCAGGTTCAAGTTCCAGAGGAGGATGCAGACCTGTTGAGATTTCTTTGGTGGTCCAGTGGAGACTTCAGTCAGTGTATGGAGGAGTACAGGATGGTTGTCCATTTGTTTGAGGCAACGTCTTCTTCAAGCTGCGCTAACTTTGCTCTACGAAGGTGCGCAGAAGACAACAAAGACTTCTTCAGCCAGCAAGTGATTGAGACCATCATGTACAGTTTCTATGTGGATGACTGCCTTGCTTCTGTAGCCTCAAAACAGGAAGCTACATCCCTCTACAAAGGCCTTAAAGCCATCTGTGCCAAGGGTGGCTTTCATCTAACGAAATGGATAAGCAACAGTTGCAGTGTGTTGGCCTCAATACCTGAGGAGGAGAAGAGCAAAGGAAGTTATAGACCTGGATCTGGACCATGACTCACTACCTGTTGACAGAGCACTGGGAGTGCGTTGGTGCGTCGAGTCTGACACCTTTAAGTTCAGCATAGAGGGATCCTTTCAACTGTCAGCTCTTTCTACGACCCTCTAGGGATCCTAGTTCCTGTGGTTTTTACAGCTAAAAGAATTCTTCAGGATTTGTGTCAGAGTCGGTTAGGATGGAATGACGTCACACCAGTAGCGGTTGCCCAGGAATGGATAGACTGGTTGAAGGAGCTACATCAGTTGGAAGGCTTCAGCATCAGACGATGTTTAAAACCTCTGAACTTTGGAGAAGCAGCCACTGCTCAGTTGCATCATTTTGCAACAACCATTATGTCGTTATAAAGCTTTAATTTTCTTCTTTTAAATGAAGTAATTTATATAAAAAACAAATATTCTCTGTTTATTTAATCTGTATGAAAAGAGAGAGATGTCAGTCGTTCTCAGTTCAGCTCATTATAGCTCATTAAGTGCTAATGTGAACACGCCCACGGAGAGCGCACACTATTCAAACGCAAATGATCTGAGGCAATACATGCAAATGTGTTAATCAGCTGGATAAAACACATCAAGTTTAATCAGACTCGTGCACTTTACGTCGTCTTGCTTCGCTGTGAGGAATAATCCTGGGAAATTTCCCTCAGAAGTGCTGGTTTAGTTTCACTTCGAGGAGCAACGGATCCACCTGAGGACTGTGAATAATAAGTTATTTATTCTTAAGTGCTTTGTTCTAATCGCAATATGCAATAGTGTCTGTAAACCGCAAAAAGACTGTTTAAATATGAATCGCGTGTCTGTGTGTGAATGAATGAACGGCATAGATGTTTACTACAGTTGTAGTAAACAACAGCGCGCATCTGAGCCGTTCATTCACACTTGCACTTACATTAGTAAACATGTTATTTTTACATGAACACATCTACTAGTTTAGCTTTTACCAAACTATATTGCTATACTGAGATGAGTAAAAATCGACTGAAATATGTTGAAATAAAATGTCTTTGTATAAGCAACGTATTAAACTGCAAATTAACATTTATATGCTAATATATAATAAAAACGATATGTTACAGACGAAATATGAATGTTTAGACATGATTTTGTTGATTAGTTTTGGATAGATTATCAAGTTTTTACTGTAAAAAAGACTACTGTCACATCAAATAAGCTTTTGTTCGCCAATTTCTGCTCATATGTTATGTGATGTTTTGTCAAAAATAAAGTAGGTATATTGAATTATCATCTAAGATGTTATGATAGTGTTTGTTCCAATATTCAAACTAATGAATCCTTTTAACTTTGAAATGCATATGATAAAATGTATATTTTTTAAAAAGAAAGATTACACTTGAAATATTGTTCAAATTTTAATTGTTGTTGATTTACATGTGAAAACTTTTTAATAAAATAGCTAAAAATATATTTACAAGGTAGATGTAAGCATCTTAATAGGTCAATATAAGCCTTCTCATTAAATTATTTATTATTGTTTTTTATTAGTGACACATTTGGGGAGAGGATATATTCCAAAACATTCTGAAAATACAGTTTGAGAATTAACTGCATAGTTATATGTTTACCTTGGATATTCTACAATTTGCATGCATACAATATAAGTCCTCACATTCTTTCTTGTGGTACCCTGTGACACACCTGAATTAAAGGCTCATTATGCGGATCATTGTCTTCTCAGGTGTGAATCAGAGCATTATTCATGATAATTCACGCCCCCACGCATATTGCCTTTCCAAACAAAATGTGTCATACAAAATTGAAATCAATGTATTGTTTAATGTGAATGATTAGGCAGGATGATTTTCAGATCATTTTGAAGCAAAAACTCTAGGCGACAACATCCATTAGTCAAAAGTCTTGTGGACACATATTTAGTATGTGTTTTGTGGCCTTATTTCAGAAACTTAAATTTTTTGTTTTTTTCAATAACCAGGCATAAACATTATTCTCTCAAAAATACAAACATGTACATAGATGTTGCTCACATATTATGGTAGCCCTGTTTGTGCTAAATAGAGTGTAATTACACCTTTGCTATTAATATGTTTATAAGCAACTGAAAAAAGCACAAATGTCAGGGCATGTCAAAACATCTCAAGGACCCCAAAACCCCTTAGACCCCAGACCTGCACCTAGTTCATTAACCCCTTAAACCCGAAGTGTCCCGCCGGCGTCCCCCCCGCGGAAAAAAAAATCATAATCAATTTACTAAGCAACCACTGAATGGAACAACACAAAATAGGTATCATTTTAAAGCTCAGCTTTTTAATGCATCCAATCACTTTGATCAACTCCTAACGAGTGCTGAGTTATTCCTCTAAAACCGAGTGTACCCGCCGTAGGCGCCACCTAGCTGCGAAATTAATAATCATAATATTTTCCAAAAATATTACCTTGATCAACTTAAAATAGATGTAATTTGAAAGCTTAGAGTCTGAAATTTACAATGAATGTAGCCAATTTGATAAACTCCTAAGTAGTGCTGAGTTATTTGCTGATAAATAGAAAAAAAAATGTTTTCTTAATTTATAAACTACTTTTTTGTACTACATACTGCAATATGTCAAATACATTATACAGCTCAGATAGTCCTGTGTCATATGTCATTTGAAAGGTCTCAATGAGTAGAATCCAACAAGCATAATTGTGTCAGGCTTTTTACTAAACTTGAGCAAGGTTTTTGTAAAATAAGCCCCTCAAGAGACCCATGGGTAAACCATATGGATGCTGAATTTTAGACACATTTCCGCTTGTAACTTCATGAAACATGCTCCGATTGTGGAAAATGACACATCATTATTTACAGCAGATGCTTACAATTAAAATGAGTCCAAACTCAACATAATCCATCACTCAGAACTAAAGATATTCCTCATGGAGTTCTAATACACAAAAAATCCACAAACGCACGTAGCCAAGCAAGGTAGCTTAGACTTGGCCTTTTTACTCGTATCTTCATGAAACATACATCAATCATGAAAAATGACACATTGTTATTTACAGCAGGAGCTCACGATTAAAAAGAGCCCAAACTCAGCATAATCCATCACTCAGATCTAAAGATATTCCTCATGGAGTTGTAACACACGAACCCCCACAGGCACACATAGAACTTTATTATAGATGTAGCACTTATGTCGCATTTTAACTCACAACTCAATGAAGCATGCATAAAATTGTGGAAAATGGCACCTCATTATTTACAGCAGATTGTTAAGATTAAAAAGAGCCCAAACTCACCATAATCCATCACTCAGATCTAAATATATTCCTCATGGCGTTCTAACACAAAAAATACCACAGGCGCACCAAGGAAGTAGCAATAGCAGTGATGCTATGTGGTTTTGATGTGACGTTTCAGCTCATAACTCAATGAAACATGCATGGATTGTGAAAAATCGAACATCTTTATTGACAGCAGATTCTCACGAACACAACATAATCCATTGCTTTGATCACGAGATATTCCTCACGAAGTGATGCATACTTGGCTAAAAAACAAGTCTCTCATCCTTCCGGGGTGCAAAGTGTTTTCCAATTTTCCCGGAACCGTCCGTGCTGGAATAACACAACATATGTATCATCTTAAAGCTTAGAATCTCAGCTTTTTAAAGCATCCAACCACTTCGATCAACTCTGAACGACAGCTGACTAGTTGCGATAAACCGGAGTGTACCACCTAGCTGTAAAAATATTCATTATCATATTTTTCAAAAATATTGCCTCGATTAACACAAAATTGGTGTCATTTGAAAGTTTAGAGTCTGAACTTTACAGTGAATGTAGCCAATTTGAAAAACTCCTAAGTATTGCTGAGTTATTTGCTGATAAATAGTATATTTTTTTTCATAATCTATAAAATACTTTTTTGTACTATGTACTGCAATGTGTCAAAAACATCATACATCTCATGAAACATTCAAAAATCGTTGAAAATGGCACTTCACGTTTTACAGCATATTAATACAATTAAAATGAGCCCAAAATGAACTTAATCTATTGCTTTTATTACAATATATTCTTCATGGTGAAACAATTTTAAAAATGCCCATGAGGGGGCGTCAAGGTCTCAACAAAAAGGCTGTCTTGGTTCCAAATGCTGTAACTTTTGATATCTTTATCCAATCATCACAAAATTGTATCCAGATGCAGCTCATATGTAGAGGGACTTTTCCTCCTACCTTATTTCCTTCCTGAGTTATTCCATGTCAAATAAGAAAGATATGCATTATCATTATAAAAATTATATAAATATTTTGTCTTTTATCAGCAGTTTCTCGGCAGGAGAATGTCCAAATGTAATGTAATGTATATTTTCCAAAAATTTGAAAAGTGTTACGATACCTACCTTTTGACTCTCCTTGCTATAGTTTTGAAGTTATGAGTCTGTAGTTTTGTGTGTCACTCAGAACATTTTTTTTTTTTTTATTGCCTTCCAAATGTGTGAGGACTAAACAAAAAGGCTACCTTTGTTCCAAATGCTGTAACTTTTGAGTACTTTATGCGATCACCACAAAATTTGATCCAGATGCAGCTCACATTTAGCGGTACTGTTTCTTCTCTCCTTGTTATAGTTTTGGAGTTATGAGTCTTTAGTTCCCTTTCAAGGGAACTCGAGCTGCGTCGAGACGCGGTGGGAACGCCCTGCGTGATTGCGTCGTGAAGCATGTGTATAATCAGTCCAATGGAAAGACGAGACGTCATAGGCGGGTGACGTCATCGACCAGGAAACTATAAGGCAGCCCCGCTGACACAGATCGCGTTAGCTTCTGTGCCTTCAGCAAGTGATCTGTGTATTCTGTCCTTGTCATATTTATTGTTGTCTGTCAAGTTGCAATATATATATATTATGGCAAAAGGAGCAAGCAAGCGTTGTGTTGTTCCCTGCCCACGTTATATCACGAGGGGGGACACACAATTCAGCTTTGTGTTGCTTGATTGGGAGTGGAGCATGCCAACACTCAGTTCTCGAGGGGGCTGACTGTAGCATTGCGAGAAGCTGTCCATGAGGATGCTCCGCTCCCGCCGGCCGTTCTTCGAGGAGGACGGTTCGGTGCGCGCTCCCCGAGGCGCGGGTCCCGCTGCTGCCGAGGCACGGCGTCGACGCGCATCTTGGGGATCGCGAATGGATCGAACAGCAGGGTTTGAGACGGGCCCCGCCCTATCTCTGCCTTCACCTGTTAGATCCAGTGCCTTATCTCGGGGAAAAGCACGCTCTGCGGTTTCTCCTCCCCGGGATGAGGCACGATTTCCAGTTCCGAGGAATTGGTATCGTTAGTGTTTTTGTTAAGAGAACAAAACAATACAAAATATAAAGAATAAAGCAGATGTTTGAGTTTTCAATAAATAAATAAGTCAGCTCATAACTCTGTTGAATAAAGAGGAGAAAAAGAAAATAAACTTTTAAAAGGAGGTTTTATCTAGTGCTGTTGCTAAGTTAAATATTACTGGCTAGCCGGTTATTATGAGAGTGAAAATATAAGGAAAACTCTATATCTCAGCCTCCTCGTCAGGGAATGCCGTTTTTTCCCTATCTCCACACTGAGGTGTCGAGATCGTGGAATAAACCGGTTTCTATTTATGTATTTAATCCCCAAACTTCTACTATAGTAATGTTATGGGTATTAAGTATCATGGTATGACAGTGCCTCGAGTTTAAGAGATGCTTGTGAGCTATCTCTCTCCCGAGTCGGCGTCATCATAACCCCGACGTTACCCACCAGCCATCATAAACATAGATGTATATTATAAAAAAAAAAGAAAAAAGGCAGCGCTGGTGGGTAATGTATGTAAGGACATGGATGAATGTGAGGATGTCAGCACTGACGCTATTCGAGAATTGCGTCGCGCAACAGATAACTATACCGGGGAGGGATGGTTTCGAGAAATCGTTTCTCCTCGGCGTCCTCTGGGGGGGCGACTCTCTGAGGAGGGTCGCAGCGCTGCCAGTTTGGTTGTTTTCCTGCTGGTGGCCACAGAGTGAGATATATATATATATATATATATATAGTTTTTCTGATGTAAAGAAAAATAAAGATAAAATATGTCTTTTCTTCTGGACGCTCTGCTTTCAATAAAACGAAGAATAAATTATTCAGCGGCGTTCCAGAGGTTTCTTCCTCACCGATCTAATGTTCCTGAGACTGCTGGGCGAAAAGGAGCAGTCTCAGCCTACTAAAGCTCCTTCGCAGCATAAATAAAATGCAGCAAAACAGAGCGTCGCCATTCGGGCTCATCCACAATTGAGGGGGACCTGGGTGGCGGTCGCAGTCTAGTCAGTTAGAGATATGCAAGATCTGAGGACTATTTTATCTCTAAAATAGCTTGGATGAAGAAGCCCTGACACCGAGGCTGCAGGCTTCTGAGGGTGGTCCCCTCCGGGGTATGGACGGTTTTGAGAAATCGATTCTCCTCGGCGCCCTCTGGGGTGCGACTCTCTGAGGAGGGTCGCAACGCTGCCAGTTCGGTTTTTCTGCCGGTTCGCCGTTTCAGGACACCGAGGTGTCAGCGTCCCCAAACGATCCTCCGAGGAGGGTCGTAGAGCAGTCATTTCGGTTTCCCTGCTGGTTCGCCGTTTCAGGGAGCCGAGGTGCCTGCTTTTTTCCAGCGATCCTCCGAGGAGGGTCGTAGGAATAAAGCTAGTTAGAGGTAGGCAAGATCTGAGGACTGTTATCTCTATTAAAACTTAGACAAGAAGTCCTGACGCTGAGGCTATCAGGCTTCTGAAGGTTCCTCCGGGGCAGGGACGGTTTTGAGAAATTGTTTCTCCTCGGCACCCTCTGGGGTGCGACTCTCTGAGGAGGGTCGCAGCGCTGCCAGTTCGGTTGTTCCCTGCCGGTTCTCCGTTCAGGGCACCGAGGTGTCAGCGTCCCCATACGATCCTCCGAGGAGGGGCGTAGAACGGTCAGTTCGGTTGTTCCCTGCCGGTTCGCCGCTTCAGGGCACCAAAGTGACTGTTCAACCAAATCCAGAGGCCAGTCTCGAGAGACTGGTTCTCCTAGTAGAATTTCTGGCAGCGTGGAAACTACTGCCATATATTTCTCAGTGGGTCCTGCACACTATAGAAAAGGGTTCAGAATTCAGTTCGGTTCTAGTCCGCCCAGATTTCTAGGGGTCCTCCCCACAGTGGTGGACCCCGAGCAGGCTCTGGTTATGGAGCAGGAAGTACTGATACTTCTGCAAAAGGAGCTATAGAAGGGGTTCCTCCTCCCAGCAGACAGTCAGGGTTTTACAGCCGTTGCTTCATTGTTCCGAAAGAGGGTGAGGGGTTGCGTCCTATTCTAGACCTGCGTCAATTAAACAGCAGGTTTCAGAATCTCAAGTTCAAAGTATGCTTACGCTAATATGATTGTGTAACAGATTCAGTCCGAGGACTGGTTTGTCACAATAGACTTGAAGGACGCGTACTTCCATGTATCTATCCATCCTCATCACAGGAAGTTCCTGAGGTTTGCTTTCGGGGGCGAAGCATACCAGTATTGGGTTCTTCCCTTCGGCCTAGGTTTATCACCCCGCATCTTTACAAAATGCGTGGATGCAGCTCTGGCTCCTCTGAGACTCCAGGGCATTCGCGTATTAAATTATCTTGACGATTGGTTGATTTTAGCTCAGTCCGAGCAGTTGGCAGATCGGCATCGAGATGTCGTTCTGTCTCACATAAAGAGGTTGGGGTTGTGGCTCAACGCCAAGAAGAGTGTGCTCCTCCCAGCTCAGAGGACCACTTTTCTGGGTGTTTTATGGGATTCGACAATAATGCAAGCACGTCTGTCTCCTGCACGTATGTCTGCGATTCTCAGCCGTAAAGGGGGTAAAACTAGGCCAGTCACTCACTGTGAAACAGTTTCAGAGACTGTTGGGGCTCATGGCAGCTGCGTCCAACGTAATCACTTTTGGCCTTTTGTACATGAGACCTTTGCAGTGGTGGCTCAGGATCAAGGGGTTTTCTCCGAGGGGAAATCCATTTCGCACGATCAAGGTCACGCGGCGATGCCTTCGTGCCTTGGTCATGTGGAAGAAACCTTGGTTCCTCGCCCAGGGCCCAGTGCTGGGGGCTTCTTGTCGACGCGTAACGCTTTCGACGGATGCTTCCCTCACGGGATGGGGGGCGGTCATGAGTGGCCGCTCGGCGAAAGGTCTTTTGCAGGACCATCAACGTTCTTGGCACATAAATCGGCTAGAAATGATGGCGGTATTTCGAGCTCTCAAATACTTCCTGCCAGACCTGAGAGGTCACCATGTGCTTGTCCTTCCGGACAACACACTGATGGTCTCGTATATCAGAGCAGATATCCTGTTGAGGCAGGGGCTGAGGCCCGGGGAATGGAGACTTCACCCCAAGGTGGTGGAGCTCCTTTGGGAGAACTTCGGTCAAAACTCAAGTCTACCTTCCACATCGTTTTATACAACGCATTGCCCTATGTGGTTCTCCCAGCTCTGCTTGAACTGGATGCAACGTATTAGGTGTGGTTGAGGCTACACCTGTACGCATTTCCCGATATCTTTGCTCCCGGGAGTTACTCTCATCCGGAGTTATGGATACTATGTGCTCGGCCTCTGAGGGGGCCCAGCTCATAGATTCAGGTCTCTCGACTGAGGTCGTGGAGACCATACTCCAGTCTAGAGCTCCCTCCACGAGAAGACTGAATATCTGAATCTTGCTATCTGCCCTATGGTACAGTACTTGATTTCTGCAATGAATGTTTCTTTGCTGGGTTATCTCTGAGGAGAGATTCTTATTTCGTCTTCTCCGTGGTACATGAGGCTGAGGCCTGCACATACTTGGATTTGCACCTGGTATGGTGATAGTCTTTCTTCACCCCTTGCCGGGTTGTATTCCTAGGTCCCTACTAAATTTGCGGGTCATTTGTGCTGCAGGCCTTTTGTCCTCCACCTCCAGATCAGGAAAAACTTAATCTGTTATGCCCTGTCTGAGCTTTGGATGCTTATGTCCACAGAGCTGCCCTGTGGCGTATATATAAGAGCAGTTATTTGTCTGCTTCGGGTTACCTAAGATTGGTTTCCCTGCATCTAAACAGATAATGAGCAAGTGAGTAGTTGAGGCTATCTCACTTGCTTATGAAGCAGTCGGACAGCCTTCACCTTTGGCTGTCCCGGCCTGTTCTACCAGGAGTATGGCTGCCTCTAAGGCTTTATTATCAGGAGTTTCACTCTGACATCTGTAATGCGGCAGGCAGGTCCTCACCGCATACATTTGTTAGATTTTATGACTTGGACCTAGGCTCCACTCCAGGGTCTAGGGTGCTTGTTTCCTAGTATGTGCATGGTCTTCATACAGAACAGGCATTTGTCATATGGCGTCGTGGGTATAGGGTTCCCACCGCGTCTCGACGCAGCTCGAGTTCCCTTGAAAGGGAACGTCTCAGGTTACGTATGTAACCCTGGTTCCCTGAGAGGGAACGAGACGCTGCGTCGCCTTGCCATACTCCCTGCATGCCTGTGATCGACTTGCTTCGGCTTTTCAGAAGCTAACGCGATCTGTGTCAGCGGGGCTGCCTTATAGTTTCCTGGTCGATGACGTCACCCGCCTATGACGTCTCGTCTTTCCATTGGACTGATACACGTGCTTCACGACGCAATCACGCAGGGCGTTCCCACCGCGTCTCGACGCAGAGTCTTGTTCCCTCTCAGGGAACCAGGGTTACATACGTAACCTGAGACGTTTTGTGTGTGTCACTCAGACAAAACAACTCTAAAAATGCCTTCAGGGTGTAAGGGGTTAAGTTATGTTAAATTATTTTGTTCCATTAAAGTTGTAATAGTAGTCATCTGAGGCAATAAAATAATGAAAGTCATTTTGCTGTATTATATTTCTTGTGTGACACATTTCCATTGGGAAAACAGAGTTTTGTTGAAATTAAAAAGATGCCTAGGCCATGATGTTTAATAATGTGGACATTAACAACCATGTTAAATATCCAGTATGTCTTTCTCGAATTTTGAGAGTAGCCTAAAATTCTATTGAGGTTCTGAGCCTGTTGATTGCCAACTAGTAGTGAAATCATCACAGATCCATTGATTTTGGTTGGATTTTTATATTTTTTTCTGTGGAATGAGTATACTGTTTGGTGAAAAGAATGGCATATTGACTGATGTCATAACTTGGGGGAATAGATGATTGCCAATGAAGTAAAGATAAAAATATTGGAAAAAAGTGAGAAAACGCCTTATTTTTTTTGCATTAAATTGAGCCAAAATCATGTAGAAATGTGTTTTAAGAGTTATTTTTCATTGGATGTTGCCACCACATGTGTTCTGTGCATCTGGAATGAATTTATTGACAGCTTACCCAACCCACTGAGGATTTGAGGAAAATTTTTATTTTCCAAAATTTTCTATCAAAAAATGAAGGGTACCATGAAAATGGACACAATTTTTTTTCCGCAATGTTTCCGGCAGAGCAGACCCTCAAATTATTGGTTCTTAGGGTCAAAGTTAACAGAAAAAAACACAAATAAAAAGTATGGCAAACCATGTCAGGTTCAACCCATTCTATTGAGCTTTTGAGACTTTGGCTCCCCGACTAGTAGGGGGAAGAGGGGTTAATAAATTGTATTACACTCTGGAAAGCTACCGTCTACACTTTAAGTCCTGCAGCCTCTTCCTCACCAGTCGTTGCTAAAAAAAAAACCCCACAGATGATCAAGACAGATTAAACCATACTTTAATTAATAAAGAAGAAAATTAATCATACTAGGAGTGGGGACCTAGATCCTGTCATTTTCCTAGGCGTCCAGGATATTACAGAAGAAATACTTACCCCTATATTCTAGTGAAATTTCCGGCTACATGAAGAATAAAAAATAAAAAAAATAAAAAAAAAACCTGGGAATGATTTACATTTCTGCTTCTTTTCTAAATGAATGACAGGACATTAGCTGTCATTTAAAACAATTCTCAAATACACTTTGCATGGCCTCTGAGGTATCTATTATTGTGAGCTGATTCATACTGCCCTCTTAAGGCATTTTATATTGTAATGAATTTTCACCTCCAAGGATACAGAAACATACAACAGGATACTATTTCTGAAACAAAGACCCTCCAGATGTTTCAAAAACTCATGTGCAAATGATATTTGAATAACCATGAGTGTGCCTGCTGACTCAAGCTGTTTTACTTGTCACAGTGGCTATGGGTTTGACATAAAAGACCTAGACCCTGATTAAGTCAGGATCATCGTGAGAGGTCACTGTATGGCCCGTAGCCCTTGTGTGTGTGTGGTATTATTGAATTTATGAAAGATGTTTATCTTTGCCTGAAATCTTTCCACACAGTAACTTGTGGAAACAAACAGCAGTTTTGAAAGCTTTAATATTGGAGTAGCTTTCATAAGCCTTTGCTCTGATAGATTGATCGTTTTTAATAAGATCTTAAGATTTTAATAATAGATTGATAGAATTTAAATTGATAGATTTTAGTAAGCTTTTTGTGTGTGTGTGTGTGTGTGTGTGTGTGTGTGTGTGTGTGTGTGTGTGTGTGTGTGTGTGCAAATCTTTTAAAAGTACTCTATAAATAAAGACCACAGGAGGATGGAGTGTGCTGAGCAGGGGCGTCCTGCAGTCAGTTGCCCTTCCTGTCAGAGAATGACCAACTTCATTAGTGTTTGCAGGCTTCCCTTGCCACACCACCCTAATTACAAGGTGACCCAGAAAATTAACTTGCCTGGCTACATGCTGAACCCCCGATGTCTTTTTATGACACAACCAATGCTGCAAATCTAGGGATGTAATGGTATACAAAAAATTATGGTTCGGTACGTACCTCGGTTTCTGTCAATATTGTTGCAACCGGCAGCAACATACACTGCAGTTTATGGTGCTGTTGTAATTAAGGAAATATATTTGAAGTGCTTACACATTTGGATGCAAAATATGTTAGCAAAATATTTAAAAATTATATAGGTTAGAATTATCATGGTCCCGTGTATTTGTGCACCAGCACTCGTTCATTGAAATCTGTGACGTTAAACGTAGACTTGCTTTGCTGTCAGGATAATCCTTTTTGAGAAATGGATCACTCTGTCCTTTGTTATTTTTCAGATGTGTTCACATCATCAAAGTACATCAATATAAGCGATATTGTCCCATCCTAGGGGTTTGAAATTACGTTCCGCAAACAGAGAAGTTTCGCATGTGCTGTGTTTAAAATAGTGCTGTCAATTGGTAAAAAAAAAAAAATTCAAAAAAAAATGTCTGTGATTAATCACGATTAATCGCAATTAAAAACACTTATCTTTTTTATACGTTTTTAATATATTTTATAATGTAATAATTTACCAGTTAATCTCCAAATTAATGTAGAAACAACATAAAGACAGTATATTATAAATACTTGTTTAATGGCATCTTTTTGTGAATGAAGGCCAGTCTCACTGATACTAATACAGCTACTGGTGTCTCCATGAAATTGATCTCACAAGCGTCTCATTCTCTCACAACTCTTTACGTTCATTTAAGACTTTATTTAACTCATTTAAAACTGCTCTTATGAGGATACTCGACAAAACTGACATTTTGGCATAAATGTGTGTGTTATTGTTCGTTCAAGCACAAAAGAGAACTCGATTCTGGCATGCAGCGGCTTTAATGGTTTAAAAGCATTTGCATGAACGAGCATGATCATATAATGTAACGCTAGCCAAAGGATGACAGAAAATATGCATACTGCGTTAATTGCGTTAAATATTTTAACGTGTTAAATTGGACAAAAATAATCGCATGCGTTAACTCGTTAATGTTGACCGCACTAGTTTAAAACTGTATTCGTTCGGGCATGCAAGCAAACCGAACCGAATCACACAGTAAAACCAAACAGTTTTAATTAATTAAATGAAATGAGCTAATTTCACTCAAATAATACTCAAAGCCCATTGTACTTAATAGAAAAAAAGTTACATGAACTCAAAGGGCCCTATCTTACACCCGGCGCAATGCAGCGCCAAGCGCGACGCAAGTGTTTTTTGCTAGTGTGGCACGATGGTGAGGCGGAGAGCAAGATGATAACTAAGATAAGCAAAAGCTCACGTGAAAATACTCAAAGTCTTAACTGTAGCCAACTACGCCACCTAGGGACTTTCACCCCAGGATATACTAGTACTCAGAAAATCTCAGGATATACTAGTACTCAGAAAAATAGGCCACAGGAGACCCGAGCGCTTACATTAATTACAAATAACAGAAAACTTTATAAATCAACAGTTGCTTATTCTTCAGTAAACTTCCTCAATGGGAAGCACTTCGTCTACAAAATACAAATTATATAAACAAAGAAAGAAAATCAGATCACACAGATTATAACAATTACTAATAAAAGAAAATACCACAAAACAAGAACATTAAAAACAACATTCAAAATAGAAACAAAACAGCAGCGTAATCCGGGGCCGTGCGTCTTGCCATTAAAGAGAAGCTTACACCGCTCAGAGCTGGAAGCAAGCCTGTTATGCACGTTTCTTCCGACTGCGTTCACAATGATTCTAACACGACTGTACAGGTTCTCGCTGCACTCAAATTGTGTAGTGACTGATCAAACAATGAGCAGAATAAATGCCCCGAACCACACGACTCCACTAGGAACAGGCAACCAGGGTGCAAAAAGTAACATCCCCAGCCATATGAAGGCTGCATTTTTATTTAGAGTGCAATCATGGTGATTAGTCACCAGCCGGTTACCTAACACCACTAACTCTACTGGGCAAATAATTCAGTTCTCCACTAGGGGGGGGAACGAAGGAAAATACCCAATCTGCTACACTAGTTTCAGTCCGATGCAGTTATCATTTTCACGTCCTGTGCCATGTTGTTTAAATAGCAAATGCATTTGCGCCCATTTGTGGGCCCATGGGCATGCTGGTCTGGTGTGGGTGTGTTCTGGAGCATTGTTGACACATTGCTGTTTTGAGGCAACAGAAATAGACTGTGCCATTAACCAACTGAAACCTGGTCTAAAGTCAATGGCGCAATATTTTTTTTGTTATTTAATGAGCGCGTTAGTAATGTGTGCCTATAGGCAGGTCCACAACGCGTGTTCACTTCGCTTATTAAACACACAGGGGCGCACAGCAGCACACAAACATGCCAAATATTTTAAATAAAAGGATTACAATGTAAAAGATTATTATTGTGTACATAAAGATATGGTGCAATCCGGCTTGTCCCGTAGATGGTCTGCTTGCGCACTTTTACCTTGCGCACAAGCAGTTCCGTTTGCGCTCTGGAGACGGCTTCGGGCTTTCCACTATCAAATTCCGTCATGTTAATAGCGAATCTGCCATGGCGCGAGCGCAACTGGCATTTAAAGGGAATGGGAGATGAGACTCTGATTGGTTTAACGCACGTAAATCCCAAAACACACCCATTACTCATTATGAGAATAGGGACAACCCTTTTAGACCATGTGCCTGGCGCGCCGACCATTTTTCCCGTCGTTAAACTAGCAAAAGTGGATTCAGACACGCCCTAAGTGAACTTGCGCCATGCGCTTTAGACCATGCGCTTAGATCGTTAAAATAGGGCCCAAAATCTAATTATTTATAAGCTGAACTTAAACTGACTAAGAAATGATTTCTAGTTCCCAGCATGCTTTGTATCATGTTGCATAAGGAGAATAAATGCTTAAATTAAGTGTTATGTTGTGTGTCTTTGAAAGTGACCTGTGAAGGCCAAGTATGGTAACCCATACTCTGAATTTGTCCTTTGAATTTAACCCATCCACGTTAGTGCACACATATTAGTAGTAGTGAGTAGTGAACACACACACTGCAAACCGTGGACACACACACCCGGAGCAGTGGGCAGCCATTTTGCTGTGGCGCCCGGAGAGCAATTGGGGGTAGGTGCCAAGGGCACTTCAGTCATTTCTTGCCAGTTTTAAGAATCTAACCCACAACCTTCGGGTTACCAGTCTGACTCTCTAACCATTAGGCCACGACTACCCCTACAGCACAATGTGAAAGATTAATATGGGGAGAGATGTTTAGTGTTTAATGATCTGTTATGTTAAGATTTACAGGGGTTTCTGTTATGTTGAAGTTTGCTAGGGTTACCATTGTGGTGAAGAATAGATCCTGCGGTTTGTTTGATGATGGACTGTAAAACTTCAATATGAAAAAAAAAAAAAAAACAAAAAAAACAAATGCCCTTGAGCAAGGCACTTACCACCAGGCGCCCTCCCCGACCTCCCTCCCACGGGCGCCACACAAAATGGCTGCACATTGCTCCGGTTTTGTGTGTGTGTGTGTGTGTGTGTGTGTGTGTGTGTGTGTGTGTGTGTGTGTGTGTGTGTGTGTGTGTGTGTGTGTGTTCACTACTCGCTACTCCTAATTTGTGTGCACTAACTTGGCTGGGTTGAATGCAGAGGTCAAATTCAGAGAATGGGTTACCATACTTGGCCTTCACATGTCACTTTCACTTTCAAAAACACACAACATAACACTTAATTTAAGTATTTATTCTCCTTATAAAGCCTGATTCAAAGCATGCTGGGAACTAGAAATCATTGCTTAGTCAGTTTCAGCTTAACCCCTGGGGTCGACAATCGTGCCGGCGTGATTTGCTCGCTTTTTTTCTTATCAGTTCAAACGAGACTCCAAATACTCTGTTGACTTTGATCTTACAAACCAGTTTCATACATCAGTCGATCCTGTTAAGTGTGTATTATTTTTGTGTATACTCACAATAAAAACAAAGTGTTGCGGTTTTTGCCAAATAAAGAAAAATAAACATGATGTGAGTTCTGCTTTCTCTCTGTCAGTGAAGTCAATTCTGAAACGCGTCCGAAAATGAACCATAACTCAGCGAATACTCAGTCAAACAGGCATACAGACACACAGGCATGAAGCTTGAATTCTCTTCTTTTGAATGAAGTAATTTATATAAAAAACAAATATTCTCAGTTTATGTAATATGTATGAAAAGAGAGAGATGTCAGTCGTTCTCATCTCAGCTCATTATTTTTAATGTGATCCCGCCCACGGAGAGCGCGCGCTATTCAAACGCAAATGACTGAAGGCAAGGCAAGGCAAGGCAAGTTTATTTATATAGCACATTTCATACACAATGGCAATTCAAAGTGCTTTACATAGAAGAAATTAAAATAATGAAAAGAAATAAGAATAATTAAAACAGTTTAGAAAAATAAAATAAAATACAGTACTTTTAAAAAATAAAAAAGAATATTATTATAGATCTTTCTTTCAAAGGATTCCCTTAAGACTTAAATCTTTCAACCTTCTTTTAACCTTCAATCTTCTTACGACTTCCATCTATCAACTTTCCTTTAACTTTCTTTTCTCCCTCATTTACTCACACGTTCTTTTCACTTTCTTTAGCACTTTAGCACTGCGTTCACATTCTTTCTCAGACGAAAACTTTAATATCGTAATTTAAATACTGTTCTACTTTCAAACCCACATTAATACACGTCACTTTCACATTATCACTTTCTGAGTGGGCATTTACAGTTTCGGGCTAAATGCCCTGCTGACATAGGAGAAATTAAAATAATTAAAAGAAATAAGAATAATTAAAACCGTTTAGAAAAATAGAGTAAAATACAGTACAGTACAAACAGTCGGACGAACAGCGGCACAGTGCTCATTCAGTAAATGCACAGCTAAACAGAAGTGTTTTGAGTCTGGATTTGAATGTGACCACTGTAGGAGCACATCTGATCTCTTCTGGAAGCTGGTTCCAGCTGTGGCTGGCATAATAGCTAAAAGCAGACTCACCATGTTTAGAATGAACCCTTGGTATTTCTAGCTGATATGATCCTAATGATCTGAGTGATCTGTTGGGTTTATATTCAGTGAGCATATCTGCAATGTAGTGAGGTCCTAGGCCATTGAATGATTTATATACCAGTAATAATACTTTAAAATCAATCCTAAATCTAACTGGGAGCCAGTGTAAAGACCTGAGGACTGGTGTGATATGTTCATATTTTCTGGTTCTGCTCAGAATCCTGGCGGCAGCGTTCTGTATGAGCTGCAACTGTCTTATGGTCTTTTTGGGAAGACTGAGGCGATCCATGCAAACTGTGAACGCCCCCATATCAGCTCGAGAAAACACATCAAGTTTAATCAGATCATTGTACTTGTTTACACCGTCTCGCGGCGCTGTGAGGAATAATACTATCGTAATAATAATAATGGAAAATGTACCTCAGAAGTGCTGATATTTCGAGGAGCAACGGATTCAGCTGAGCTGAGGAATACTGTAGTAAGTTTTTTCATTCTCAAGTGAATCGCGTTTCTGTGTGTGAATGAATGAACGGCGGAGATGAGCGCTGTTTACCACAACTCGCAAAAAGACGGTTTAAATTTGAATCGCGTTTCTGTGTGTGAATGAATGATCTGCTTTTAGCAAACTATATTGCCATACTGAGATGAGTAAAAATCGACTGAAATATGTTGAAATAAAATGTATTTGTATAAGCAACGTATTAAACTGCTAATTAACATTTATATTTCTTATAAAAACGAAAGACCTATGTTACCGACATATGAAAGACAACATTTCGTTGACTAGTTTTGGGTAGATTATACATTTTTACTGTAAAATATCTGCCACCTCAAATAAGCTTTTGTTTGCCCATTTTTGCTCATATGTTAAATAATAGTATGTTTGTCAAAAATAAAGTAATCAAATAATATGTTATAGTGTTTGTTCCAATGTAGCCTAGGCTATATTCAAGTAATGAATCCTTAACTTTGAAATATGTATGATAAAATGTATACTTTAGTTTTTACAAAGAAAGATTACACTTGAATACACTTGAAAATATATTTACAAGGTAGATGTAAACAAACTATTAAAAGGTAAATATAAGCCTTTTCTTTAAAAAATTTTTATTGTGTTTTATAAGTGACAAATTTAGGGAGAGGATACATATTCCAAAACTGAAAATACAGTATGAGAATTAACTGTACAATTACTAGACATGTTTTCCTTGGATATTATACAATTTGCAAGCACAATTTGTGAAAAAATTAAATAAAAAATTGAGATGCTTCCAACTGTGAACCAATTTGGTAGAATATATATATATATATACATACATATTGCTCTTGCATTCTTCCTGAATGAATGGCTCATTAAGTATGTGGGCCCCATTGTCTCCTCAGGTGTGAACTACTCAATATGCATGATGGTGTTGGATCGTTGACGCCCATATTGCCTTTCCAAACAGAAAGTGTCTTGCAAAATTTAAATTAATGTATTGTTTTATGTGAATGATTAGGCAGGATGATTAGGCATTTCTAACATCCGTTAGTCAAAAGTCTTGTTGACACATATTTAGTATGTGTTTTGTGGCCTTATTTCAGAAACTTTAGTTTTTAGTTTTTTTCAATAACCATGCATAAACATTATTCTCTCAAAAATACAAACATGTACATACATGTTGCTCACATATTATGGTAGCCCGGTTTGTGCTAAATAGAGTGTAATTACACCTTTGCCATTAATATGTTTATAAGCAACTGAAAAAAGCACAAATGTCAGGGCATGTCAGAACATCTCAAGGACCTCAAAAACCCCTTAGACCCCAGAAGGTTAATATAATCAGATTTTTTGTTAAATATTGACTTAAATATATAATTACACTGTAATAATGACACCTTAAAATAAAGTGTAACTCAAAAAAATCACATGTACATAAGTATTCACAGCCTTTGCCATGACACTCAAAATTGAGCTCAGGTGCATCCTGTTACCACTGATCATCCTTGAGATGTTTCTACTGCTGCGTCCCAATTCGCATACTATCCGTCCTAAATAGTATGCGAAACTAGATTTAGTACGTCCCAAATCGTAGTATGTTGAAATGAGTATTCCAAAGATACCCGGATGGTCTACTATTTCCGGTTAGAATTCGAAGTGCAGATCAATGCACACTCTAACGGCTAATATTGCCCACAACCCATCGCGTGCGGGAGGGAGGAGCTTTGCGCTGATGGTGGTGATGTAAAGGCAGTCGGATGCTGCAGCGGAGATGCGCCCTCAGTTTTTAAGTGTAAGAATTAAAATGTTTAACCCTAATTAAAGTTATATTTTATTGTCTCGTAATATTAATGGGTTTATGTTGTGCCAAAAAAGTACCGTGTTTATCTTGTAGGGTCCGATGAAGATACTGAGCGCCTCATTGCAGGCTAAGTTACAAAACAATAAATAAAAAGGCTCCAGTGTCATGCAAGTGTCTTTTTTATGTATTTCTTTTGATGTTTCTGTCTGACTTATTTGTAGTAATACTGTGGCTGTACAAATGTTAACTTTATCAGTCCAACCAAAGAAACATGGTTACTACACTTTTACTATAGTAAAAGCATGGTTCATTTTCATCGGGGTATTTTTAAGTATTATACATAACTTAAGTATAAGATTAAGTATAAAATACGTTAAACAATAGTTACACTATAAACTTTAAATATTTTAACTCAGAAAATAAGTAGCTTTCGTTACACACATTTGCACATGAACGTCAGAACCAGCCCTCACAAACGACCTGCATTTGGTTGATCTACGACGACGCCCTGCTTCACTCCTACATTTGGTAAAACACATTGTAAATGTATTGTGGAAAAAAAGATGGGAATAGTAAATAAAATTATATTGGATATATAAGAATGAATGAAATGTCAAATGTTTTGTTAACAGTCGTGGTATGCGTAACTAGGCAACCACGTTCTCGTTTACGTTGCATGACGTCATCGAAGTATGTCCCAGAACGTGCATACTCTTTTGCTACACACTCAAAAGTATGTACTTTTTCATCACAAAAAAAGTACATACTTTTAGGTCGTAGTATAAGTAGGCGAATTGGGACTCAGCCTACATTTTGATTGGTGTCCACCTGTGGTAAATTCAGTTGATTGGACATGATTTGAAAAGGCACACACCTGTCTATATATGGTCCCAGAGTTAACAGTGGATGTCAGAGCACAAACCAAGCCATGAAGTCCAAAGAATTGTCTGTAGACCTCCGAGACAGGATTGTATCAGGGCACAGATCTGGAAAAGGGTACAGAAAAAATTCTGTAGCATTGAAAGTCCCAATGAGCACCATCCGTAAATGGAAGAAGTTTGGAACCACCAGGACTCTTCCTAGAGCTGGCTGCCCGGTTCGGCAAACTGAGCGTTCGGGGGAGAAGGACCTTAGTCAGGGAGGGGACCAAGAACCCAATGGTCACTCTGACAGATCTCCAGTGTTTCTCTGTGGAGAGAGGAGAACCTTCCAGAAGAACAACCATCTCTGCAGCACTCCACCAATCGGGCCTGTATGGTAGAGTGACCAGACGGAAGCAACTCCTCAATAAAAGGCACATGACAGCCCACCTGGAGTTTGCCAAAAGGCACCTGAAGGACTCTCAGACCATGTGAAACAAAATTCTCTGGTCTGATGAAACAAAGATTGAACTCTTTGGCCTGAATGGCAAGCATCATGTCTGGAGGAAACCAGGCACCGCTCATCACCTGGCCAATACCATCCCTACAGTGAAGCATGGTGGTGGCAGCATCATGCTGTGGGCATGTTTTTCAGTGGCACGAACTGGGAGACTAGTCAGGATAGAGGGAAAGATGAATGCAGCAATGTACAGAGACATCCTTGATGAAAACCTGCTCTAGAGCGCTCTGGACCTCAGACTGGGGCGACGGTTCATCTTCCAACAGGACAACGACCCTAAGCACACAGCCAAGATAACAAAAGAGTGGCTACAGGACAACTCTGTGAATGTCCTTGAGTGGCCCAGCCAGAACCCAGACTTGAACCCGATTGAACATCTCTGGAGAGATCTGAAAATGGCTGTTCATTGCTTGCCAAAGGTTCAACCATTTCATAATAATAGGGAATTTAAATAATATGTACACGTACATAATACATAAATAAACTTAAATGAAAATAATATTCAAATACATTAACATAAATTTTACAAGGAAAGTAATACAAATAATAAACAATACATTTCTACATACTAACAAAAATGAACACAATAAAACAATGAAACAATAACCCCCTGCTCACACTGGGAAATGGACTATGCCTACACAACCCAGAATTCCTTGGGATGGCATAAAATGAGGAACAGGAAGGCCGCATTTTCTCTTAAACCCCCACCCCCGGAACCATGCTGCAGACATGAACCCAGAAGGTAAGTTTAGAAAATGGGGATATAAACTAATATAAAGAAAATAAAGAAATAAAACTCTTGGTGTCTTTTGTCATCAGTCTAATGTGCACCTTAGACTAGAAAAAGTTACCAAACTCATATTTAACCAAACAATGAAAAACAAACATGTATGCAAAATATATAAACCAAATAAACAGGGCATACACCGCAATCAGGGGTAACTTATTACATCGTCACATCGTCCCAAAATGGGAGAGGGTGTGCAATTTTCAAAGAGTTTAATTAAAAGTTTATGTTATATTTGGAACTTTTGGAACTTGCCAACCTTCCGGTTGGGTGAACGCTGGCGCGTTTGGCTGCCGCTGCTCTTTTCTCTCTCTTATCATTTTAAATATTTTATTCTACAATTCTTTACCTCTGCTTAACTCTGCAGTCAACTGACACGATGTGGATTTACCATCCTTTCTCACGTGGGTCTCGACAGGATTTTAGGTACGATGACACGAAGGCTATAAGATCATTCTGGACTTCGGCTCCCCGAGCAGCAAGGTAAACTAGGCGGACTGTTGACCAGAGCGCGCTAACTACCGTATCCAGATCGACCAGCTCTTCACTCGGTGGAAATGAGCTCAAAGTTGGACTTCTCAACATTTGTTCACTTTCCAACAAGGGTCTCCTCATCAGCGACATTATCGACAATCGAAAGTTTAACTTCTTCTGCTTGGGTGAGTCCTGGCAGCAAGAAAATGACTTCCTAGAGTTGAATCACGCATGTCCTCCCGGGTTTGCTTACATTTCGCAACCTCGAATCTCCAGACGTTGGGGAGGTCTCGCGATACTTCACAACTCGATCTATAAAGCATCTCCGCTGACTGTACAAATGTGCTTCTTTTGAATCGGCTGCTTTACTTATCAGCGGTCCAACACGTACAGTATTAGCTGTTATTTATTGGCCACCGAAATACTGCAATACATTCGTAAATGAATTTTGTGCATTTTTAACCTTTCTGTGTACCTTATCATCCAATCTTATTCTCCTGGGTGATTTTAACATTCATGTGGACAATGCCAGTAACCCACTCACAAGGGATTTCATTTCTTGCCTAGACAGTTTTGGTCTTCAGTATGTGGACTTTCCAACTCACTCTAAAGGCCACACTCTGGTATTTGTCTGCTGTTCAGGTGTTACACCTCTGGACTGTACTGCAGCTGTAATACCTATATCTGATAATAAATTGCTTTCTTTTAATGCTAATGTTACACTCTCTAAATCCAAACAACAAAGCTTGATGACATTTCGGAATATTAAAAAGATCGACCCCTCAGTTTTGACTGCTCCAATTACTGATTTTCCACTTTGTGACCATCTCACTTCTCCTGACAATTTGGTCTCCTTTTATAACTTTAAACTATAGCAGCTGCTTGACACTCTTGCACCTCTTAAAACTTGGACTGTATCATTCACTCACTCTGCACCCTGGTTTACTCCTGAACTTCACCAGCTCAAAACTAGAGGCCGGTGATTGGAACACCTTTTTAAACGAACTGGACTTATAGACTGTAGAGCTGTATAGTGAATATGTTCATCTTTATAAAGATGCTCTTCATGCTGCCAAAAATTATTTTTATTCACATTTAATTGAGTCTTGAGATACTAAAGCACTGTTCTCAACTGTAAATTGTATTCTGAAACCTCCTGACACATTTCCTGCACTCCTGTACTGCACTGCTCAATATGATAAATTTGTCTTTTTTCAATGACAAAATGAATACCATCCACCAACAATTGGCCACAGTGTCTCAATTAATTTCCCCCTCACCTTCCTTCTTTCAACTTGCCATCCGAAGAAGAAATTTCTCAGTTAATTTACAATTCTAATTCTTCCACGTTTACTTGATCCTATACCAACTCATTTGGTAAAGGTCTGTTTTTTCTTCTCTTATAACTCGTATTATCACACTTCCCTTAGCTCCGGCATTGTTCCATCATCTTTTGAAATAGCTGCTATAACCCCAGTTCTTAAGGAACTTGGTGCAGACCCTACAATTTTAGATAGTTTCCATCCCATCTCAAATCTTCCATTTATAAAAAAAAATCTTGAAAAAACAGTGGCAGCACAGGTTCATGCTCACCTTAGTAATATTAACTTGCACGGGTGTAATTTCCTATGGGGACAGGGGGTACATATCAAACAACAACAGGTGACTTTGATGTCATCATGGATGAAAAGAAAGAAAGGAGATGTGAGTTGGTTGATTCAGTAAATTAGCTCAGGTCAAGATAATCATATTTTCTGTCTACACCTGTTGATGTTAGCCTTATGTTGACTGAGCTAACATTAACGTACACTGCTGCTTGGTAACGTCTGGAGTGTTGAGTTCTGCTTATAATTATGTTTGAACGAATCATCTGGAAGATTCATTTGTGTTTGGTTCGCCCTTAAATCCTACACAGGCAACAACTAATACTAAAATATAGTTGTACTTTACACTATATGTTCATAAGTTTCATAATTTCAAATGTAATATTGTTCAATCAATAAATATAGCAACTTCCCTGAATATTTTGCAGGGTTAAAAGTGATATAAAGAAATGCACACCTCTGTTTTTTTATATTGGTTAATAATGTCCTGTGTTGTGAAGCTTAGGATTGATATGGCGTTATATGTGTAAGGCCTGCCCAATCGGTCCAGTTTCCGATAAGCGGGTGAAGGTTTACTGCGTTACTGTCTTTTCCACGTGGCAAAGTAATTTAATTCCAATTCAACTTTTATCTCACTCCTTTTTTTCACAACCTCGAATTTAGGTTAGATTATCAATTTGTTATTGGTCATTTATATAATAGTTTAGCAATACATTTGATTTATTCTATTCAACTCTCTACTTTATATTTTACTCGTTCATTAGGAATCTATGTCGCTCAGAGAGTCTCGCGCCAGCCGTACTTTTACGCGGATCTCACGATCACAAACTCACCAGACTTATCTATAACCAGAGGTTATGGCTAAAGCAGTTTAACAATGCCGCAAACACTTGCTATTATTAAAAAGTACCCATGTAGCCCCCTACAGTCGCCAATATAACAACTTAGTTAAAGCCCAAACAATAACCAGATGTTATGGCTAGTACATTGAGATAATGCCGCTCCAAATGCTGCTATGACCTCAATAGTATTCTTATCTAGCCCCCTATTTACAACTGCATAACAATTTAGTTAAAGTTCATCTAAAGTACATCATCATTATTAGTATCATTAGTACATCTAAACCTTTTGAGAGCAGGATGCCATTTGCCTGGAGGACACACCCTCCTCTGTAAGCAAGATATCTTTAAACCCTTAAAAAATTTATTACTTTTTGGTTTACTTCTGTGGAGAATGAGATATTTGTACCAGTCGCACTGAGACATTTCAAATGATACCAAACACGTATAATACTGTGTAGGATTTGAGGGCAAATCAAACACAAATGAATCTTCCAGGTGATTTGTTCAAACATAATTCCACACAGAACTCAACATTCCAGACCCCAAATCACCAATCCAGAACCATAAAAGAAGGCTCCAGCCAGTCTACCTAAGAACTTTTACGGCCATGCAAACGGAAGAACTTATCAATGTTAGATGGTTTTGAGAAGACTGATTGGTTCAGAGATGGCACAGCTCAGTGCTCGATCAAGATAACAGCAGAAGCTGCTGACCCCCACGACAGATATACAAAACAGACCCCCTCTTCTTAAGGACCTCTGAATGACCCAGGGTGTAAAATCTCTTCAAGCCACAAGAGAACTGAGATTTTACCTATAACAATACATAAAATCATCCCAAAACTATTTTCGATGGACTTATAATCAAACATCTTGCAACCACATAATTATATATTGTGTCTACCTCTTTCATGTGTGTCTAATATGCTTAGATGCCATATAAGTCATGATTTATTATAACTATTAGATGTTTGAATGAAAGTGTGTCTTGTTTCCTATCTGTACGATCGTATGTTCTTAATTCAAAAGATGGCTTGATTGAAATCTGTGTAAAATGTTTCATATTCTTATAATAGTAATGATGTCTAAACTGTGGCCTCTGTTCTCTCTGCTAAGAGCTTGGAGAGTAAGGGGATCACAGATAACGCATGATTTACGATGAGAAGTGAAGTAAGTGCCACCTCTCAAATAAAGACAGTGTCTAATTGGTCAGAACTCATCCAGGAGGCTGGACAAACTTTTTGAGTTTAAAATCTTAGACCCGAACAAAGCTTTGTTAGAAGGGCAGAAGCAGATGAAGAAAAAGTAGATTCGAAAACGATCATGGAGAAGCCATGATGGAGTAATAGACTAGTAACCAATTAAACGCGCAGACGAAAGAACCCAAATCAAGATCAGAAGAACATGGGTTAAACAACTTCATTCAAGCCATCTAACTACTCTCGTCTCAATTTTCTTTCTTTTCTGAGTTTTCTTTTATTTTCCGTTGTGAGTCTCGGTTCTAAGTTAAGTTTTGCAGCAAAGTTTCGGTCCACGATTCGACTGCAAAAAGCCAGCTTCAAACAAAGACTTTCCATCCATCCGCCAGCACACCAAGTGATTGGCCGCCCCAGACATCTATCCAAAGACAAGCAAGTAGCCTCCAGACTCTTAAGCTGAACTGGTGCATTGATATATATTTAATAACCTGCCTAAGAAACGAAAGAAGGGTTCAATTAATGGTTCGTTCAGGTCAGGTCTTATAAGTGCATATAGAAACTTGGGATTTCATCATCTCACTCTTAAAACTCATTCTACCCTCACTCTCTCTTTCTTTCTGCAACTCGTATGAATGTGTGTGCGTGTTTGTGTTAGATATTAGTTTTATGTGTTAGAATAATCAATAAAGTCTTGTTTGTATTTTAAAGAGAAGTGCTACTTGTGTTATGTGCTTACGAATTTAATGTCTTAAACTGCTGATCTAAGTTTCCTTGCTAACAAATAGTATTTAACTATAGTTTGGATATTTATATCCGCTGCAGAGCTGATATTTGCGGCCGGTTCAAATAAACCCTGGACGAGTCATTTGCTCGTTCGTAATAAGTGATTCTTTCGAATTCCCTATAAATTAATTAATAATTCCTTTTGAGCTAAATTGACCTGTTAGAATGACTAAATAATCTTACAACTGTATGATAATTATTCACATTAAACCAGGGGTGCCCAATCCTGCTCCTGCCGATCGACTGTCCTGCACAGTTCATCTCCAACCGTAATCAAACACACCTGCCTTTAATTTTCAAGTGATCCTGAAGACCTTAATTGGTTGCTTCAGGTGTGTTTGATTAGGGTTGGAGATGAACTGTGCAGGACAGTCTATCGGCAGGAGCAGGATTGGGCACCCCTGCATTAAACCATATAGATTTTGGGGTGAATTTTGGTGATCTCAGCATGAGAGAGAGAAGGAATAGGGGAAGAGGGAAAGAGATGTAGATTAGGATGATACTGAGGTGAGACTTGCGTCTCTAATGGTGATGCTAACTTCACAAGAGAGAGTTCAAATGTTAATTTCCTTTGTTTTCTCAGAGTTGCCCTCTCTTCCAGTTCTTCCAGTTTTTCCAGTCTTACATGTGAATAGCCCAGGAACACTTTCTCCCGTCAGCATTGGCATCATGGCATCAACTGTGTCTCCGTCTTTGTCTGTAGACTACAGTAGATCCAATGGATACTTTGTGAGACAACTTACAGATCACTCTTTGTGCATACAAACAAGCACTGACCTTTTGTAGCTGGTCACATTTGTACCAAGAAATCACCAAATTTCATTACCATGCTGAGCAGCAAATGTCTGTCATACTGTATAACACTGCAAAGATTTCATATTCAAAAACAACACTTAAAGTTTAATGCGTTCAAAGTGGGAGAAGACAGAATTTAGGTCATCATGTTGAAAGGCAGAGAGAGTCACCTTGTGGGCCTGAAACTGAGTAGAACAACTGGAGCGTGCCACTAAAGGCATAATCCCATTCACTCTGAATTTAGCATGTGTGGGATACTATGCATCTTTATAGTCTGTAGACATGTGTTATTTGTGGAATTCCTGTACAGCACACCAATGTATACAATCCATGTGTAACACGTTTATTCCTTTTCTTTTTTTACGTTTCAGCTTATGGAGCAAACTTTAATTATTATTTTTTTTTTCTCTTTTATAATTCCCATTAGGGTCCACCTGGCCCAAGAGGTGATAAGGTAAGAACCCTTTTAACACTATTTACATCAACAATCACATTTTTCATAGCTTCACAAAAAAAATATTTAATATCACATAATATCAGTTTCTATGGTTTCAAAGATGACAGTTTGAATGTCAGGGCAGTTTTTTTATTTTTTATTTTTTTATTTATAAACATGAATTAACAATATTATTAAAAAAAAATTCTGCAGAATGTACCATGTCAAGGCCAGTATTAAAGAAGAAATGAAGAACAAATGGGTGTGATGTATCACAAAATCTGGCCATTTTTGCAGGTGCTTTTGAATTTGATCTGGTAGTTCAACTCACCAGTGCAAACTATGGAAGCTTGTTTCCGCCACAGAAAAAAAAATAAAAAAAATAAATTGCGACTTTTTATCTCACAATTCTGACTTTTTTTCTCAGAATTGCGAGATATGAAGTCAGAATTGTGAGATATAAAGTCGCAATTCTGAGAAATAAAGTCGCAATTGCAAGATATAAAGTCAGAATTCTGAGAAAAAAAGTCAGAATTGTGTGATATAAAGTCAGAATTGCGAGATATAAAAGTCAGAATTCTGACTTTTTGTCTCGCAATTGCGACTTTATATCACGCAATTCTGACTTTATAAAACATAATTGCGAGATATAAAGTCAAAATTGCGTGTTATAAAGTCAGAATTGCGAGATATAAAGTCAGAATTGTGTGTTATAAAGTCAGAATTGCGAGATATAAAGTCAGAATTGCGTGTTATAAAGTCAGAATTGCGAGATATAAAGTCAGAATTGTGTGTTATAAAGTCAGAATTGCGAGATATAAAGTCAGAATTGCGTGTTATAAAGTCAGAATTGCGAGATATAAAGTCAGAATTGTGTGTTATAAAGTCAGAATTGCGTGAAATAAAGTCGCAATTGCGTGTTATAAAGTCAGAATTGCGAGATATAAAGTCAGAATTCTGACTTTTTTACTCGCAATTGCGACTTTATATCACGCAATTCTGACTTTATATCTCGCAATTGGGACTTTATATCATGCAATTCTGACTTTATATCTCCCAATTGCGAGATATAAAGTCAGAATTGCGTGATATAAAGTCGCAATTGCGAGTAAAAAAGTCAGAATTCTGACTTTATATCTCGCAATTCTGACTTTATAACACGCAATTGCGACTTTATATCTCACGATTCTGACTTTATATCACGCAATTCTGACTTTTTTTCTCAGAATTCTGACTTTATATCTCGCAATTGCGACTTTATTTCTCAGAATTGCGACTTTATATCTCACAATTCTGACTTAATATCTCGCAATTCTGAGAAAAAAAAGTCAGAATTGTGAGATAAAAAGTCGCAATTTTTTTTTTTTTTTTTTTCAGTGGCGGAAACAAGCTTCCATAGCAAACTGTTAGAAAACTTCATACCAGGTGTTAAACACAAACTGCCACTGGTCAGCGATGATGATGTAATAGGTGGGTGTGAACTGGGACTCCACTTCATTTGAAACAAACATGTTTTCCAGTTAATTTCTTCACTGATTTCATCATATACTCTCAGCTGGCTAACACATACTTTTAACCAAGAGTGAAGAGCGAAGTGAAGAAGAGTGAAGAATCTTTGCGTTGGGTATACTTAATATGAATTATGACCGTCAGCTGGTCCATTCATAAAAAAAACTCCGTGCTGTCGTCATGACAGTGCTTCACAAAACAACGTCCCTCAGGGCTTTTAGCTAAAAAATGTGCAGACTTGGAGAAATATTGATATATTCTCATAGATTCACATCATATTTCTATAGACAGGAATAATATTTATTGAATTTATACCCAAATGCGTCGATGTAATCAGTAGGTGTGTTCGACATCGGCTGCGGCTGGATGTAACCGATCGGCGAGAGTAGCCGCGTGCAGGCGGGGAGGAGCTGCAAACGGAGACGTGAAGTCGGACACTTTCTGGTTCCCGTAGTGACCGCTCACGTGGTGTTTGCATACTTTACCACAGCTGCAGTGAAATAAATGCAATATTTGCCAAATAATACACAGATGTTTCATTTCATGAGACATGTTCATTCAATACTTTATGTACTGCTTCATACAGCGTCTGTTTGAACAAGAATAAAGTTCAACATAAGCAACTATCAATGAAGTGGAGTCTACGTTTTTTAAGCAGTTTTAATTTGATAAACATGACACAATATAACATGACAACGACATGAAAAGAGTGTTCACTGTTATAATAAACTGATTTGAGAGCATTAGAGGAACTAAAGGTGTTCGAATAAACACGAAACACACGTGATCGTTGTCATGCGGTGAATCCGGCCAATCGTGGAACAGCTGTGTCGTCATCAGCCCTCCTGCAGCCCAGTGCAGCCGCTCTTGAGAAGCTGCGCTGGCTGAGTTCTCCGGCTACTCTCGAAACGCTCTCGCGGTACTTTGATGCCATACGTCACAGTCACGTGGCGTCGGCGCTGTATCAAGTCGGACAAAATTTCTAACCGGCATGCACTGCTTCAAGTCAGCCGCCGATCGTTCTGCGCAGAGCTGCATGAAGTCGAACAAGCCCATTATGAGCGCTTCTTACTGAGATGTGCTGTGTTTTCAATTCATACCAATAGCCTGAGGGCGCTATATGCACAAAAATACTCCATATATGGAACATGAAGAAGAGCCATAATCATGTGACCTTCAAGGACGTCACTGATAGCATTAGCAGCTACACACAAAGCTAACACAGAGATCGCTGTAATATGCAGATACAGACGTTTTGAAAACAATAAACATAATTGCAATGATATGTGATTTGCCTGTGTTCTTCAAGCAATGCCAGGTATTTTTATAATAATAGATTATATTTATAATGTAATGCTAATCGATATAGACTTTATCACTGTACATAATTCTATAAATAATATATTTTCTGTCTGATTTTTTTTTATCTGAAGCCAAATTAGATCACAGAAGATTATTTAAAACCCTCCACTTGCGTTATAAAGTACGTTTAGAGCACAAACATGGTTTTAATCTCATAAATGGTCGTGTATTGATGGTGTGCTAAGCTAACATGCTAGCTAGGCCCAAAATAAAGTAATTTGACATGATCTTGAAAAACATTTAACTAAATACAGAGTTTTAGACTTATCATTTTCAGATTTTAAATATAACATGGTCACACATATGGCTTTAGCTGCAGTGCATTTCTAGATTGCTACAGTGCCCACTTCAATTTTATTGTCATGAATATGTTTCATAAAAATAAATTTCTAATAACTTTACAAAACTTTGAAGCTATTTAAAAAAATTTTTTTTTTCATTATGACAATAATTAATCTACATTTACAATAAACTACCAGGTGTCAGCTTTCAAATGAGATCATACTTGTGCTTTTAGTGCAAAGGGTTCATGAACTGTATCTCAGTGGTGGACGAAGTACACATACCATGTACTTGAGTTAAAGTAAAGATACTCAAGGTAAAATATGACTCAAGTAAAAGTAGAAGTGCTGCCTTTAAACATTCACTTGAGTAAAAGTACAAAAGTATTTGCCTTCAAATTTACTTAAGTATCCAAGTACTATGATTTTTTTATTGCTATAATGTCCTATTATAATTTTTGTCACAAGACTCTAGCTTAACTCAGTCTACGTGAAGACTGTCACTCTTGGCACATCAATCTATTAATAAAATGACATTAATTAGTCTATATTAGGGATGTCAACGATTAATCGACGATCGATTAATTGTCGATAATACATTTAATCGATACAACTTATCGATCATCGATTAAGCAGGTCTTTATGCGTGTGCGTGCTGCTCAACCGCGAAACATGTAAAGCGAGCGCGCCGGAGTTATGTTTGGGACCATTTTACACCTTCATCATGACTGTAAGTTTGCGTGTGCATTCGCAGCCTTTTGTTTTGTGCAAATGTAAGTTGTAATACTGTTTATTTTCTGTAGGCCTATCTATATCTGATTTATCTCATATTGGATGCATTTGGTTAAGAATTAACTCTGTAGTAAAGCGTCAGCTTCAGCGCGCGCAGCTCAAACGGCAATGCACGACTAATAATGACTATTGGGACTGTAATATTAGCGACCTCTTTCGAGAGGTCTCTCGTATTGCGAGATAGCGTCCACTATCCAGCGTGATAATCTTTGCTTTGTGACCGCGAGCAATTTGGTGCGGCTGCCAAAGCATACGAAGAGCTGTTCTGACTGCCTGAACGGGGCAGAACGCACTAAAAAGACTCTAAGAGTAGAAAAGATTCGCGTCTCTTTCGTCCTCTAGCGAGGGATGAGCTGGTAGCGAGGGATGAGCTGGTAGCGAGATGACCTGCGCTCTGAACGGAGTGGAGAGCACTTTAGGAACATACCCATGCCTCGGCTTAAGGACGACTCTGGAGTCGTTGGGCCCGAATTCGAGACAGGAAGTGCTTACTGAAAGCGCTTGCAAATCACCAATTCGCTTGACTGACTTGCCAGTGCTAGTAAGAGAGCAGTTTTGAGCGAGAGAGGCTTCAGGTCATCTGACTGAAGCGGCTCAAATGGGGCTCCCTTCATGGCCTCCAGGACCATGGAGAGGTCCCAGACAGGCACAGAGGGGGGTCGAGGTGGGTTTAGCCTTCTGGTCCCTTTGAGGAAGTGCACGACCAGGTCGTTTCTTCCCAGTAATTGCCCGGCCACATGAGCGTGAAATGCTGTTATCCCTGCGTCCAAAAGCTCTTGTAAAAAGGAGAGCACCTTTGGCACTCCGCATGAGTAGGGGTCCAGGCTCCGTTCTGTACACCAGGCGGAGAACACTGACCATTTTAGAGCGTAAAGACGCCTGGTTGAGGGCGCTCTCGCTTCAGTGATGGTTTTCAGAACCCTTTCTGGGAGGTCCGTGGCTACCCGTTGAGGGGCCATACATGGAGGGCCCACAAGTCAGGACGGGGGTGCCAGATCGTTCCGTTCGCCTTCGCCTTGCCATGCTCCTGCCGATCACCTGGGTGGTTGATTTGGTAGCTCGCAGAGCCAGGTTAGTGGTGCTGCGCAGGTCTCTGAAAGCTTCTGGTTCAGCTCCAGACTCATCTATCGAGCGGAGAAGTTTGGCCTGAAAAACTTGGAGGACAGCCATGGTAGGCTCGGCCGACGAGAGCTGAAGTGACGCGGCAAGGCTTGGACGGGTGAGTCGCTTTAGCCTTCCATCCTATGGCGGTGGGTGGGCAAAGGTGCTTCTTTGAGGGGTGGAATCGTCTCGTATCCTTTTTCCACAGCGCCGTCAACAGTCGAGAGCGTTGAGGAAATAGAAGGCTTTAGACGAGCTGAATGTGGCGCTTTCCACGACTTTGTTAGCTTGTCGTGTACTTCAGGAAAGAAAGGCGCAGGCCTCTGCTGAGGGGGCCCAAGCTAACGAGGAACCATTCGTCCAGTCTGCTACACGTGGGCTTCTCGGGCGAAGACCACTCAAGCCCAAGGTCTTCAACGGCCCTAGTCAGCACGCGGAGAAGCCCTGCGTCAAGGCTGGTTCTCACGCCGCTCGTACTGGCTTGTGTTGAGGGTGCGGGGTAGGCCACGGAGCCTGTCCATTCCTCACATTCAGATGCAGTGAGGAAAAGGCTGTCATCCTTGACGTCCTCCTCGTCTGATGCCCCAAAAGAGACGAGACCGGCTGCTCACTGAGAGGGGCGCTGGTCCGCCTGTGTAAATGGGTCCGGTGAGGTTGTGTCTCTGGGAGAGAGTGAGGCATGCAGGGACTGGGCCGGCGTGTGCTCGCTCGTATTCGTCCGCTCTGGCATCCTCTGTGCACAGCGCTTTTTCTTGCGCGGCTTGAGCAAAGGGAAACGGAGAGCGGGCGCGGGGTCATCGTCAGCGAAGCTGGCCAGTCCTAAGTGTAGGGAGCGCCATCACACAGCAGGATTTTAAATCATAGACCGGTCCAGATATTTCGCATTCCAAATACCTCACAAATCTGTCAGCGAGTGAAAATTGCAAAATCATGCAGTGTGAACTCTGCTTTAGTCAGCGTCAAACTGGAACAAAAGACAAAAATCACTATAGCAAAAAAGGAAAGAAACAAAATGCAAAAAGCAATAAGGTTCATTACTTAACATTAGTTAATGTATTAACTAACATGAACTAACAATGAGCAATACATTTGTTACAGTATTTATTCATCTTTGATAATGTTAGTTAATAAAAATAGAGCTGTTCATTGTTTGTTCAAGTTAGTTCACAGTGCATTAACTTATGTTAACAAATACAAACTTTGATTTTAATAATGTATTAGTAAATGTTAAAATTAATATTAACTAAGATTAATAAATGTTGAAGAAGTATTGTTCATTCTTAGTTCATGTTAAAGCTGCAGTCTGTAACTTTGTGTTAAAAATTATCCAAAATAATAATAATAAAAAAAAAGTGTTCAAAACTATCTGCTTGCCTTAGCTCGATTCAAATCGGTTAGCTTTTAATAATGATTTTAATTCCAGTGGTACTGGTGGATTTCCACGGGAAATTCGAGCATGTCTTTGCGTCATTATGTCACATCTGTCCACATAAAGGAGGAGTCCTGGCTAGTAGGCTATATTGCGTGTGAGTGTTGGAGGTGTAGATTTATAGCCTTTTCTCACAGCACTTGAAATAATTAAACTTATAGCGGATCCAGAATGTTTCAAACGACAATCACCAGTGACAACTGGAGAATTACCAGTTGTAAAACCCAAAAGACTTCGGACTTCGGAGTGGCTAGAGAAAAAAAGAGACTGCAACCGGACCCATGCGAAAACAAGGATAAACATCGGCAGGGCTTTTGAAAGATGCCGTGAACTCAGTGTTTTAAAGGGGTTCAAAACGGACGCAGAGGCAGCTTTTTTTTTTTTTTTTTTGCTAGACAGGTAAGACACTTCAATAGTTTAATTACGTAACTTAGTAGTGCACCTGTTCGCTTAATTTACACAGTTACAGAGTTTCCTTTGTTGTGCAGAGTTTCCAGATAGTTTTGAACTTCGGAGTGGCTAGAGAAAAAAAGAGACTGCAACCGGACCCATGCGAAAACAAGGATAAACATCGGCAGGGCTTTTGAAAGATGCCGTGAACTCGTTTTGCTATTATGGTAAATATTAATTATTTTGTGCTAGCTATGAGAGGGAGCAATTCACCTCTACTCCAAGAAAATCAAACCCGCCTCCTCCGTTGTCAAGTATTGGATCTGAATCAGATCGGTAAAGTGAACATTTTCCTGTCGTAATATGTATTATGTTATATTATAACACGTTTATGCATGACAGGGATTCCGTTCATACACCATTTATTTCATAGCACTATTGTTATTTGTTTGTACAAAATAACTGCTCTTATGATTTGCACGGTTTGACATGATATGATAAGCGATCGTTAGATTTAATCAGCGCGATTTACTGCAATGCTTTTTTCCCCCTTAGTTGATCAGAACAAAAGTGGATGTTACTTACTTGTTCAGACGTCATTTTCCGTTGAAAATTCTAATATTGGTCATACTTCCAAAAAGTATATTCTGTGATTCTTAATTCCCGTATTCACACCGGCGTGGTGATTGACCGCCGCACACTCACCTCAAAACATTGGATTCATCCGCGAGTGGTCAGGGGTGTTCACTGATATGCTCACACAAAAATCGCTGCAAAAGATGCTTTCCAACAGGTTTTATCGTAGTTTTTCATCCAATACAAGTCAATGGAGTTGGACAAAAACTATGATAAAACCTGTTGGAAAGCATCTTTTGCAGCGATTTTTGTGTGAGCATATCAGTGAACACCCCTGACCACTCGGTGAGTTTCACGTCTTTGTAAACGAAAGTTTAATGCGTTTTAGGAAGGATTATTCCAGTGCACCTATGCAACCATTGTGGAGGTGGGGGGGTGCTACCACAGAAACCGAAAATTCTCGGGCCAGCAGCATTTGTCCAAATTTCAATCTTAACCATTGTATTTCATCAGAAACGATCTGAAAACAGGGCTTTAAGTGTAAAATACCGAACTTGTCCTTTAAGAGCATTCATGCAGGAAACTATCAATCCCCATAAAGACAGCACCCCCTCAAAGAAATCAATCTTTCTGATAAAAACTAAAACAAAACTATTAAATATTGGAATTAAATATTAGTAAAAGTAAAAAAGGAACCAAAACAGCTGGAACAAAATAGACATGTGTTACCATAAGCAGCACAATGTTAATGCCAATAGATTCGACCTACCTGGGGGTAGTAACAGCCTGCACACCACCACAAAGCCTCAAAACGCTATTCCAGCTACAATAAATGAATATACAATTTACTAGAGCATATGAACTCACTGCAACAACCAGCTAAAACCTACCTTTGAATGAAAGTGTGCATGCACCAAGGGGCGGAGCTAGCAATGACGCATGCCCAGGTAGCGTAATCACAGTCTTTAAACAGACAAGAATCAAGTGCTGATAGTCTGTCATTCTAAATATGTGGGAGGGAAATTACTCACCCTGCCACATATATAATTATACAAATTTGTGCTATAATTGTGATATAACGAGATAGCACATGGTCCTCTCTCTGGAAATTCAGGCTTGCCTTCACCCAGTCAGACAGTGAAAATGTCTCAGCTTTGCTTGTGGATGGAGATTTCCTTACCAACCTAAGCTTTTTAGCTTAAATTCCATTTACACCGATGGCCGATAGTAGAGCCCTGCACAGGACTGTTTTCTTAATCCCGCTCCCGCTGGTTCTGAGGCGGGAACCGGCGAACGTCCAACGGACTTTAATCTATTAATCATTTAGAATCTTTATTAGTTACTGATGCAGTAATCATTAATTAATGGTTTAGTACTTCATGAGTCATACATGATTGAGGCACATGACTATTAACTAATTGTTAAGTAATATGCCATTTTGGTTTTGACATCCACACTAAGCCATGGATTTCAATTTCCAACCATGTACAACCAAGATTTCACTGAGTCCGATGAACCTTGTTGTTCATGGCACAGGACTATGTCAGGTTAAGCTTGAGGTCGTGGAACACTGAAAACATGCGGTCGAGCGCTGCTATTTCATAACACTGTGTCTAGACTGGACAAAGACAATAGAACGTCCATTATACTACACTGGACGCGGCACGACTCTACACGACAAAACCCAGACAGTAAACTGATGCCACACTCTATTTCTGACGTACTAAGAGCTTTTGTGCTAGTTCTGTTACGAAGGACAAATATACTTGCAATGGTCTGTCATGTCCAGTGTAGACAGCTGGTCTCGTCCAGTTTAAACACAGTGTAACAGCTTCAGGAGTTCAGATTCTGGTGTGCTGATATTTGTGAGCAGCCCAACTCACCCATCCTTCGAACACATTCTTTGACAGTACATTCACTGCATGTGCAAACTGTTAAAACCCATAAATGGCATATTACTTAACAATTAGTTAATAGTCATGTGCCTCAACAAGTAAAGTCCTAACATAATGATACATTTGCAAATCATTAGTTAATGATTAATTAAAGCAGACAACTGGAAGTTGAAGTACATTGTTTTAACCAACTGTGGTAATTAACGCATTAATTTACACTTTTAGTTAATAAAATAAGTTGAGGAATTAATACATTATGACACATTTAATTAATAACAATTCATACATTACTTAATCTATTAATCATTTAGAATCTTTATTAGTTACTGATGCAGTAATCATTAATTAATGGTTTAGTACTTCATGAGTCATACATTAACACATGATTATCTGTGCATTAGTTAAGCATGAATTAATGCTTATTAGTGCACCCGTATTGTAAAGTGTTACCAATAAAATAATAACTAAATAGAAATGGGTGTGCAAAATAAAAACTAAACTAAAACTAACAAAACCATTAACGAAACTCACTAAAACTAAACTGACATTTTATGATTATTAAGTAATGTATGAATTGTTATTAATTAAATGTGTCATAATGTATTAATTCCTTAATAACTTATTTGATTAACTAAAAGTGTAAATTAATGCGTTAATTACCACAGTTGGTCAAGGCAATGTACTTCAACTTCCAGTTGTCTGCTTTAATTAATCATTAACTAATGATTTGCAAATGTATCATTATGTTATGACTTTACTTGTTGAGGCACATGACTATTAACTAATTGTTAAGTAATATGCCATTTTGGTTTTGACATCCACACTAAGCCATGGATTTCAATTTCCAACCATGTACAACCAAGATTTCACTGAGTCCGATGAACCTTGTATTACATTATTATTGTAATAAAATGTCCATAATGTAATAATTTTCTCAAAACTTAATAAAATCTTGAGCTCATAATATAATAACAATTATTATATTATGAGAAATGTATTACATTATAAACTCACCAAAAATATTGTTATATTGTCATAATTTTGTCATCAGCTTTTTAAACATAAAAACTTTGGTTTTCCCTTACAGTATATTTTAAAATCTAAGTCTTAAACTACATACGAAATGCACCAGATTGAAATATTCATGGAATTATTATTATTATTATTATTATTGATGTTGATATGATTATTATCAAGGTACTTCTTATATATACATAAGCCAAAGAGACTTAGGCTTTAGTTAAAAGAGAATATAATTTTCTAACTCGACAACAAAAAATACTGCTAAATGACAAAGTGTACAATAAAAACATTGTATACAAAGTATAGCCTATGTTGTAAAAATAACTCAAAGTATCAATATAGCAAAAGAGAAAAAAATCTTTCACACAAATAAAAAGTTTAAAACTTAAAAAAATAATGCTTATAAAATCACTAAATAAATAACACTGCAGTTACAGTCAAACATTTCTGGGAGTCCTGAAGAAAAGCAGGAAAATGTTTTCAGAACTACTGTACATCTTCAGACAAACACTATAACAGTCCAACCTTATAATCAAAGTAAAAGAATGTTACAGTATATGTTGAAATGCTACATTGAATAGTGTGACGTTTATTTCTTCCAGTAGATGTCCTTTATGGTAAACCATCCAAAGAAAACATGTCTCATTACAATCCATGATCACATCCAGCGAAAATGCTGGCCAAACAGCTTCTTCAGTTTTTGAGCAAGGCCACTTGCTCGTCCAGCTCCTTTGTACAACTTTATCATGCTAATGCAACAGTTCTCCTCCATCTCAAGTTGCAAAAGATTTATCAAAGCTTCTCTGATATATATTCTTGGCAAAAATGGCTGGGAAAGGTCTCTGAAAATAGCAGAAACTCTATTAAAATTGTGAAGCAAAGACATATCCATGGACAGACAAATCTTAATAATCAATGAAAGTATGTTCAGTGGCAAATATGGGCTAACAGGCAAGTCAAGTCATCTTCATTTATATAGCGCTTTTAACAATGTAGATTGTTCCAAAGCGGCTTTTACAGTGATAAAGGCAGAGAGTCAATTAGCAATGAGACAAGGATAACTGTCATTTCTAGGATTACAACCAGGGTCCATTTCTGAATCAGGAATGTGGCCAGGATGAAAGCCATGGTCCATGTTTGAGAAAGTCAGTGTTTGAGACAAGACTAGGGCCAGGGTGAGCATGGGTGTCTGTGTCTGAATTAGGAAAATTCCCAGGATCAGTGTTTGAGAGAGGGTCAGGATCAGGTTGAGGACCAGAGTCCATGTTTGAATCAGGAATAGGACCACTGTCAGTGTTGGAGACGAGACGGTCAGGATGAGGGCCAGGGCTAGTCTGTGGGTCCAGACTAAAGCCAGGGCCAGTGTGTGAGTCAGAAGAGGCAATATCATGCACATAATGGGGGCTAATGTCAGAGCCAAAGAAAAGCCTAAATTGCAACTCTGCCTCCTTAATAGATTGAATGAATGGAGTTACTGGCCCATGAAGACTAACATACTGGTCCCAATGACCTTCCGCAATGTGGCGGAATAAAAGTTCACAATGTTGCCTAATAAGCCTAATTTTCCTTTAATGTAATATCATATCACATTAATATGTGATCACATCATATATCACATATCACATATCATAGCCCACTAGCATTTAAGATGGCAACACGGTTAGTCGCAGCGACCCGGAGCTCTCCCTATAGCAGCTTTAGTAGCGTTAGAAATAGTAACGTTAAAACTTACACACGGACAGAAATCTTGCGTCTAAGGGACTGGTGTTTGGGACGTGCACCCAGTGACACTGGCTCCATCCGGTTAGAGATTATGCACTCAGCGGTATGCACAAAGAACACCAGACCCACCGAGGAGAGATGCAGGCGGAGATGTGAGAGGAAGCGGAAGTGGGGAAAGAGGACCGGTATCAGAATGAGGCTACGATTAGCCCCGCACAAACCTGCTGTTCCCAGCGTTTTCTTGCTAACGCCAGCTCCCTCGTTAACAAGATGGACGATGTAAAATTTGAACGCTTAAATGCAGACCGTTTTACCTGCCCAGGGAATTCTCAATTGTCTTTATCACTGCCTTTTACGTCCATGCCCGAACCAATGTTAAGCTAGCCATGGCAAAGCTACACAATGCCACCTGTAAGCAGAAAAACAAACACCCAGAAAGCATTTTTATTGTGGCAGGTAACTTTGATCACTCATGTCTAAAGACTGTTCTGCCCAAATTTTACAAAAATGTGGACATTAAAACAAGGACAAATAAAAGACTGGGCCAGGTCTACACAAATGTTCCTGGGGCTTATAAATAAATAGATGTCTCATCGATCACAAGTTCAGTATGGCGTACCACAAGGCTCAGTATGGAATTAGTTTTCACTGTTATGCCGATGATACTCAGCTCTATATTTCTTCACGCCCTGACAAAACTTACCAATTCACAAAATTAACGGAATGCATAGGTGATATAAAAAATTGGATGACTAGTAATTTCCTACTACTTAATTCTGAAAAAACAGAGATTCTAATTATTGGACAAAAAACTTCCTCACGTGATAATCTAGAATACTGTCTAACACTTGATGGCTGCTCTGTCAAGTCTTCGTTGTCGGTTAGGAACCTGGGTGTGCTCTTTGATACCAATCTTTCATTTGAAAGTCACGTGTCTAGTATCTGTAAAACCGCATTTTTCCATCTTAAAAATATATCTAAATGACGTCATATGCTCTCATTGACAAATCCGGAACAATTAGTCCATGCGTTCATGACATCAAGGCTAGATTATTGTAATGCTATTATGGGTGGTTGCCCTGCACGCTTAATAAACAAATTACAGCTGGTCCAAAATGCAGCGGCTCGAGTTCTTACCAGAACCAGGAAGTATGACCATATTAGCCCAGTTCTGTCAACACTGCACTGGCTCCCTATTAAACATCGTATACATTTTAAAATATTGCTTATTACTTACAAAGCACTAAATGGTTTAGCTCCCTCAATCTATTTAGATTTTTAGCCTTTCATAGTAAAACTTTTGGGGATCTCTGCTATATGCAAACTGGTGTTTGTCGAGATCAGGAGGGATACATGCTTTAATATGGGACAAAACCAGTCTCTCAAATCATTTCATAATCACCGGGGTGAGAGCAATTGGCTGGTTGTCATGAAACTGCACAAGGAAACAGACAGAGGAGATCCAAAAGCAGGCTTTAATGAAGGATGATCCAGATAACACAACGAATACTCAGGCAGAGGGTCAGAGTCCAGGTAAGCAGTCCAATACAGCAGAAGTACAGAGACGCAGAGGTGGGGCCGGAAGGGCGAGGCGCAGAGGCGGGGCCGGCAGCGCGAGGAGTCCAGGAATGCCCACCGGAGCTTGGCGAGCGGGTCTTCTTCCTCCTCTTCCTCCGCCCACGTAAGCGAGGGGGCGCTGTAGTGTATGGCGGCTCCAGGTCGACGGGGTTTGCGTGAAACGCTGCATCGGCGGAACTCTCCTTCAGCACTGGCTCAACAGGGCTGACATGACGCGCTGAATCGACAGAATTGACTAGATGCGTGGGCTTAGTTGGGTTGACGTGACGAGTATACTTGAGAGCCCCTCTGACGGACATTAGGGAGGGATCGAACAATTTAGACGCCAGATCGGCACTTTTAGAAACAAGTTTACGTGCTATGGGCTGGATGATCCTAGCGTCTGGTCCATGGCGATTACGGGGCTCCAGTTCAGTGGGTTTGACTTGGCTGACTCGATAGGCGGTTTCATCCTCGCCCACTGTGAGAGGAGAGCCACACAACAGCAGGGCGAAGTCAATGTATTGCGCCAGGGTCCAGCCAGAAACCTCCCTCTGGCATCAACTCTGCAATGTCGTCGTTCAGCCCGCCCCAGAAACACTCAATCATATGAGTATCATCCCAAGGAACCAGGTGGCTAAGAGCCAAAAACTCCTCTACGTAGATCTCTATGGGTCGGCCTTTCTGGAAGGTGGAACAGAGGACAGCTATAACTTCTTGATCCAATAGTGGTTTTGGGTCAGCGAAGCTGAATTCAGTCAACTTGACAAGGTTGGGTTCACTTAAACTGGCAGGGCTATTCACTCCACTTAACTTGGCTGGATTAATTCGGCTTGACTGAACGTGATTCATTCGAGTCGACTGGGCGTGATTCATTCGAGTCGGCTGTGCGTGATTCATTCGAGTCGGCTGGGCGTGATTCATTGGAGTCGGCTGGGCGTGATTCATTGGAGTCAGCTGGGCGTGATTCGCTTGACTTGGCGGGACTCGACTCACTTGACTCTGTACTTGACTCACTTGACTCGGTACTTGACTCGGCAGGACTTGACTCACTTGACTCAGCAGGACTCACGTGGATAGCAGGTACAACAGGACCGGTGCGGAGAACGGGCTCGCCTGTGCAGACGCGATGAATGGACTCGGCTGTGCGGATGCGACGAGCTTCTTCAATGCTCGGTTAGGAATCCTCTTATGTGATCTGGGCTTGGGATTACTTGGTACGGTCTTGGCGGAATGCACTGGTTTGGGACCACAGCTGATTTCTTCGGTGACGCCCACAGTGAGTGACGATCCACACACCCATACTCAGGCAGAGGGTCAGAGTCCAGGTAAGCAGTCCAATACAGCAGAAGTACAATACAGGGACAAGGCAAATGGGTAAACTAGATACAGGCGAGGTGTCCAGGAAACAGGGATACTCAGACTAGAACCGGATACAAGGTAATTGCTCAGACTTGCAGCGTGACAGTCTAACAACACTTCACAATGAGACAAAGGAAAACCAAGGCTCAAATCAGAGAAGCTAACAAGCATAATCTAAAACAGGTGAATGACATAAAGCATAATCAGTCCAGGTAAAGCCATAAGATGAAATGATAAATAGAGAAGGAGTGCCCCCCAGTGGCTCACGCGGGCACTCCAGCCGCTGATTGTCACACCGGTAATCATTCATGCTGGTAATGGCTTTGGAGGTTTTGGGAATGGGGATTATAGTGGCAGTTTTCAGACATGGGGGAAAGTGGCTTGCTGTAACGATAGGTTGAAGATGTGTGTGAATACTTATGTTTCAAAAGTTTTTCCATATTGGGCTGCAGCTGACTTACTGACAAAGTCAGGATATTATGTAGGTGAGAGTTAGTTGGTTTGCTTCTCAGTTTACACTTGTTCAAGTTCATCAGACTGAAAGTCTGCTCACAGAGGTAGGTACTGCCAAACAGAGACAGCATCACTTGGGCATGTTTGCACACCTTTGGGTACCTATTTGCTGGAACACATTTAAAGAAGCCTGTCAAGGAAAGGGACCTAAACTTGTGTTTCATTCTGAATTACACTGAAGCTCAATAAGTTCCATCTGAATATCGTCACTGACTGTGTCTACACTGATGTTGAAGGGTTGAGCAAACAACTCAAAGTCAGTAGCACTGTGTCCTCATAGCGACTGTCAAACTCCTGGATAAGGTTGCTGAGAACAGATGATGAGAACTCCTCTTTCATTATGCCTGCCTCTCTATGACAGGGAAAATGGGCTAAATTCCGTGGATGTGGGGTGAGAGAGAACAAGAGGGGAACAGCGTGAGACTGGGAGTGACAGAAGAGAAAAGCAGGCATGTAAAAACAAATAAACTAAATAACTGACAAAAGAAGGATATTAATCCATGATAATTTAAGAAAGATTAACACAAATGTTATAGCTTGATGAACAAAAAAATACCAGAGTGAGAGCTTACACCACTGGATATGAATGCAAACTAAATATAATTAACAATTATAATAACTGCACATACATTTTTGTGAATATTATAATTGTGAATGTTACCTGCTGAAAGATGTCTTCTGAGCAGCAGTAGTTTTTGTTTGAAGGCTCTGACCAGGCTTGTGCACAATTCAGAATTGAATTGAGAATGACTCCTTAATTCCAATTCAATTCTTGAATTTGAATTGAATTTGAATTGATGTCAAAAACAGGATCTAGAATTACAATTCGAATTTGAATTAAAGGAAGCAGAATTGCAATTCAATAAAAATTCAAAGAAATTCATATACATATTTTAAGTGAAGTGTTTAACAATGAAGCTTTACAGTATATGTCAGATATGATTGCATTATAAATTATATTAGTTTGAACTACTTGTACAGATTACATTAAAAGGATATGTTTTCCCCCAGCAATGAATGTTAAAAGCTCTAGTCACAGAACAAATAATTAAGTTTGATTTATTGTAATTGTAATTTTGTGGAACATGATGGAACATGACTCCATTTCCCAGAATGCTTTACTTTAACCAAGTATTTAAAATGGTTGTTAAACAATTTGAGGTGGACATTTTGTTTGAAAGCACAATTTGATGGGCAACACTGGACTTTTTAAGTTTCAGAAGTCACTTACAACTTCACTCTGCACCTGTTGAGAGAATCTTTAGTGTTGCAGGAAAGATATTCAGACCAGAACGGTGCAGACTCAATGAAAAAACATTTGAGGAGCTATTGAGAATTAGATGCAACAGTGTTGCTCAGTAATTTTTTGCATTGGAATAAATGATAACTGCATTTACAACAACTTTGTGTTTGTGTGATTACTTTGAAATGAAAATGACATTGGAACAAAACTAATTAAACAACACTGAGGGGGTAATTTATTTCAATAATTTGATCAATATCTATTTTAGAACAAAATGTATGCAGGGTTGAGGAGTAAATAGTTACATGAAATGAAATTTCTGTTATTAAATTACAAAATTAGTGTAACTGTATTTAGTTGTATTACTGAGGTAAAATGTTTAATTCAATTAGTTACTAATCGACTTAAAACGAAATTGCTTTGCATTGATAAAGTTATCCAAATAAAGTAATCCAAACCACATCTATAATGGGTAACTAACATTAAGCAATAACATTTCCAAAGTAACCTTCCTAACACTGAATGCATGCGAGACTCAACACATTCTTTCTGTTGTGTGACTGTGTGGAATTTCTTTGAATTGCCATGAATTGAATTCCACTTCCTGTCATTCAAATTCAATTCAACGTCCTGTGGGGCGGAGTAAATTCAATTCAAATTCCAATTCATGAATTGAATGGAGGCCAATTCTGAAATTCTGAATTTTGCACAAGCCTGGCTCTGACATGATCAAAAAGCTGGGTGATAATCTGGTCTTTTCCCTGGAGCTGAACTTTCAAAACATTGAGAAGCTCTATGAAGTCCACAAGGAAAGCCAGGTCAGAAAGGCATTTCTTATCTGTGGGCACTTGAATATTATCATTCTTGCTTTCCTGAAAAAAACTCTGATCTCATCACTCAGATCAAAAAAATCTCCTGAGAACTTTTCCTTGGCTCAGCCATCTAACCTCCTGGTGGTACAACACATCACCATATTGCACATCCATCTCATCCAACAGTACCTTTAACAGCCGGTGAGACAGCGCTTTGGAGTGTATACTGTTGACAATTTGAACGATGTCACACATCACACCCACAAGCCAGATGGATTTAGCACATAGCTGTTCTTGGTGTAAAATATAGTGATACTAAACCACTTTTCCACCACATTCACTGACTTTCTGAGACACCAACTTAGCTGGGCCGAGTCTCAGCCAATTAATAAACCACAACTGGCCCTGCACTGGGACCGAATAGGTTTTATTCTTAGTACCGATTCTCAGCCTTTAGTAAACCAAAACAGAGCCACACCTGAGCCTTATCTACCCTGTCCCAAAACAGACCTGTTATCTTTTATACATTGTATACTAATTTATATTTTTTACAGTACTTGCCATTATTTGTTTTGATAGAGTACAAATATACAAATATAGTATATAAAACATTAACATTAAATTGAATCAAAAATCACACACACACAGACACACACACACACACACACACACACACACACACACACACACACACACACACACACACACACACACACACACACACACACACACACACACACACACACACACTCACACACACACACACACACACACACATACAACAGGTCTACAGTCTATAAGAGAAATGTACCAGACAGACAGTGTTTTTTTTATTGCAGAAATGTCAAAAAGCACTAGCAAAGTAGTCCAAATGATGATGTGTAGAATCTGATTTTCTCTCTGGTGATATACAGTAGCTTTGTGAGTGAGATCCATTCTTTGATGGCACACATTTCTTTGATGGCACACATTTCTCATTCAAACGCACCTTACCTGAAACACGGCATCAATGAACATTTGATATCTTAAAATATTGTCATAAAGCTTCTTGAGATTTTCATTGCTGAAAATTCCTCTACTCAAAGAAATCAGGACAGAAGTGGTTGAAAGTGAACAAAAGAGACCAGGTTTAAACGGGAATGCGTCTCCTTCATCTTCTTGTGATCAGATCAACTAAAACACATCTTAATACTAGGTGGAAACAGGGCCTGAGGATTAAAGATCAATCGTTTGAGTTCAGCAGCAAGCAGTACAATCAAACACTTCACGTCAAGTCAAGTCATCTTCATTTATATAATGCTTTTAACAATGTAGATTGTTCCAAAGCGGCTTTACATTGATAATAGGAAATTAAAGTAACAGAGATTGTTTTGGCTTTACAGCAGCTCTAAAATAAATGTATTGTCCAGCTAAAGTTCATTTTGATTGATTCACTTCCGTCGCAACGATTATTAGTTATTAACTTATGGGCCACTAACACGACACCGTTTTAACAGAAAACTCTTAAGTTCTTTCTGCGCAAACTTCAAAAACGCGAACCAGTGAGGCACATGCGTATTACGAGTTCAGTCTATAGGTATGTGTGTTTGAATATATGTGCGCAGGTGTGTAGTCCTTCCCGACAAATCAACCGTCAACATACTACTTGTCTGGCCTTAAAATTAATAATACAGAATTTGTATCGCTTCCACGTAGCCAAGCGAACCGGAATTATCCCGACAATGCTTTATCTGTAGATGAGTAAAGGGAGGGGAGGGAGGCCTTCACAGGGAAGAGCCTAGTTGACATTTCAGGACAGCGCTGTCGTCGCGTCCAGGCGCAGTTCCTTCATCAGATCTGGATACAGCCTGGATCCGGCGGACTGCGGTAAACCTAGGGATAAACAGAGAGACTAATATTAGCGTAGACGCCATTCTTCTTATGATGTAACGAGTAGATCAGGATTTATGGGAAGTGTATAATGTGTTATGTGTATGCTAGGTCAAAGAGATGTGTTTTTAGTCTAGCTTTGAACTGACAGAGTGTGTCTGCTTCCCGGACAATGTTAGGAAGACTGTTCCAAAATTTTGGTGCTAAATAGGAAAAGGTTCTACTGCCAGCAGTTGATTTTGATATTCTAGCTATTATCAACTGGCCGGAATTTTGAGATCGCAATAGACGTGAAGGACTATAATGCGTTAAGAACTCGCTCAAGTACTGCAGAGCTAAACCATTTAGTGCTTTGTAAGTAATCAGCAATATTTTAAAATGTATACGATGTTTAATAGGGAGCCAGTGCAATGTTGACAGAACTGGGCTAATATGGTCATACTTCCTGGTTCTGGTAAGAACTCGAGCTGCTGCATTTTGGACCAGCTGTAATTTGTTTATTAAGCGTGCAGGGCAACCACCCATAATAGCATTACAATAATCTAGCCTTGATGTCATGAACGCATGGACTAATTGTTACGCATTTGTCAATGAGAGCATATGACATAATTTAGATATACTTTTAAGATGGAAAAATGCGGTTTTACAGATACTAGACACGTGACTTTCAAATGAAAGATTGGTATCAAAGAGCACACCCAGGTTCCTAACCAGAGCCGATCCTGACCTCCCTGGGGCCCTAAGCAAAAAAAAATTAAGGGGCCCTCCTACCTGACTCACACTAAATAAACAATAAGTAAAATTTACTTCTTTTTTTTTTATTTTACACGCATATTTTTTAAGTTAATTTCACATATGGAATTAAGTATACGTTACTTAACTAAGTTAGGTGAAAGTATTTTAACTTGGCTAGTAAAAGGTTGGGTAGTATCAATTTAGTTGAAATTTCCTTTGCATTACATTTCACTCAAACAATATAATATTAAATTATACCACACATTTATGGTATGTGCTTTACTTGGGAAATCCATGTACTTTATACTACAGATATTTTTGCGAGACACCATATCTACATGTCAGATGTTAAGCATAATGTGAATGCAGAGACCTCAATACTTGTAGACAATACACAATGCCAATAACATTTGATAGAAAATGAACTCCAAATGTCACAAAATGGCAAGTTACTAATCCTGACAACAAAAGCAAAGATAAAACTGTAAATACAGCTGGAAAACAGTGAAGAATTAACCTTGTTAATTAATCAAGGTTCAGTGCATGATTGGAACCCCAATATCAGAATTTGTATTTTATTACGTAGATATTTACGCTTTTGTTTACTTGCTGAGTAATAATATTATAAAGGTAATATAATAAAGGTAATTCCTGATATCAGAAATAGACAGTGTTACTAGTAAAATATTAAGTATTCACACTTCAAATAGAACAAATTGAATTCTTGAAATCACAAATGCATCCTGTGCTGTGAATGAATAAAAGTAGCTAAAATTGCCACAGCATGTCACTGTGTTTTAAATGATAACAGCAATACTTAATACTTGAAGGTTATTATTTACTGAGGGATGTGCATCCATATTGACCAGTATGTCCAGTCAATCAGCATCTTAATTGCAATATCCTATAAAGCCAATACATTGTTTTCCATCTGGCATGGCAGAGTTGTAACTTAACCTTGACTTGGAGAGTAGATGATCATTGTCTTGTTTTAAAAGTATGTGTGCCTACGCCTACAATGAGGATTGTCATCCCGCTATTGTAGTTAATTTTGGAAAGTGCGCGTTTCATTTCGTGCACGCGCATATGAACGCATGTTAACGTGCGACGCGGTTATCTTTTCCCAGCTGCAGTTTATAAACAAGCAAACTCAGTCTACCTGATTGCTGTTCCCACAATTCACTCGCATAGTGTTTTTTCCTCTTTCTTCGTGACCAGAAGGATAGTTCCGCTTCATTTTCTCACGTCTCAACGATGTTGTAATCTTTGATTGACGCGCTTTGACACGAGGGGGAGGCGGGGCCTTGAGTAATTTGCGGGGCCCTACGCAGCTTGCGTAGTGTGCGTATAGGGCGGATCGGCTCTGTTCCTAACCGACGACGAAGACTTGACAGAGCAGCCATCAAGTGTTAGACAGTATTCTAGATTATTACGTGAGGAATATTTTTGTTCAATAATTAGAATCTCTGTTTTTTCAGAATTAAGTAGTAGGAAATTACTAGTCATCCAATTTTTTATATCACCTATACATTCCATTAATTTTGTGAATCCGTAAGTTTCGTCAGGGCGTGAAGAAATATAGAGCTGAGTATCATCGGCATAGCAGTGAAAACTAATTCCATGCTTCCTAATGATATCTCCCAAGGGTAGCATGTACAGAGTGAAAAGCAACGGTCCTATTACCTTGTGGTACGCCATACTGAACTTGTGATCGATGAGACATCTCTTCATTTACTGCTACAAACTGATAACAGTCAGATAAGTATGATTTAAACCATGTTAATGCAATTTCACTAATGCCAACATAAATTTCGAGTCTATTTACAAGAATGTTGTGGTCAATAGTATCAAATGCAGCACTAAGATCGAGTAACACTAATAGAGAGATACAACCACGATCGGATGGTAAGAGCAAATCTCAGTACTATGGTACGGTCTAAAACCTGACTGAAAATCCTCACAGATATCATTTCTTTGTAACATAGTTGTGAAGATACCGCCTTTTCTAGTATCTTTGACAGAAAAGGTGGATTCGAGATCAGCCTATAATTGACTAATTTTTAACAAGCGGTTTAATCATAGCCAGCTTAAAAGTTTTTGATACGTATCCTAATGACAAAGATGAATTAATGATATTAAGAAGAGGATTTATGACCTCATGGAAACCTCTTTCAGTAGCTTAGTCGGTATAGGGTCTAACATACATGTTGTCGATTTAGATGATTTAACGAGTTTAAAAAATTCTTCCTCTTCTTTAGCAATGAATGAATAAATTTTTTCCTTAGGGACACTACAATGCACTGCCTGATGCGATACTGTAGACCAGTGGTTCTCAAAGTGTGGTACGCAGGCTCCGTCTAGTGGTACGCAGAGGAATCACTGAATTTCGCACGTAAGATCAAACCGGTGTGATCTTTTACTGTCTATTGTGTGATCAGTCTTGGCTGGTCCCTGGAGCGTACGATACGATTACACTTGTGTGAGTAGAACGGCCAGTGCATCACGTGATCAACTGCTAAATTCAAATGTGCTTTCGCAGTTGGCTGGCGCTAAGCCAGAGACGGACGCGTGCCACTCAGGCGCTGTCAAATATCACACTTATTCAGTGCTTTTAACCACATGTTTATTTTAGGTTTCAGACATTTAAATTCACATAAGTACTAAAAAAACAATACATTTAGAATTTGTAAAATACACATTGATGTCTATGGAAGCGGAAATAATAATAATTTCCATTTTAATTAGACGACACATCAGATTGTGTAAGTTACACATTGTGTAAGTAACTTTAAAGTTAACTCTATTCTTCTCCCAGTTCACCGGCCACTTACTTTCATGTATTTCGGGAGAAGTGGATGAATTCACGTGCTGTAAATCCAACAGATCCGATTCTCTGAACAGTGGCACAAACTAACATGACGGCACATATAGCTCAACTAACGCGATCGTTATAAAGGTGTTTAAACAACATAACACTTCCACTTGCATATATTTGACAATCGGAATATCAAATATTTCATGCCATAGCTAACAAATCTGTGAATATTTTGAATACCAAAATTGGTAACACTTTATAATAACTGCACGCTATTAATCATTAGTTAAGCATTAGTAAAAAGTTAATTCATCATTTATAAAGCATTAATATACATTAATAAGCAGTTTATAAATACAGTTATAAATGCTGTATTCTTGATTTATAAGCATGTCTATAATGTGTTTAATAATTGTATTTTCTTAATTTATTAATGATCACTTTATCATTTTTAAATGAAGTATTGCATTATTTACAAACCGGTTATTTAGGAGTTGTCAGTGGCTAATAAGATCACTTAGAAAGTGTAAGTAAATGTAGTAGATTCAGGTAGTTATAAAGCATTTAGTAGTGGTCAGTTAACTATGTTTGTGAGCTAATCTAAAGTGAGGACTAGTTATGCTTTGTAAAGCATTTATAAAGGAGATTTAAAGACTATAAAAATAAAGTATAATAAAAATATTAACAGCCTTTAAATCTTCTTTATAAACGCTTTACAAAGCATAACTAGTCCTCACTTTAGATTAGCTCACAAACATAGTGAACTGACCACTACTAAATGCTTTATAACTACCCGAATTAACCCTGAATTACAGTAGAAATACATGTTAATAAACCATTTATTAACACACTAAGTAACTATTACTATATGTCTGAATAATAATATGTATTTAAACAGTTTATTAATAATTTACTTACACTTTCTAAGTGATCTTATGAACCACTGACCACTCCTAAATAACCGGTTTGTAAATAATGAAATACTTCATTTAGAAATGATAAATTGATCATTAATTAAGTATGAAAACACAATTATTAAACACATTATAGATATGCTTATAAATTAAGAATACTGCATTTATAACTGTATTTATAAACTGCTTGTTAATGTCTATTAATGCTTTATAAATGATGAATTAACTGTTTACTAATACTTAACTAATGATTAATAGCGTGCAGTTATTATAAAGTGTTACCAAAAAAGTAAATAAAAGCAGATCATTAGTCATTCAGCGCTATTGTGGATGCGGTGTGTCACGTGACAATCAATGACGCGTCACCATGGAAACAATAAAGTGATGAGTTCTAAATAATGATCGCCTTGAAAAACTCACAGGGGTCAGCCAGAATATTTTAAATGTAGGCCTACGTTTAAAAAGGTTAAATATCAATACACAGCCTGTGTTTTTTTATTTTTATTAAGTACAGCACTTTTTTTTTTTTACTTAATATTTTGAGTACAGTAGGCTACAGTTTTTATTTAACTTTTAGGTGCAATACATTTGAATTGAATCATTATTTAAGTTTTTATTTACCTGTATGTAAGCAGCACAGTGCAGTGTTAATGTTCAAACTGTGTTTTTACAATGTTTAATAAATATTCTTATTAGAAATTAAGCTGCCTCATTTTTGAGCTGTGCATAACCGTAGCTGAATAGTTAGGCCTACTACGCTACTGTATTTTCATATTGGTCATTATGGTGGTATTTGGAGAGCCAAATATTTTCTGAGGTGGTACCTGGTGTAAAAAGTTTGAGAACCACTGCTGTAGACGGTTGCATAGTTATAATTTTCTCCCTGATATTATCAATCTGATAAGTGAAGAAGTTCATAAAGTCATTACTGCTGTGCTGCTTGGAAACTTCTGGGCTTGAAGCTTTATTTTTTGTTAGTTTAGCCACTGTTAACCAGGGAGGGGGAGGGGATACATATTCATGTATGCTATATTCAGGGCCCCAGGCTGAGGGAGGGCCCCGGTGATGCTGGGAAAAAATGATAACCTCATTTTATAATGTGTTGACTGTCCCTTTAAAATTACACTTTATCGCTTTGCTTTGAATGCATTTGCAGGCTTTTCAAAGTTCTGTTATGAAACTCTATATGGCTCAAGCTAATAGGTCCTTAATTCAATCTGCTTGCAATCACATCATTCTCTATAGGGCACAGCTGATTGGTTCCTGCTGTATCAGTAGCCAATTAACTCGCTGCTCAACTATCAAATACTTGGTCAGCATTTACAGTAGCAGTTGCAGCGCTTTCAAAAACACTCCACCTTCCCCAGATCCACCTGTATAGATCTGCTACGGGTAATTTATGTATGCTATATTATACAGCAGCAGCATGTCTTGCTTACATGTGGCGTGTCGTGTATGTATTAGCAGTAACAAGTCCCATACTTGCTCTCCAACAGCAGCAGCAGCAATAACCAGCAGCAGCGTAAAATATCTATTCTGCCAAGACCAAACATATCAACATGGTCATAGCCATGCCAAACACTCAGAGAGTTGTCATGACAGAACTGTAATTACAGTAAAATATTCACATTCGTTTTCTCTTTAAATGATAAACATTGTTGTAGTGGGCATTCACATTCACTCATTTTCCTGACCACTCTCCAAAACAGTTTGTTTTATGATAAGTGATTTTACTTTCAACCTCAATACATTTTTGAGGATATGGATATCTTCATTGTGTTTTAAATTACTTTGGTACTATTCTTATATTACGAAATTATATTCTATCATACTTTTTCTCTCTCTTTTATTATAGGGTGATCAAGGCGACCAGGGGCCACGGGTATGTGTTTATTTCTTGCATGTCCTGCTCTGATGTGTGGATGAATGTGTGTTATGTCTCCCTTATGCCTTATGGACTTGTGGGCTGCATGTTTGAGATGCATGGGTTTCTGTGGACAAGCTGACTCGGGCTTGTCAAGCACAACAGAGCCTTACTGGTGTGTGTGTGTGAATAAGGCTTGAAACTATAAACACTTGGAGTCATTTTGAATGATCAGTACCGGCAGCCTGCCTGCAATATTTTGGGGACTTTTCAACAATATCGGCTCATATCAGTTGCGCAAGATCAAAGTCAAAGTCTAAAGTCCTAGAATCAAAGTCCTAACATACTGCGGCTTCATTATGGCATGTCAGACTAAGAGCTCATTCAAAGAATGCAATTATTTCCAGCTCAGTTGCTTGACAGCTTGATAAATTCATACCGCTTAAAGGAATATTATGAAGAATCTGCTATAGTTGACAGATTATGAAATAAATCACTTGCATATCTCATTCCAATATCCTTGTATGTGCGCTGAGATTCAATGACTGTTCTTCAGTTGGGCGAAACACAGCTTCTCTCTAACACAGAATAGTGTCTTTTCCTCTCATGATCTCTCTCTCTCTCTCTGTTACTTTGTGCATTTTCTTGGTATGTATCATAATCTTGAACAGACTCTAAGGGGGTCTCAGCTTGAGTGAGTGCCTTGAACTGTTTTCGCCCATGCATTGGAGTGAGCGGAAGTTAACCGGAAGTTACAATGTAGCTGTGGCCTGCTAAAGGCACCTTAATCATTTTAGACTGATGCTGTCATATTTCATAGTTGACTACACACAGGTTTTCATAGCAAGACTCTCTTCCCCGCCTTGTGTTGATTTACCACCTTTCACCGTGAGAGACTGTGGGTCTATAGCTTGTGAATTTCATTTTGTATCAGCACGATAAGGCTATGTATTTAGGTAATTATTTACAATGCTATAAAATCTGTTGTATTTTAATTTATCTTCTTCTGTGTCACTTTGTTGTTTTAGAGACAGAACAGTTTTACTTGACAGGCGCAAATAAAGGGTATGCACATGACATCACTGTAGGTGAAATTCATTGCAGCTACGCCACAGAATGGCAAAAAAGACCAGTGCCAGCTTTAGTATTCAGCTTGAATGCCACAAAACACATCTAAAATGTGAAAGAGCTGTTGTGTGATTTATTGTACTGTAGTTAATGCTGTGTCCTTTGTTGACATTGTAAGGCCTGTCCAATCGGTCAAACGACTGTTTCCAATAAACGGGTGAAGATTTAATGCGTGTTACTGTCTTTTCCGTGTGGCAAAGTAATTTGATTCCAATTAAGTTTTTATCTGACTCCATTTTATCACGACCTCGAATTTAGGTTAGAATGCCTATTAGTTATTGGTCATTTATATAATAGTTTAGCAGCACATTTGGGCTGGGTTTCCCGAAACCTTCTTAATGCTACGTCGTTCTTAAGTTACACCTTAAGCTGTACCTTATCGTTAATACGTGTTTCCCGAAACTTTCTTAGTTAAGTATACCTTCTGTAAGTCATACGTTCGGAAGGTTGGTCTGGACCACTCTTAGCTTTACCTTATCACTGTTGCAGGTCTATACAAATATAATTCTTAAGTTTTAATACACCCAGACAGTGTTCAATTAGGCTAATTCAAGTGTTTTCATGTAAAGAATAAAATTGTCATTACACTGATTGTTGTTCGATTTTTTTATTACATTATTATATATAATATTATTCATTTAATTAAAGAGCGCTTTTAAAGGCCAGTGAAAGCATAGGCTACTGTCAGTTAAGTCCTATTCGGACGCTAATTGTTTCTTATGTCATGGGCTCGTATACGTATACGGTATTTTAAGCTTCACCAGTGCGTCGGCAGTCATACAGTCATTACAAAGTGCCTGCAGAGTGTGACAACGAGTGGGGAGTATCCTTCATTCTTTATAGTTGTTCCTCCCCCAAGGTTGTTTTCCCGAGGCTACATCAAGATACATCTTAGCCATAACTAACATATTGTTTAGATTTGTCTATCATACTTAATCATATTACACCCTTGAATGGAGACTCTCTGTCTCGGTCATACATTCAGTCACATTAACTTTTGTCCGGTCATATACAAGGACATACACATACATATATTAATAAGAATATGTATCGACACCACATTAATCTAATTACCATCATATTTCTAAGATTCTATGAATATAATTAAGTGCAAACATAATAGAACATTACATTTCTTCCACAAAGTCTTCGTAGCGCGCTAAGAGACAACGTTATGGGGAAACCCAGCCTTGATTATTCTATTTAACTTTACTCTTATTATCCTCGTTCCCTTGGGTGCCAAAGTCGCTCCTCACACCGGCCGTTCATATTATGTGGGCACACGATCACAAACTCGTCAATTTTGGGTCACTAAACAGAGGTAATTGGCTAATATCTTATACGGTCGCATCCACGCTTACTCTATCTAAGATATTTTGTACAGCCCCCTTGGTTGTATACACTTGAATTAAAGTAACGTTTTCTTTAGAAAGAGGTCACGACCACTACTACAGATATAAGCCGACCAATATTACTTCTCTGATAGTAGCTTAGGTTTGGTCATGCCATGGTTTTCCACGTACACTTAACTAAAGTAGCATTACATTAAACAGAGGTAAGACTCACCCTATTTAGGTTGGTCGAGCAGCATTTTGCTGTCCTAAACGGAAATTCCCTTTTAGTCTTTACAAACCAAGTACACGGAGGAGAGATGGGTCCCTGCACATTACGGCAGTGCTGGAGGCTGACCAGGCTGACCTTCTCACAGATCTGGATGAGGGCGAGGGTATATCCCCGTAGGGGGTGAAAGAGTTCCTAGGCTTTGTCCTAAGTCAAGTGAAGTCGTCACCTTCATTTATATAGTGCTTTTAACAATATGGATTGTTTCAAAGCAGCTTTACAGTGATACTAGGAAATTACCGTAACAGATTGTTTAAGCTTTACAACAGCTCTAGGATAAAGTTATTGTCCAGCTAAAGTTAGTTTTGATTGATTGATTCACTTCCGTTTGTGAAGATCATTAGTTATTAACTTAGGGGGGCGCTAACACAACGACGCTCTAACAGGAAAATCCATTACACGCTCCGGCCGCCCATCCACACAAAACAGTGCCTGGTGTCTCGAGAACGCACTCCCTGAAAAAAGTTCCAAGGAGCAAAACGATTATCCGTTATCTCTGCGCAAACCTAAAAAACGCAAACACGCGAAAACGCAGATGTCGCGCACATGCACATTACGTGTTCAGTCCAAAGGTATGCGCGTTTGTAAGATACTAGACACATGACTTTCAAATGAAAGATTGGTATCAAAGAGCACACCCAGGTTCCTAACCGACCTGCTTGGAAACTTCTGGGCTTGAAGATTTATTTTTCGTTAGTTTAGCCACTGTTTCAAATAATTACCTACGGTTTTGATTATTTTCTTCTAATAGGGTTGAAAAATAAGCAGATCTAGCAGCTTTTTGTCACGGAACAGTTAACGTGAGACGGGGATACAGATGCAGAGGAAATTTATTAGTAACAAGCAGACAAGGTACAAAAACTCAGGACTCCAGGAACGGGGAAACTCGGACAAACGAACCAGCACAGGACTACAAACACAGGGAGGCTAAATAGGGGAACAAACAAGGAGGGTAACGAGACAGACAGGTGGGACAAATAAACCAATAATCAGATGGGAGGGGCTAGACAATAGACAGGAGCACATGACCCAAAATAACAAAACACCCATGTGCAGCACAAGACAGGACAGGCATGTGACATTACCCCCTCCCTACGGAGCGGCTACCAGACCAGGGCGGGACGGGAGGGACAGGAAGGACAGACCAGGGCGGGGCAGGGGAAATGGACAGTTCAGGAGGCCAGGGCAGAAATGTCAGTCCATCGGGAGGCCAGGGCAGAAATGTCAGTCCATCGGGCGGCCAGGGCGGAGACTTTCCCTCGGGCGGCCACGGCACAGGAACAGACACCGGCCCAGGAACTGGAACAGACACCACCGGCCCAGGAACTGGAACAGACACCACCGGCCCAGGCACTGGAACAGACACCACCGGCCCAGGCACTGGAACAGACACCACCGGCTCAGGAACTGGAACAGACACCACCGGCTCAGGCCCAGGAACAGACACCACCGGCTCAGGCCCAGGAACAGACACCACCGGCTCAGGCCCAGGAACAGACACCACCGGCTCAGGCCCAGGAACAGACACGACCGGCCCAGGAACAGGAACTGGCACCACCGGAACTGGCACCACCGGCTCAGGGACTGGAACTGGCACCACCGGCTCAGGCACTGGAACTGGCACCACCGGCTCAGGCACTGGAACTGGCACCACCGGCTCAGGCACTGGAACTGGCACCACCGGCTCAGGCACTGGAACTGGCACCACTGGAACTGGCACTGGAACTGGCACCACCGGAACTGGCACTGGAACAGACGCCACCGGCTCAGGCTCAGGAACAGATGCCACCGGCTCGACGGCGGCCATCTTGTCAGGGGACACAGGCTCGGCAGGCGTGACGTGAACAGGCTCGGCGGCGGCCTTCTTGTCCGAAGACACAGGCTCGGCAGGCGTGACGTGACGTGAACAGGCTCGGCGGCGGCCATCTTGTCCGAAGACACAGGCTCGGCAGGCGTGACGTGAAGAGGCTCGGCGGCGGCCATCTTGTCCGAAGACACAGGCTCGGCAGGCGTGACGTGAACAGTCTCTGGCTGGGCAGACGTGACGTGAACAGTCTCTGGCTGGGCAGACGTGATCTGAACAGGTTCGGCGGCGGCCATCTTGTCCGAAGACACAGGCTCGGCAGACCCACTGTGTCTCCTCCACGCATGCAATACCGTTACTGCATAGAAGAGATGCACGGCCCTCCTGGCCATGGCAGGACTGATGATAGGGAATTCTGGGACCACCGGACTCGGGACCACCGGACTCGGGACCACCGGAACAGTTACGGAGGGAGCCTTTCTCCTCCTCCTGTGTTTCGGGACCACCGGACTCGGGACCACCGGACTCGGGACCACCGGAACAGTTACGGAGGGAACCTTTCTCCTCCTCCTGTGTTTCGGGACCACCGGACTTGGGACCACCGGACTCGGGACCACCGGAACCGGCACGGAGGAAGTCTTCCTACCTCTCCTCCGTTTCGGGACCAGTGACGAAGGCTTTCCCTTCCACTGACTGTCATCTGCCATGATACTCTCCTCCTCCAAAGTCCTTTGAGCGCATCTTGAAAAGTATTCCAGCAAGGAAATAGAGGCTCCTTCTCCCTCTCCCTGAGGAAAAATTTCACTCCGCTGTATCCACATTTAGGCTGGTTCGTTCTGTCACGGAACAGTTAACGTGAGACGGGGATACAGATGCAGAGGAAATTTATTAGTAACAAGCAGACAAGGTACAAAAACTCAAAAACTCAGGACTCCAGGAACGGGGAAACTCGGACAAACGAACCAGCACTGGACTACAAACACAGGGAGGCTAAATAGGGGAACAAACAAGGAGGGTAACGAGACAGACAGGTGGGACAAATAAACCAATAATCAGATAACAAGATGGGAGGGGCTAGACAATAGACAGGAGCACATGGCCCAAAATAACAAAACACCCATGTGCAGCACAAGACAGGACAGGCATGTGACACTTTTAAGGCCTCTCTGTATGCAATCGTGCTCTCTTTCCATGAAATGCGAAATACCTCTAGCTTTGTTTTCTTCCAGTTGCGCTTCATTTTTTTCGGGCTGCTCTCTTAAGGGCCCGAGTGTGCTCGTTGTACCTCGCCGTTGGACTATTTTCTTTCATCTTCTTTAACCCTCTGAGGTCTGAGGGGTTTTTGGGGTCCTTGAGATGTTCTGACATGCCCTGACATTTGTGCTTTTTTCAGTTGCTTATAAACATATTAATGGCAAAGGTATAATTACACTCTATTTAGCACAAACAGGGCTACCATAATATGTGAGCAACATGCATGTACATGTTTGTATTTTTGAGAGAATAATGTTTATGCATGGTTATTGAAAAAACTAAAAACTAAAGTTTCTGAAATAAGGCCACAAAACACATACTAAATATGTGACAATAAGACTTTTGACTAATTGATGTCTTTGCCTAGAATTTTTTCTTCAAAATGATGTGAAAATCATCCTGCCCTTATCATTCACATAACACAATACATTGATTTAAATCTTGTAAAACACTTTTTGTTTGTAAAGGCAATATGCGCAAGGGGCGTCAACCATTCAACAGCATCATGCATATGTAGTGGTTCACACCTCAGGAGACAATGGGGCCCGCATACCTAATGAGCCATTCATTCAGGTGTGTCACCTATAGCCACAAGAAAGAATGCAAGAGCAATATATATACAGTATATATATATATATATATATATATATATATATATATATATATATATATTCTACCAAATTGGTTCACAGTTGGAAATATGTCAATTATTTTTTTTTCCACAAATTTTGCTTGCAAATTGTATAATATCCAAGGAAAACATGTCTATTAATTGTGCAGTTAATTCTCATACTGTATTTTCAGTTTTGGAATATGTATCCTCTCCCCAAATTTGTCAATAATAAAACACAATAAAAATTATTTAAAGAAAATGCTTATATTTACCTTTTAAAATTTGTTTACATCTACCTTGTAAATATATATTTTTTTATTAAAAAGGTTACAATTACAACAACAATTGAAGTGTAATCTTTCTTTGTAAAAACTAAAGTATACATTTTATCATACATATTTCAAACTTCGAATATAGCCTACATTGACAAAACATACTATATTTAACATATTAGCAAAAATTGGCAAACAAAAGCTTATTTGAGGTGGCAGATATTTTACAGTAAAAATGTGTAATCTATCCAAAACTAATCAACGAAATGTTGTCTTTCATATGTCTGTAACATAGGTCTTTCGTTTTTATTATAAGGAATATAAATGTTAATTTGCAGTTTAATACGTTGCTTATACAAATACATTTTATTTCAACATATTTCAATCGATTTTACTCAGTATAGCTAAATAGTTTGCTAAAAGCAGATCATTTATTCACACACAGAAACGCAATTCAAATTTAAACCGTCTTTTTGCGAGTTGTGGTAAACAGCGCATCTCTGCGTTCATTCATTCACACAGAAACGCGATTTACTTGAGAATGAAAAAAAAAACTTACTACATTATTCCATCCGTTGCTCCTCGAAATACCAGCACTTCTGAGGTAAGTTTTCCATTATTATTATTCCTCACAGCGCTGCGAGACAGTGTAGACAACTACACTTATCTGAATAAACTTGATGTGTTTTCTCGAGCTGATATGTGGGCGTTCACAGTTTGTATGGGATCGTCTCAGTCATTTGCGTTTGAATAGCGCGCGCTCTCCGTGGGCGGGGCCGATTATAACGTAATGAGATGAGATGAGCTCGACTGGAATCGCTCTCTTTTAATACAGATTTCACAAGATTAGAATATTTGTTTTTTATATAAATTACTTCATTTAAAAGAAGAAAATTCAAGCTTCATGCCTGTGTGTCTGTATGCCTGTTTGACTGAGTATTCGCTCAGTTATTGTTCATTTTCGGACGCGTTTCAGAATGGACTTCACTGGCAGAGAGAAGGCAGAACTCGCTTCGTGTTTATTTTTCTTTATTTGGCAAAAAGCACAACACTTTGTTTTTATTGTGAGTATACACAAAAATAATACACATTTAACAGAATCGATTGATGTATGAAACTCCTATGGAAAATCAAAGTCAACAGAGTATTTATGAGTTTCTTTTACATTGAAAAAAAGAAAGCGAGCTGGTATCGCCGGCGATACCGTAGACCTCAGGGGGTTAAGCGCAAAGGAGCAACTGTGTCTAAAGTGTTGGAAAAGAGAGAGTTAAAAATTTCTGTCGCAATATCGAGTTCTTCTTAGCTATCTGGGATGCTGAGATGATGAAACTGATCAGGAATATTATTAATAAAGCAATCTTTAGTAGCAGAAGTGAGAATTCTGTATGGTTCCCTGGTGGCCTGTATACAGTAGCCAGCACAAATTTCAAACGTGATTTATCATTCACACTATATATTGTTACATCAAGCACCAACTCTTCAAAAGAATTATATTTGAAACTAGACTTCTTTGTAACTCTGAAAATATTACTATAAATTACAGCAACACCTCCCCCTTTGCCTTTCAGATGAGGTTCATGTTTATAACCGTAATCTTGGGGGGTGGACTCATTTAAAGGGCCCTTTCACACCTACCTTGTTTGGTCCGGATTTTCTGACTTTTCAGTTTGGTCCGAATCAAAATTACAGGTGTGAAACCTCCCTCGGACCATGGTCCGGACCAAACAGACGAAATTTGGTCCGACGTATGGTTTTCTGTATGGTTCGGACTTTCAGACCATTTACAGGAAGTTCCGGTGGTTCCCGCGTAGCCTAAACAACTGAAGAAGAATATTTATGTGCAGATCCTGTCAGTTCTGCCCACAGCGTTTCTTCCAGCTGATTCACACACACACACACACATTTGTCCTGCGTCCTGCCGGCAACGATAAAATGTTCGTACAACGAGGACATTCATTTGGCGAATTTGAACTAGCCTCGCGTAGGCCTATAGTTGGTGCTGCAGGGAGTAATGCCATAATATTAAAAGTATAGTGGCAACGATATGCGTCTGTTCATTAATTCTTGTCAAAGTTACCCGCCGAATTGACAACACACTGACGTCAGACGCTCGTCCATTTACAAACCAATCAATGTCAAGATGCAGCCCATATAGATGATGACGACAGGACGCAAGTGGGCTACGTCATGTAAAGTTCTTCAGTGTGCTCGCATAATTGCAATGTGAAACCAAACCAAAACTAACCGAATGTATACAATGTATCAAAACATGAACTTTGGTTCGAACCTTGGTGCAGACTTTCAGGTGTGAAAACGGCCAAAGCCATGTAATCATTTGGTTTTAGCCAGGTTTCTGTCAAACACAGCACATCTAGGTTATAGTCTGTAATCATTTCATAAAAAATAAGTGCTTTTGAAGTAAGGGATCAAATATTCAGCAACCCAAGCTTTATCATTTGCTCATTTGTATTATATCTGTTTTTTTATTTGTTGAACATCAATTTAATTTTTACCCTGGATTTGATGGGTTTGGAAGTTTTTTGTATTTCCTAATTTTGGGAACAGACACAGTCTCTATATGACGATATCTAGGTGAAAGAGGCTCTATGTGATGGGATTTATCTGACCTCGGTGTCTGTCTGCTTCCTGACCTGAGCCCCAATTCATGTTTGAGCTCTAAGACTATGTGCCATATTACTAGAGAGAAGAGCAGCACCATCCCATGAGGGATGAATGCCATCTCTTTTCAACAGGTCAGGTCTGCCCCAAAAACTTTTCCAATTGTCTATGAATTCTATATTATTTTATTTTGCGGACACCACTTAGACAGCCAGCCACTGAGTGAGCACAGTCTACTAAGTCTCTCATCACTCCGGCGAACAGGAAGGGGGCCAGAGCAAATTACAGCCCGTAATCCCACACTAAGGTCCCACACTTCAGATGTGTTGCCATTGTTGTTGCACTGGACATTATATAGCAGTCTTATATGACTGTCTAGCACAAAGGGGCTACCCTTTGGGCCATAGGGTGATGCAAATTTAATCCTTAATTCTGTGGACAGACCCCAGCTTTGTCCTAGGGTCCCAAACTTGAGATGTATTGCTGCCATTCTCAGGACAGACACCTCTCTTGTAGCAGTCCTAGATGACTGTCTAGTTTGAATTGTCTTTATGGGCTACAAACTATGTGGACAGACCCTGGATTAGAGGGTCCCACGCTCGTGGTGTGTTGCTACCATTGGCATACTTATTTCGAGTGGAAATTCTTCTCTAGCAAAGGCTAAAGAATAAAAATGCGTTTTAAGAGTAGATTTAAAAATATCCAATGAAGGAGCAGACCTCACATGATAAGGGAGACCATTCCAAAGCTTGGGCCCAGCCACAGAAAAGGCCCGATCACCCTTTGATTGTTAGCGACACCAAGACACATTTAAGAGGAAGTGATTGGAAGATCTAAGTGCCCTAGCAGGACAATATGGCACAATAAGATCACTAATGTACCTTGGTGCACGGCCAGACAACGCCTTTCTATACAAACATAAGGATCTTAAAATCAACTCTGAATTTAATGGGAAGCCAGTGAAGGGATGCTAAAACAGGGGAAATATGATCCCTCTTTTTAGACCCAGTCAAAAGTCTTGCAGCCGCATTCTGAACAACTTGCAATGAAGATTGAGGGAGACCAGAATAAAGAGAGCAGCAATAATCTGAAGCCCTGGGCTTCAATACATGAAACCCTGTTAAAATGATATTTATATTATTTTACTTTTCTTCAAAATGTATATTTATATTGTTTAATTTATATATTTGATTTATATTGTATATCTGTAGTTCTCATGTGTATTGAAAACAATATTTCATATTGTTAGAAGTGTATTAAGTTTGTCTAAGCTCTGATTGGGTATTTCACATGTCAGTTTGGTTTGGAGAGCGATGTGATAGGCCAGAGGGGGCAGGAGGAGAGAGTGAGAGGAGATGAAACGAAGAAGATGAGATAGATGGAAAAAAACAACACGGCGTGTGACCAGGGGGGCAGGGTTTTATAAAATATTGAAGCTTCCCCGAGCGCCGCCATTGATTAGCGGACCATCACCTGCTGTTAGCATTCCATTGCATTGACTCACTTTGACAGCGAATAACTTTACATCTGAGGCGTTTAAAGACTCCATTTGTACATTATTTATTTCTAAAGAAACACAAAAATGTATAAAAGGCTCCATTACCTTGTATCTTACATTATGGCCCCGTAGATGCAGTTTTTGTTATATTTTTTTTGTTATAAATACGCTAACGATTGCGTCATAACCATGCAACTCTCTGTCGCACAGTAGAGAGATTACCGTATGGACAGGAGGAGAAGCTCGCGCGCAATCGGGGGGACATGGAGGCAAAATTACAAATGAATTAATCAGAATACTTAGCAAAAGTTGCTCCTGCTTCTAGCTCATGGACAGCTCCTACTCACACTCTCCGTCTCTGCAAGTTTCGGAAGGGAATAATTCAGATTTCTCTTGGCACAGCTACTAGAAGGCAGATGGGATGCTCACGTCACATCTACGTCGTCAAGCTCAGTGTGAGTCTGCGCAGTACGCTCGACCATCAGGAAGTGAGAGCTTCTAATTGACTTCACTTTTCTCCGTTGAAACCTATGGGGTCGCTGTGTCCAGTTTATATACTGTCTATGCGTGTGACGCAGTTTCAATTTAAGTGTTCATTTGTTTTTAGTAATAGTAGTGAGTCTATGCAATTTCATACAGAAGTTAAAGTGTTGATCTCCTACATTAGTTCATCCTGAGTGTGTGTAGTACATACTAGGGATGGGCAAATGAAGCCTCATGAAGCACTGAGGCTTTTCCCTGAATGTTTTGGGAAAAGATTCGAAGCACCAAGAGTGTCGAAAACAGTGCCATCTTGTGGCAGGTCAAATTTATAGCAGCCATGTTTATGAGCAGCTGAGTGCGCAGCGCCATTGTTTTATCCATTAAGCACAAATAAAAGCCTGACAAAGCTAAATGTTCAGTTTTCTGTTAATATAATTCACATATTAAAGTGTGGCAATAAAATAAATGTAATGTTACATCACTAGTACATACTCGCGAATGTGACGCACTTGTTATTCACGAGTGATTTGGATTAACCGGAGACTGAGCTCCTCCGGCCACGGTGGATATCAATACCAGGTAGCGAATCAGGTAGCCTGGATTGCCTGAAAGTTCCCCTGACCTCGTTAGATTCCCCGATCGGGACCGCACGGCGAGCGTTGATCATTTTACCCCGTGCAGCACGGCCTTTCTCCTTCCTGACGCTCTCTGCGTTGCTCCATTTTTCGTGGGACTGTGATGATGTGAGCATGACAATCTGGGCGATATGACCAAAAGCTCATAGCACGATAACAATATATATGACGATATAGTACAGTACCTTTTCTGTAAATTCAATCAATTAATAGTTTATTAATTTTAGGCCTATATACCACATGGAAAATACTTTCTTTTAGTATATAAACTAAAAGAATAGTTGATATATATATATAGGCCTTTATCTCATTTCCTGGTTTTGGAGCGTTCGAAATCGCCAAGCAGTGTACTCGCACTTCCGGTGGTTACTTAGTTACCTTTAGAAGAAAAGTAGGTCAGTAAACTTAAATAAAATTGCGATATAGACCAGTGTCTGTCAGTATTAAACTGCATAAAGACTATTTAAATAGGAATCATGCATGTTCTGCGTGTCTCTGTGTGGTAAATGAAACAGCGCGTCTGTGCCATTCATTCACACACACTGAGGCACGCATGACGCTCGCAATGTTTTCAGCCTATATGAGGACATTAATGCACTTCATCAACACAGCCGCTCTGAGAGTCACTTCAGCAGCATTTTAGCTTCATTTGAGAAAAACTATCTTCATATCATAAAACACAGAGAGACTCAAAGGTCTACACCGCAACCCGTCAAAATAAAAGTTTGGTTTAACCTTTGAAGAAAGTTTTGCTTAAATCATTACATTTGAAATAATTGGTTATAACAATTTAATTAAACCATTAAAATGGAATCAAGAAAACAAACAAAAAAAGAAACTTTTGGGAGATGCGAGAGCGAAGTAGTGATAATTAACAGGCAGCCATGGTGAACGCAATAACTGGAAGACGCAGTACACTGCTTCAGCTATTTTTTGTGGCTACTTCCGGCGTTCTAATGTGATGCGATAAAGGCCTATTAAGTATACTCATTCATATGTGATTATTTTTCTCCCTTTATTTAGAACTTCTGGGAAAATGTTTAATTAAGAATGTAGAAATATAAAATATGAATGAAATATAAAACAGTTTTCAAAAACAAATGATTTCAGGCCCAACATAAAATATGAATGTATAAAATGCCACATGTAAACATTGTACTTTAAAGTTTAAAATGTAGCAGCAATCAGGGCTCCAAATCTGTTCAATTAACGAAAACAAACTAAATAAATTTTTGACAGGAACATAACCAGAAACGGAAACAAAATGAATGTAATCGTTCTGAACAGACACACTTATTTGAAATGGCCATTAACAACGTTATTTTATCGTTCTGTTAAAGCTGCAGTCCGTAGCTTTTTTGGGTTAAAAATGATCCAAAATAAATTTTTGAGCAAGTACATAACCAGCCAGTGTTCAAAACTATCTGCTTGCCTTAGCTCGATTCAAAACGGTAAGCTTGTAATAATATTTTTAATTCCAGTGGTACTGGTGGATTTCCGCGGGAAATTCTAGCATGTCTTTGCGTCATTACGTCACAACTGTACACATAAAGAAGGTGTCTCGACTAGTAGGCTATGAGTGTGAGGATGTTGGAGGTGGAGATTTATAGCCTTTTCTCACAGCACTTGATATAATTAAACGTATCAATTTGATGGCGGATCCAGAAAGGTTCAAACGACAATCACCAGTGACAACTGGAGATTCACCCGAACAAACGCGAAAGACTTTGGACTTCGGCAAAAAAAATGTGCACCCAGCCCATGCGAAAACAAGGATAAATATCGGAAGTGCATTAAATGTAGTCACGCAATTCTGATGTTGTTAACATTAACAATTTGAGGACAAAGTATAATTTTCACAGTTTGACGTGATATGATAAGCGATCGTTAGATTTAATCGGGGCGATTTACTGCAATGCTTTTTTCCCCTTAGTTGGTCAGAACAAAAGTGGATGTTACTTACTTGTTCAGACGACATTTCACGGTGAAAATTCTCATGTTGGTCATACTTCCAAAAAGTAGAATCTGTGATTGCGAATGACAGTATCCACACCGGCGCGGTCATTGACAGCCTCACATTCTCCTCAATACATTGTATTCATCTGCGCTGTGCCATGCCGAGGCACAACGCACGTAAAGTTGATAATTCCGCAAATTACTGCAATTGCAGATTTCGAACAGAGATGGTGACAAAGAGGGAAAACTACGGACTGCAGCTTTAAATATTTTAATTTGGCAGTAAACCTGTAACGGTCACCAGCTGGAGTGCCCTTGAAAGCCACCAGAGGGCACTCCACATCAGACACTCACGTTCACTCTCAGACTACATTTCCCATACTCACTGCCCGGACTCATCTCTGATCACTCATCACAGTCACCTGTACCTCATTATCACTGATTGCATTCACCTGTGTCCCATCACCCTGTTAGTCTGTCTATTTATACCATGTTCATTCATTCACTCACCGCGAAGTCTTGTTTTAGTGTTACACTGCAATTCTGAGCATTCTCTTGGTTTCCTTGTCTCTTGGTTTTTGGATATCTTGCCCTGTTCCCTGGATTACTCTCTTGCCTCTGGTCCCTGCCTGTTTTGTTTGTTTGTTTGTTTGTTTGTTTGTTTGTTTGTTTCTTTCTTTCTTTCTTTCTTTCTTTCTTTCTTTCTTTCTTTCTTTCTTTTGTTGGACTGCCTATCTGTGTATGACCCTTGCCTGTATCTTGGATTACGCCTCTGGATTGCCCTCAAATAAAGCTGCACTTGGATCTAAACCTTCGTGTCTCGGAACAGTCCGTAACAGAAGACTTCGCCACGCCCAGATCCAGCAGCTATGACCACCAGGAATCCAGCAGTACAGATCTCGCCTGATCTTCCCAGCATGAGCCGGGAATTCGCTGGACAGATCGCGGCCTTGGCCCTGGATAGCCTCGATTTGTTCCAGTACACCTGGGGGTTTGTTCCTCTCGCTGCCTCTTGCTCTCTGGGTGACGAGGCAATTAAGTTGTGTTACCGGCTGGGGGCTAGGGAGGTCGACCCGAGGGAGCTCCCCGATCTCTCCGGTTTGGATTGGAGAGAGGCACTCTCCAGATGTCAGGAGAGCTTCCTTCCATGGCACGCCAGGTCATCGTCTGCACTTCACGCCAGTCCAGCCGAGCCTGCACTTCACGCCAGTCCAGCCGAGCCTGCACTTCACGCCAGTCCAGCCGAGCCCGCACTTCACGCCAAATCTGCCGAAGCCAAGGCAGTATGCGTCATGCCCGCCGCCCCTGAGACTGAGAGCATCATGCCTGCCGCGCCTGAGACAGCAAGCGACATGCCTGCCAAGCTAGAGCCCTCTTCACCGCTGGTCCCGTCCAGCACAGAGCCCTCTTCACCGCTGGTCCCGTCCAGCACAGAGCCCTCTTCACCGCTGGTCTCGTCCAGCACAGAGCCCTCTTCATCGCTGGTTCCGTCCAGCTCAGAGCCCTCTTCGCCGCTGGTCCTGCCCAGCTCAGAGCCCTCTTCGCCGCTGGTTCCGTCCAGTTCAGAGCCCTCTTCATCGCTGGTCCTAACCAGCTCAGAGTCCTCTTCGCCGCTGGCCCTACCCAGCTCAAAGCCCTCACCGCCGCTGGTCCCGTCAAGCTCAGAGCGCGCTGAGCCAGAGCCAGAGCTTCACGTCAGTCCTGCCGAGCCAGAGCTTCACGTCAGTCCTGCCGAGCCAGTGCCAGAGCTTCACGTCAGTCCTGCCGAGCCAGAGCCAGAGCTTCACGTCAGTCCTGCCGAGCCAGAGCCAGAGCTTCACGTCAGTCCTGCCGAGCCAGAGCCAGAGCTTCACGTCAGTCCTGCCGAGCCAGAGCCAGAGCTTCACGTCAGTCCTGCCGAGCCAGAGCCAGAGCTTCACGTCAGTCCTGCCGAGCCAGAGACTGTGTACGCCACGTCTTCCACGCCAGTGTCTTCGGACAAGATGGGCGACTCCACGCCTTCCACGCCAGTGGCTTCGGACAAGATGGCCGACTCCACGCCTGTGTCTTCGGACAAGATGGCCGCTGCCGAGCCGGATCCAGTGTCTGCGGACAAGATGGTTGCCGCCGAGCCGGATCCAGTGTCTGCGGACAAGATGGTTGCCGCCGAGCCTGTTCACGTCACGTCTGCCGAGCCTGTGTCTTCGGACAAGATGGCCACCGCCGAGCCTGTTCACGTCACGTCTGCCGAGCCTGTGTCTTCGGACAAGATGGCCATCGCTGAGCCTGTGTCTTCGGACAAGATGGCTGCCGCCGAGCCTGTGTCTTCGGACAAGAGGATTGTCTCGGAACTGCCCACCATCAGTCCTGCCATGGCCAGGAGGGCTGTCTTCCTCTTTTACGCAGTGGCGGTATTGCATGCGTGGAAGAGACACAGCAAGTCTGCTGATCCAGAGACTGTTCACGTCACGTCTGCCGATCCAGAGACTGTCCACGTCACATCTGTCGATGCAGAGACTATTCCTGTGCCGGAGGCTGTACCCGTCAGCCCTGCCACGGCCCAGAGGGCTGTCTTCACTTTTTATTTGGTTGCTGTCTGGCGTGCCTGGGCTGCACACACTACCAAGATGGCAGCCTCCAGTCCGGTTGGAACCCCGGACACTGTGCTGAAGCCGGTGTTTGTTTATGTTCCTGAACAGGTGTCTGTATCTGTTCCTGAGCCGGTGGTGTCTGTTCCTGAGCCGGTGGTGTCAGTTCCTGAACCGGTGGTGTCGGTTCCAGTTCCTGAGCCGGTGGTGTCTGTTCCTGTTCCTGAGCCGGTGGTGTCTGTTCCAGCGCCTGAGCCGGTGGTGTCTGTTCCAGCGCCTGAGCCGGTGGTGTCTGTTCCAGCGCCATGGCCGCCCGAGGGGTCGTCTCCGCCATGGCCGCCCGAGGGGTCGTCTCCTGCACTGCCTGCACTGCCTGCACTGCCTGCTCCGCCCCGGTCGCCTGCACTGCCTGCACTGCCTGCTCCGCCCCGGTCGCCTGCACTGCCTGCTCCGCCCCGGTCGCCTGCACTGCCTGCTCCGCCCCGGTCGCCTGCACTGCCTGCTCCGCCCCGGTCGCCTGCACTGCCTGCACTGCCTGCTCCGCCCCGGTCGCCTGCACTGCCTGCACTGCCAGCTCCGCCCTGGTCACCTGCACTGCCTGCGTCGCCACAGTCTCCAGGTCCTCTTCCGCTCCACGGGCCTGGCCCTCCATCCCGCCCCCGGGTCCGCCTCCGCTCCACCACCCTCCTGGACAATTTAGGAGCGTCTGGAATCCGCTCCTTAAAGGGGGGGCTATGTAACGGTCACCAGCTGGAGTGCCCTTGAAAGCCACCAGAGGGCACTCCACATCAGACACTCACGTTCACTCTCAGACTACATTTCCCATACTCACTGCCCGGACTCATCTCTGATCACTCATCACAGTCACCTGTACCTCATTATCACTGATTGCATTCACCTGTGTCCCATCACCCTGTTAGTCTGTCTATTTATACCATGTTCATTCATTCACTCACCGCGAAGTCTTGTTTTAGTGTTACACTGCAATTCTGAGCATTCTCTTGGTTTCCTTGTCTCTTGGTTTTTGGATATCTTGCCCTGTTCCCTGGATTACTCTCTTGCCTCTGGTCCCTGCCTGTTTTGTTTGTTTGTTTGTTTGTTTGTTTGTTTCTTTTGTTGGACTGCCTATCTGTGTATGACCCTTGCCTGTATCTTGGATTACGCCTCTGGATTGCCCTCAAATAAAGCTGCACTTGGATCTAAACCTTCGTGTCTCGGAACAGTCCGTAACAAAACCAATCACGAATTCAAATAGTACAGACTGTGCAAATGTGATATTGACGCATAGCCAATTTCAACGTGAGTGAAATGCTCGCGCTCAGCTGTCAAGTCATCATAGGTAAGTCAATGGCAATGCGCTGGCGTTAGTTTTCCCGAGGATATACTGTATATGTCACCAAATGTCAAACAATTAGGCCTACATTTTAGTGAAAATGAATAGCAGGTTATATGCAACTTTTTGTTTTTTGAAACCAGCGAAAATTGCTGGATAGTGTAGAACATTGATTGTGAACGGAGGAAACAGAATAAAACTAAATATATAAAACTAATATATAGGCCTATATGCAAAATATAGGCTATTTCACTTAAGTAATTACAGATTAACAAAACGAAAGGAACATTTTTGCTGACCTCGTTCATGCGACGGGGTCCAAAGTTCACGGAAAGGAAACCGAGACGGCATGCTAACGGCATCGTGCTTGTTTTCTGTATTTTACGAAAGCTTTACAGTTTTGAATAATTTTTTCCTCAGAAGGACAAAAATTCCTGTGATCGCACCGACACCTCACACGCGCACACGTTCTAGCATTGCTAACTTGACATCGCAGCATTTCATTATCAAAATAAAATAGTCAACCAAACATATAGAAAATTAACCAAACAATGTCCATGCTACAGAGGTAGCCCCTCATTTAGGAACAAGCTCCTCGGTTTGTCTTGGCTGGTCTTTCTCCTACTCGGAGCCACCCCCTTCACTCGCCATGTTATTCACGTTTCTGCCTGCATCCCCATTGTTGGCGTGTATGTATGATTCCAGTCATCCAAATGATGAACAAGTTTTGTCGTAAACAATGTTTTTTGCGACACCACGGAATAAAAGATAGAGCATAATATGAAACAGTAGACTTTTTATATCGTCCATACGATATATATCGTCATATCGCACAGCCCTAATCGTGAGTAGTATTTTCCATTATTGGCTCTAGTAAGAGTGAAGCGGTGATTTGTATTTTTTCCACCCCAACCTACACAAGCGTCGTTCAGGCCTGCATCTCATTTTATTTGTGTACTTTATTGGGACTATTTTTGACAGTTAAATAGTTTTCCAAGAGTCTGGGCCCAGTGAAGGTTAATAACTGACTGAAAAGAAATGTAAAGTGATGTAAAGCTCAAACATGAATTGGGGCTCAGGTCAGGAACTAGCTAAACCGACCGTCTGCCAGCTGACTCACGTCACCAAGGTCAGATAAATCCCATCACATAGAGCTTTCACCTAGATTTCATCATATAGAGCTGGTAAGTCCCCGCCCCTTCCGCTAACCCCACTGGACCTCTAGGTTGAAAAATCGTCAATGCAAGTGAATGTGAGAAAATAATTATTTTCTGGTCCCGTTTGAATTTTGCCATGAATGTGAACATATGTTGTCTGTGAATTTTTAATGTAATTTTTCGTGTGAAGAATGCTACAATTTAGCGGGTAGAAGTTTGATACGGTTAGACTTTGTGTGAGAGCACTTTGTGGACTACAACCTAGTTTTTACATCAGACGGGAATCTGAAGAAAGAACAGCCCATTTGGTTTGAATGGTGACATTTGGGTACAAAACACACAGGCATCTCGATCTGTCTCCATAGATTAGCGCAGCATTAGCGCCGTGATTTGACAAGTGGAGGGAAAATGTGTTATGGGGTGACGTCACATAGGCGACATTTAGTCTTTCTCGTTATGTCTTTTCCACAACTGCTAGCCAAAGAATCATACAATATACTGTCAAACTCGTAACATAAAAAAAAAATATAAAAAATTCACAGACAACATATGTTCACATTCATGGCACAATTCAAATGGGACCAGAAAATAATTATTTTCTCACATTCACTTGCACTGACGAATTTTCAACCTAGATGTCCACTTGGGGTTTTACGGATGGGCGGGACTTACCAGCTCTATAGAGGGGGGTCCGGGGGCAAAAAAAAACGTGTACCGGACAAGCGTTAATGTCGAGCCCTGATATGTTTTCCTTGATTAGTTTTCCCTGAAGAGAATTACGTTGTTGAAAACGAAAGTAAAAGAGTGATGCACGTTCATTGCGTTTTACCGTGATGAGAGTGTATCTGAGTGTATCTGAGCATGTGACTGTCCCCAGACAGCAACATAGTGTCGGCCCAGATCCGGACCACATCTGGAACGTGTGAAATCCACATAAACCAGATTTGGGCCAGATCTGGGCTGATACTATGTTGCTGTCTGGGTCTGTCTGAGTTTTGTCGAGAGCCGGAGGCAGCACGAAATTTGACGGAGGCGGCCGCCTTGTAATTCTCTATGCAGGAAAAACATCTAAGGGTAAAAATGTAATTGATGTTCAATAAATAAAAAACAGATATAATACAAATGAGCAAATGACAGAATGTGCTGTGTTTGACAGAAACCTGGCTGAAACCAAACGATTACATTACTTTAAATGAGTCCACCCAGCAAGTTTACTGTTATAAACATTAACCTCATCTGAAAGGCAAAGGGGGAGGTGTTGCTGTAATTTATAGTAATATATTCAGAATTACTAAGAAGTCTAGTTTCAAATATACTTATTTTGAAGTGTTGGTGCTTAATGTAGCAATATATAGTGTAAGTGATAAATCACGTTTGAGATTTGTGCTGGCTACTGTATACAGGCCACCAGGGCACCATACAGACTTTATCAAAGAATTTGCTGACTTTCTATCAGAGTTAGTACTGCCTGCAGATAAAGTCCTAATTGTTGGTGATTTTAATATACATGTAGATAACGAAAAAGATGCATTGGGATTGGCATTTAAAGACATTCTTAACTCTATTGGAGTTAGACAACACGTGTCAGGACCTACTCATTGTTGTAATCATACTCTAGATCTAATATTATCACACAGAATCAATCTTGATGCCGTTGAAATTCTGAAGCAGAGTGATGACATCTCAGATCATTATCTAGTCTTGTGTAAACTTCATTTAGCCAAGGCTGCAAAGCCGACTCCGTGTTACAAATATGTTAGAACTATAGGTAACACTTTATAATAACGTTCAGTTGTAAGTCATTAATAAGTGGTTAGTTAATGATGAACTAATCATTAACAGAACATTCATAAATTATTAGCAAGTGATATACTAACATAAAGGGCCCTATCTTGCACCCAGCGCAAGTGACTTTGTACACCGACGCATGTATCATTCCTATTTTGCACCCGCGCAAAGCGGACTTTTCCCTCCACAGAAGCACGTCGGTTAACTAAGAAATACACTTGCGCTCCCGGGGGCGGTTCAGCGCAAAGAGGAGGCGTGTTCCGGCGCAAACGTTCCTTCTTGCTATTTTGCAGGTTTAGAAAACAATTGCGCCACTAACCAGGAAAAAATAGTTTAAAGTCAGTGGCGCGTTGCGCATGTTATTCATATGCTATTTTAAGGGCGCATGCTTGGCCATAATCAATGTAGCGTGTGCACAACGCGCACTTTGATTCTCTCATCTACACAGAAGCAGCAGTTTTCATTTTTGCAAATCATACATTATTACGATAGATAGATAGATAGATAGATAGATAGATAGATAGATAGATAGATAGATAGATAGATAGATAGATAGATAGATAAACAATTTATTATAAAAGCATACATCTAGCTTACACATTTACCCAAATTAACCGAAGTTAATTTGGGTGGGTTTCTCCATTTCAATGTAACTTCTCTCTTTTACGGCCGTGACGAGAGCGTTGCTCTCCTTGGCTGTGAACCGCTGCTGGCGCGCGCCTGGCAAATCCGCCGTTACAATAGCAATCCGCTATGGAAAAAGCGCATCTGCTCTTAAAGGGAATGTGAGATGACGCTCTGATTGGTTTATTTCACGTTACGCCCAAACCACACCTATGAATAATGAAGCTACTTCAGACCAACCCATTTTACATTTGCGCCTGGCGCAAGAGTCATTTATCCCGCCGGGAAAATAGCAACAGCGCCGAGACCCGCCCACAAAGTTACTTGCGCTTTGCGCTTTGACACTTGCGTTTCAGATCGTTAAAATAGGGCCCTATATGTATGTTTTGTAAATTATGTTATAAGTAATTTACAAGTGATTAGTTAATGATTAACTAATAATTTACAAAACAAGAATATGCATTTCATAAATGTTTAATAAATAATGTAATTTTTTTGTATGTATGTAGCAATTAGAGGGTGCAGAAAGTGTTGTAAATACCTTGAATACACGTACAGATAATTTTTAACAGCTAGTGTAACACATTTACAAGTGATGAATAGGTTACACTTTAGATTAGGGGATGCAGAAAGTGTTATATAAATCATTTACAACACTTTCTGCATCCCCTAATCTAAAGTGTAAACTATTCATCACTTGTAAATGTGTTACATATACATTCGTAAATAACATTCGTAGATCTTATGCCTTTTTGATTCTTGAAGTGGTAATCTACATTTACAAGTGATGAATAGTTTACACTTTAGATTAGGGGACACAGCAAGTGTTGTAAATGATTTATTCATTAGTTTAGACATCTATAACAGGTGTTGAACACTGTAGTGTGTACTGCAGTGTAAGTGCTGACTGGTGAGGGTATAGACAGCTGTCTTCTCTGAAACACATGGAGTCTTTAACCACTGTGCACCTGATGTGAGCAAAACATAAAAAAAATTAACATAATTTATTAAACATTTATGAAACGCATAGTCATGTTTTGTAAATGATTAGTTAATCATTAACTAATCAATTGTAAATGACTTATAACTGAATCTACAAAACATACATAAAAAAATCGACATATCACTTATTAATCATTTATGAATGCATAGTCATGTTCCATAAATGATTAGTTAATCATTTACTAATCACTTGTAAATGACTTGTAACGAAATTTACAAAACATATATAAAAGGTTAGTATATCACTTGCTAATCATTTATGAATGTTTTGTAAATGATTAGTTCATCATTAACTAACCACTTATTAATGACTTACAACTGAACGTTATTATAAAGTGTTACCCAACTATAATTTCTGCCACTAAAGATTGCTTTATTAATAATCTTCCTGACAGGGGCGGAGTGAGACCAAAAAATCTACCGGGAAATTTCATAGACCACCGGCCCTCGGTGGTAAAAAAATAAATAAAAATTGCTAAAAAATATAGCGGTGAATGAGAGAATATTATTTTTTATTTTTTTGTTCCCATTTGCTCAAATAGCAAAAGAAAAACTCCTCTATAGTTTTTTCACGACTTTCAAAAAGAGGAAAAAAAATTGCGAGAGATGGATAACGGCAGTCAGAACTCAGAAGAGAGAAAAATATGTCAATTTGTCATCACTCCCACAGACGCTGTGAAACCCTTACAGCAGCATTAACTAGTTTTTTTTTGTAATTTTATAAAAAGGTAATATAGTATAAAGTATAGTGTTATAAATGTAAATACATATTTTTTAAAATTGAAAATAGCCTATAAAAAACTTTCCAGGATTTATGCTGATGATGACCGTTCAAACATCATCACCCTGTTGAAAAGGGTCAATTTTCACGGTGTCACGACACCTTGCTCGTTAGCTTCTGCTAGTGTTAACATAATCCGTATACACTGTAGCGAAAATGACTTTGTTATGGGGAATTAATAGTCAAATGAGGGGAATATTCAGAATATGATGAATATTAACATCGCATACACAAATTAAATTATCCCAAATAGGGAATAGGTCAAACCTCACCTTATATCAACAATTAACAGGATTACTCATATTAATCGTTAATATAGGTAGGTAAAATTATATCTTTAATCAGGGGAAATTTAGGTAGAAGTTAATTTTCGGTTATCACACAAACTGTCCGTCCGGCGGCCAGTATGTACAACCTCTGAACAGAAACTTATACGGCCTATAACACTGACAAATACTCCTCTGTGGCCACAAGAGACGATATTTTCGTGTTCTAGACAATTTACAGATTGTGATAGTAAAATAAGGTAGAGCTGTAGCTTAGATCAATTTTCAGGGACTTCAGTAATGGAACATTGAGACAAATTTCAACTCAAAAGATTATGGAATTTAATATAAAACAACTAAGATTACATGTACTAATCAAAACACGCAGGAGTAAATATGCATAGAAAAACGAACAACAATACAAACGATCGCAATAAGAAATATTGGAGAGAGAAAGAGAGAGATTGAGAGAGAGAGAGAGAGAGAGAGAGAGAGAGAGAGTGTAAGTGAGTGAGAGAGAGAGATTTTCCTCAGGACATAAACAGTTCAAACAGTTGTTTCACAAATGAGACCCCAAAGGCTTTAGTAATATCTAGGCAATCTTAACACAGCAGTTCTTTCCAGATTGCGAATTTAAGAATGTACGTTACTTTACTTGGATCTGGCCACCTTTGTGCTTCTGTGTGGAACGGATGCGTGAAGCCACGTGTTCGCAGAGTCTTCAGGGCGGAGTTGAGGTGATGGTAACTCGCTGCAGAGCGTACGCGAACTTTGTCCAAAAGATACTTTAGCCTTAAGTTGGTATTTAAGTAAAGTATCAAACTGAGGTAGATTATCAAGAAAAGAAAGACTTAGGGTAAAAACGAAATTAGAAAGCAAAAATGAAGAAAACTCCTGTTGGAGTTTGTAGTAAGAAGGCGGGTCCTCTGCATTCTGCGAGCTATTAACAGAAGATACATGATTCTTCGTGATTACATGCACATCAAATTGATTAAATACCAATAAAGCTTATAGTTATAGTAATTAGGGTATGGGGATCACGTGGTCAGGGAATAGATGCAGTCCTTGAGTGTGTATGTATATGTGTGTGCGTAGAGTCATGAAGTCACGGAAAGTTCAAACTGCGCCGTGAACTTTTGTCACTCTGACTCAGGGGAAGTTTGTATGTGTGTGCGTATGTGTGTGCGTATTCTCTTGAGCTGATGAGGTTAACAGTGGGCACATGTTTTGACATCTGGTCAGACACTGTTTTATTGTTTTGAAGTGTTAATCAGTGTTAAGAAATCCGGGGGGGGTTTGCGAGATCGCCCGACGGCGTGGCGCCTCGTTGGTCAGGCGCTCCCAGCAGAGCAGTAAAACAGAATGGTTTTTGTTTACCCAGGAAGGAGAGATCTGTGTTCTTAGATCGGTAATCTCTGATTATGCAGATGTTTAAATGCCATTTGCTCGGCTTCAAAGTCCAGGGACAACAGGGTTTGTGTTTGTTGATTGGAATCCAGTAATTTAATCAACTAGTAGAAACTAACCATCTGTTTTGTGCTACAACACTTAACATAGCAGCAGCAGCCAAGGGAAGTTACTCGTTTTAAAACTAGGAAATCTGCCAACCACTGAAGGACAAATTCAAGAGTCACTCGATAGTAAACTATTCATTTGTCTCATATTTACCACAGCTACTTTCAAATTTCACAAGCTTACTAATACTAATAATTGAGCAAAACTTGGCCACTAAATATTTCATATTCAATTATTTTAATGATCACAGTTAAAGTTTTAATTTTATTAAATTGAACAAGCGCAACATTCAGCATTCAATCAAATAGGCCTATTCTAAAAGATGTATTATTAATAATAAGGTTATTTCAACATAATATCTCGTTATTTCGACATAATATGTGTGCGTGCAACAAGCAAGATGTGCATTTGTAAATCTGGTGACCCATGCATTGATTTTTATTAATAAATTAGTGTTTTCTGACAGTGTCGAGTGTCGACTCGGCTGCAAAGATGAAGTTGACGATCGGCATATTCGTAGTGAACGTGCCTATAGAGAGAAATGCACATAGTGGATTACATAATCAGAGAGTAGCCTTTTTCTTTTCGTTTTGAATTATTTCGTTTAAAGACATTTCAAGCTCTGTGTATTTGATGTATTTCTCATGTCTGTGTGAGGCATACGCTGAGTTTCGTTAATTTAGGATGAGATGCGCTCCAGTTAACGTGCAATGCAAGTGGCCGCGCGGGCGCCTCCATGATTATATTGTGTGTTATATTTGCTTCTTATTTATTAAATCCAGGCAATTGGTTGATGAAAAATTGATTAAAATTAATATACAGACTTCCGGTTAGGTGAACATGTGAACGCCAGGGTGGTCTCGTGTTCCCACAACTTTATTTTGAAAGTTTACTTTTTTATCAACCCCAATAGTCTGAAACAACATAGTGTACTTCATTAACTTAATATAAGCTAGCACGATGTCGAAATCCGGGGAAAATGTGAAAAGGAGCACCGAAGGAGAAGCCTCAGCCGCATGCAATAATACCTGCGTAGCTAGCATCGCTAGCTTACTGGAAGACCACAGAGCTAGCATCTCCACCGATTTCAAAACCACTTTCGCGGCTTTAGAAGCGAAATTAGACTGCACACAGGCTGTGGTGACGGAAGACGGTCAACGGATTGACTCTTTGGAGTCCGGAGTTGAACTGCAGGACCAGCGGATTCAGGCTCTGGAGGACAGGTGTGCGGCACTAGCCGAGAGTAACGCTAGGCTGAGGGCGAAGACATCAGATCTCGAAAGCCACAGCCGCAGGAATAACATCAGGATAATCGGGCTCTATTGGATAATCTATTGAAGGTCCGCGGCCTACAACCTTTTTTGCAGACCTCCTCGTCGAATTGCTCGGCCAACAGACCCTCTCATCACCGCCTGAACTGGACCGAGCACACCGGGCGCTGACTGCTAAGCCACAACCGGGGTCGCGGCCGCGGCCGGTAATTATTCGTCTCCATCGGTACCAGATAAAAGAGATGATTGTACGGGAGGCCCGCAAGAGACGAGGCGATCTTCAATACCGAGGGTCGCCGGTGCACATTTATGAAGATTACACACCGGAGGTTCTTGAGCAACGTGCTAAGTACCGTGACGCCATGTCAACACTATATAATCTGGGCCTCAGACCGGCTCTCCTATTCCCGGCCCGCTTGCAGATTACACAACCCAACGGAGCTAAGAAGAAGCTAGCTTCGCCCGAGGAGGCCGCGACCTTTGCGGCTAACTACCAGCAGAGACCAGACATGGAGGCTGACTGATAAACTGACTTCAGCTGGGCTGACGGCTGGCTGCACTAGCTGTGTTGACTAGCTTTTTCCCGGAGCAGATCTACTTTGAACTAGTTTTTGAGCTAAATGGCAGCTAATTTACAGGCTAAAGGTCTGTGGCCCATTGGATGACACTTCGTAACTTTGGAGGGGCAAAACATTGAAGATGCTGGGCTAAAGACACAGTAAACTGAGTCTGTGCACTCGGACACTTTATGGTGTTAAGTGTGCCTTTTTTTTTTTCTTTTTTTTTTTTAATGGTGTTGGGTTGATGTTCTTGGTTTTGTTCTGCTGCTGGTTTGTTTTTTTTTTGTTTGTTTTTTTTGGCTGTGGGCTAATGTTTACAATCTTAAATCATATTACAGGTATCATAGTTTAGCTACCTGCACCATACTCTGCAGAATCACTTTATTTGGATTTTTATATTCATTTTTGGACGAGTTCATAAGTTTACTTTTGGATCCTCTACTGTGTAACAAGGCGCCAGTTAACAAAGATTTTCCCATGCTCCAGGCCCCTTTCAATTTCTCTGACTTCGTAGTCTTATAATGGTATTTGTATATATATATATGTCCACACAGCTACGGGATATTCCTGGAGCATACTCTGCCACTTGCTGATATAGCATAATGTTGTGTACACTATGTATGGTTGACTTTTTATTTTTATCTCTTATTTTGGTTATTGGGGTTTTAAACAGAGATGTGGGTTTTGAGATAAAAAGGAAAGGAGACTTGATATGGAAAGGGAAGTGCTGATGGGTAGGGTAAGTATGGAAGGGATGATGTGGGCGGGGAGAAGAGGTTGGGTGGGTCAAGGGGGGGACCTAGATTTTTCTGGTCATTGATCTGGATGGGAGGAATGAAGCGAGGTGGGAGAGCCAGTGTTTTTCATGTTGGGAAACCTTTGTTTATATGTTTATTTTTTGAGAGGACTGTTACAATTATTTGTTTCATAGTAAAGTATGTTGTTTTTGCACAGCTAATTCTTTTTTTTCTTTATTTTCGCTGCTCACATCCTAGGATGCCTCTGATACATTGCAATTATTTCCTGCGCTATGGCTGGAGTGACTAAAATGGGGGCAAATGGTGGGCAGGCAGTGAGGATTTTATCACTAAATACTGGCGGGTTGAACGCTCCGGTGAAACGTACTAAGATCATGACGCATGTTAAAGACTTGAACGCCGATATAATGCTTTTGCAGGAGACTCACTTGTGTGATTCTGATCACCGGAAATTGAACAGGCCCTGGATCGGACAGATTTTTCACTCTAAATTCAATTTGAAAATGAGGGGTACAGCAATATTGATAAGATCTAGGACTGACTTTGTACCTGATACTATAATTACAGATTCGAATGGCCGTTATGTTATTGTCTCTGGCACACTTTACCAAAAACCAGTTATCTTAGCATCTGTTTATGCCCCCTGTTACGGCCCTTAATCTAATTTGGCTCTTTCAAAACACACAAAAGACAAGGACCGAACATATAAAAAATCACAGACGATTGGGGTAGCATTTCTGACGTCAACCACGCCATAAGTTTTAATGAGAGGATATTAAAGCACCTCAATAGATAAACAAACAATAATCATAAATCAATAACACAGGTAGGGCAGCTACAAGAAAACAGGAACCCTTAACTACCCCTATTGTTCCAGGAGAGATCTTACCTAGCTCCCGGAAATAACTGTAACAGGTGAATCTTCCGGGCAACTGCTTACCTTCGCTGTACTAAATAAATAACAAAAAGTGTACTAAGAAAATAACACCACTACCTGGTTTTAAGTAATGAAATAGAATCAGAAAAACAATCATAATAATCGCTCCAGCATGGCGAGGCGAAGCGAGAGTGAGCTCGCCACAAGGCGAGGAACCCCCAGCTGGCAATCAGGCGAGAGAGGCGGAGAGAGAGAGAGAACGCCATCAACACCGTCACGGCTTAAATAGCAGGAACTCCCATGACGTCACTTCACTTCCGCGGTGCAGGAAAAATCCCTTCTCAAAATTCCACCTACGAACTCAAAAGAAATCACACACACTAACGGTTCAATATTATACCACACGTAACACCCTCACCCTTAAATGATTAACTGTAGGAATGAAAGGATCTTACCTCAGAGTAAACTACAATTAATTCAAATACGAGATAAAGCGTCAGCAATCACGTTATCCTTACCCCGAATGTGACGAATGTCCAGCTCAAACGTCTGTAAAAACAAACTCCAACGCATCAGACGTTGATTATTATTTTTCATTCGATTGATGAAAATCAGAGGATTGTGATCCGTGTAAACAATCAGTGGGTGCGAAACAGAACCGATATAAACATCAAAATGTTGAATGGCAAGGACAAGGGCGAGCGCCTCCTTCTCAATAGTGGAGTAACCTCGCTGATGTTTATTAAATTTACGTGAAAAATAGCAAACGGGATGCTCAACACCAGCCGGGTCTAGTTGAAGGAGAACAGCTCCTGCACCGGTGTCACTTGCATCAACAGCAAGAAGAAACGGAGTAGAAAAATCGGGAGCGGACAAAATAGGAGAATTGACTAGAAGTGCTTTGATTTTCTCGAAACTCGATTGGCAAATCTCAGACCATTTAAATTGAACCTTAGGACTAAGAAGGTCGGTTAAGGGCGAAGCAACAACAGAAAAGTTCTTACAAAAATTCCTGTAGTACCCTACCATACCCAAAAATCGACGGAGCTCACGACGTGTGTTGGGCACGGGGAAATGAGTGATAGACTCGACCTTAGACTCAACAGGTCTAACCTGACCGCCACCAACAATCTTTCCCAAATAAATGACCGTTGCTCGACCGAATTCGCACTTCGCTAAATTAACCGTAAGGTTAGCTCGAGACAAACGACTGAACAACGCATTGAGTTGTTCCACATGTTCTGACCAAGACGCGCTGTAAATGACCAAGTCATCCAAATACGCTTCAACGTTATGCATGCCTTCGATGACACGATTAACTAATCTCTGAAAGGTTGCCGGGGCATTTCGTAAACCGAAAGCCATTACATTATAATGGAGGAAATGATCTGGTGTCACGAACGCACTGATTTCTTTTGCGCGATCTGACAAGGGCACCTGCCAGTATCCTTTAAGCAGATCGATTTTCGTAACGAACGCAGCATTTCCAACATGATCCACGCAATCTTCCATACGAGGCAATGGATAACTATCTGGTTTGGTCACAGCATTAACGCGTCTAAAGTCAGTACAAAAACGAAATGTACTGTCAGTCTTTTTAACCAGCAAACAAGGTGAGCTCCAAGGACTAAAGCTTTGCTCTGCGATGTCATTTTCAAGCATGAAAGCCACCTCATTTTGCAACAGAATTCTCTTTTCAGGACTTACCCGATATGCGTGCTGTTTAATAGGCAACGAGTCACCAACATCGATGTCATGCTCTATTAACGAAGTACGAGATGGAACATCAGAGAACAAATTACTGTACGTCCGAATAATATTAGTTACGTCAGCTCGTTCAGCAACGGTCAAATGGGAAAGATGCGAGTCTAAGGTTCGGATCATCTCAGAATTTTTCAATCTTCCCGCCACCAGTTCTGTGGAAGGAAACTCTACATCCTCCTCGAAAGTGGAATCATCACCGCTGTCCGATACAACAGAACACAATGGGCGGATCAAGGCTTCAGGTCTAGACAGCACTTCAATTTCAGGTACATCAGCACTGGACAGCGCCTGTGCTCCGGTCACCGTAAAGTCTGTGAGTGAAACAGTTAACACAGCCGAGTTCCGTCCAGACAAATCTGGCGGTCTCTCGAAATACGGTTTAAGCATGTTAATGTGACATAGACGAGTTTTTTTTCTTCTGTCTGGTGTCAAAATAACATAGTCAAGCTCACTTACCTTTTCTTTCACTTGATAGGGACCATAATAACGAGCCTGCAATGCAGACCCAGGCATTGGCATCAGCACTAACACCTTGTCACCAGGAGCGAAGCTACGGAGTCTAGCATGACGATCAAAACGCTTTTTCATTCGTTGCTGTGACATCTCCAAGTTCTCTTTGGCCAACTCACATGCACGACGCAACTTGAAACGAAATTCTGAGACATAGTCAAGAATGTTGTTTGGAGTCGTATCACTAGTCCAATGATCTTTAATCAACTTCAATGGGCCACGGACAGTATGCCCGAACACTAACTCGGCCGGACTAAAGCCCAACGACTCCTGCACTACCTCCCTCACTGCGAACATTACCATAGGCACTCCTTCGTCCCAATCTTTTTGAAATTCAAGACAAAACGCACGCAGCATTGATTTTAAAGTCTGGTGGAACCTTTCGAGTGCTCCCTGGCTTTCTGGATGATAACAACTTGACGTACAGTGTTGGATATGCAATTGATTCAGAGCTTGCTTGAACACACGGGACATAAAATTTGTACCTTGGTCAGACTGAATAGTACGCGGAAGACCAAACAATGAGAAAAATTGTATAAGTGATCTTACAATCACTGGTGCAGTAATTTTACGCAGAGGAATTGCCTCTGGAAAACGCGTTGACGTTCACATTATGGTAAGCAAGTATTGATTTCCCGACTTCGTGCGAGGCAAGGGACCGACACAATCAATCATCACACGCTCAAATGGTTCACCGATAGCTGGAATTGGATGTAACGGAGCAGGTGAAATATTCTGGTTCGGTTTTCCCGTCATTTGGCACACGTGACAACTTCGGCAATAACTTGCTACATCAGTTTTCAAGCCTGGCCAAAAAAAATTCCGAAGTATGCGATCGTACGTTTTATTCACTCCTAAGTGACCAGCAAATGAACTATCATGCGCAAGACTCAAAATTTCGGAGCGATACGAGGAGGGAACTATTATCTGCCTAACGATTTGCCACTCATCATCAGCAGATGCAGTAGGTGGTCTCCACTTCCTCAGCAACACCCCATCTTCCACAAAGTATCCTTGCGATACTTGCTCGAGTTGCTCAGCAGGAACAACAGCTTCAAAGAGGGACGACAATTTCTCATCTTTCCTCTGTTCAACAATAAGCTGCTCGCGGGACAGAGACAATTTATTAGGCCCCATAAAATGTTCATCTAATTTATTAACGGCAAGATCTGAACCGTCAACAAGGTCTGAACACTTGACTTCACAAGGATTAGAATTAGAAAGGAACGTATCACTCAGATCCAACTTACATTCACTTTCTGATTCACTAAGGCTTTTATCTTTCAGTCTCTGAGTCATAGCGCGAGTAACAGCACATGAGGGAAAAATCTCAGGGTATTTCTGAGCTAATGCATCAGCAGTAGGACAGAGAAGAGGAACATCAGTCACCTCAGGGCTGGCAAAAACTTTTCCTCCCGCTAAGTCATTCCCTAAAATAAATGTAACATCTCGAACGGGAAGACACGGTCGCACTCCAACAACAACGCGGCCAACAACAAGGGAAGATTCAATTTCAATCTCGTGCAAAGGTACCTTCACGAAGCCCATCTCAAAACCCTGTACTAAAACACTTGAACCAATAGAGCTCTCATCAGACAACGGCAGTATTCCTTCCAGAATAAAACTCTGAGCAGCCCCTGTGTCACGAAGTATCCTGACTGGTTTGCGTAAAGCATTACCTGTCAGAGATACAAATCCGTCCATCATTAACGGCACATACCCCTCATCTTTACACATGTCAGCTTCCGTAGCCAACAACCCAAGTCCTTCCACTTGTGGCGTGGACGACATCAATAAACCTACCGGTTTAGGAACACTTTTTTTCTTTTTGAGCACATTGCACTCGGAAATAATGTGTCCACGTTTCTTACAATAGAAACAAACAGGTGAGAACACGGACTTATCAGGACTCACCGTCACTTTATCAACGGGTAGAGAACGTTCAAAATTACGCTGAGAAGACCGAGGACTGTTACTAGCTGATGGTAACTTCGGTGCAATGCTAAACACATTCTTATGTGTAAGCACATATTCGTCCGCCAAAGTAGCAGCAGCAGAACATTTAGAAGTTTTTTGCTCATTTAGATAAGTTACAACGCGCTCTGGTAAGCAGTTTTTAAATTCCTCTAAAATAATCAGTTCACGAAGCTCTTCAAAAGTTTTCACTTTCATGGAAGTACACCAACGATCAAACAGTGACTCTTTCTCCCGAACAAACTCAACGTAAGCCTCGTCAGTTTTCCGTAAATTACGAAATTTCTGACGATAAGCCTCGGGGACTAGTTCATACACTCTGAGAACGGATGTCTTCACTTGATCATAATCAAGAGAATCTTCAACTGACAAAGAGGAAAAAACTTCCTGGGCTTTACCCACAAAAACACACTGCAACAACATGGGCCAAAATGTTTTCGGCCATTTCATGTTAACGGCGACGCGTTCAAAAAGAGCAAAAAACGTATCCACCTCTTGTTCTCGAAAAGGAGGAACAATACGAATATTACGACTCACGTCGAAATCAGAAGTATCTGACACACCCCTTTCACGAGATCTCAACTCTATCTCTTTGAGACGGCACACTTGTTCTACTTCAAGCCTTTTCAGTTCAAGTTCATGTCTCTCACGATCTCTCGTTCTCTCTCTCTCACGCTCCCATTCTTCTCTCTCCCTCAACAAAACTATATCGTGCTCTTTAGCTTGCAGCTCCAATTTCTTAATCCGCATTGCGAGCTCCTCGGAACTACCCTCAACTGATTCAGGAAAATCCGTCATCTTTTCCTCATCACCAAAAACGCCCTGTTCATGCAATGAATCAATAAGCAACTTCTGAAGTTCGCATTTAGTTGAAGTCTTACGAAAACTGACTTTAAAATGAGCAGCAACTTTCATAAGGTCTACTCTGTTTATCTGAAGCAGTTCAATTTGCGTCGGTTTTGCAACAAAGTTCGCTAATTCAAACATGATCAGAATTAAACGTCCGGTTATTATAAGGAAAAAAATTAACGAGCACTACACGAGAAAATTCACACCAATCGACTGTGATTACAAAGTTACTCAAAGTTACTCAAGTAACAAATACAAAGTGTGAGCAGATCAAAAAGATCAAACACAGCCACACAAAATTCAATCTCGGACGAGCGCCCAAATATGTTACGGCCCTTAATCTAATTTGGCTCTTTCAAAACACACAAAAGACAAGGACCGAACATATCAAAAATCACAGATGATTGGGGTAGCATTTCTGACGTCAACCACGCCATAAGTTTTAATGAGAGGATATTAAAGCACCTCAATAGATAAACAAACAATAATCATAAATCAATAACACAGGTAGGGCAGCTACAAGAAAACAGGAACCCTTAACTACCCCTATTGTTCCAGGAGAGATCTTACCTAGCTCCCGAAAATAACTGTAACAGGTGAATCTTCCGGGCAACTGCTTACCTTCGCTGTACTAAATAAATAACAAAAAGTGTACTAAGAAAATAACACCACTACCTGGTTTTAAGTAATGAAATAGAATCAGAAAAACAATCATAATAATCGCTCCAGCATGGCGAGGCGAAGCGAGAGTGAGCTCGCCACAAGGCGAGGAACCCCCAGCTGGCAATCAGGCGAGAGAGGCGGAGAGAGAGAGAGAACGCCATCAACACCGTCACGGCTTAAATAGCAGGAACTCCCATGACGTCACTTCACTTCCGCGGTGCAGGAAAAATCCCTTCTCAAAACTCCACCTACGAACTCAAAAGAAATCACACACACTAACGGTTCAATGTTATACCCACACGTAACACCCCCAATTGGGACGATGATTCTTTCATGAAATCATTTTCTATTCCAAACGTCTTCTATTCCAAACTTGAATTCTCACTTACTGCTGCTAGGAGGGGATATGAACTGCGTCATAGATCCGGAACTAGACAGATCTAATCCGAAACCTGTCCCGCTCTCGAAAATGGCAGCGACTCTCTCTGCCTTCATGGTATGGCTATTTTGACCCCTGGAGGCTCTCATACCCCTCTTCCAGACAATACTCTTTTTTTCTCCCATGTGCACCGTACATACTCGCGTATAGATTACCTTATAGTAGACAGGGCATTTATCCCATCAATTTCCTCCATCCAGTATTCACCGATAGCGGTATCGGACCACTCAACTATTACTCTGGACCTCCATTTTGACCACAAGCCAAAGAGATTCAAATTTTGGCGCCTGGATCCTCTTTTGTTAGCTGAGGTGGACTTTTGCAAGTATCTATCAGAGACTATTAAACTTTTCCTTGACACTAATCAGAACGATGAGACTTCACCTTCCCTTCTCTGGGAAACCCTTAAGGCTTTTGTTAGAGGCAAAATTATATCATTTACATCTTATGCAAACAGAGCTCGTAAGGTTCGACGAGTAGAACTAGAAAAAGCTATCGCGGACTTGGACAACTCACTCTCTACCAACCAATCACTTGACTTGCATAAAGAGAGGATGGTACTTCACACTGAGCTCGACCTCCTCTTGACAAAGGAAGCTGAACAAAACCTTATTCGTGTGCAGGGATATATGTATGAGCATGGGGATAAAGCCAGTCGCCTCCTGGCCCACCAACTGAAGGCCAAGATGGCCTCAAATCAAATTACACAGATAAAAGACGAAACATGCTCCCTTACATCTGACCCAGAAACGATCAACGGTACTTTTAAGAAGTTCTACGCCCAGCTATATAAGTCAGAATGTTCCTATGATGAAGCTCAGCTGTCTCAGTTTTTTGAAAAATTGGCCATGCCTAAAATATCTGACGGTAACCGTGCGATGCTAAACGCTCCTTTACAGCTTTCAGAAATCAAAGAGGCAATACAGTTAATGAACAACGGTAAATCCCCGGGACCAGATGGGTACCCGGTTGAATTTTATAAGAAATTCTCAGACCAACTGGCCCCATTATTATTAGAAATGTTCAATCATTCATACCGCCTGGGCTCCCTGCCGCCCACCCTCACACAGGCTGCTATTTCTTTGATCTATAAAAAAGGCAAAGACACCCTGAATTGTACATCGTACCGCCCAATCTCGTTCTTATCTGTAGACGTTAAAATACTTGCAAAGGCTCTAGCCCGCCAAATGAGGTCGGTCATGTCCTCGATTATATCAGAGGACCAGACGGGATTTATAAGGGGGAGGCACTCGTTCGCTAATGTCAGAAGACTTCTAAGCATCATTCACACCCCGCATTCTCCTTCAGAACCGGAGGTTGTTATATCTCTCAACGCAGAGAAGGCTTTTGATAGGGTGGAGTGGGCCTACCTGTTCTCCTCCCTCCAACAGTTTGGTTTTGGGGCTGGTTTAATTTCTTGGATTTGGTTACTCTACTCTTCCCCCTGCGCATCAGTTTGTACTAACACCCAGCGCTCGGGGTCCTTGCCTCTTTTCCGCGGGACTCGACAGGGATGTCCGCTTTCTCCACTCTTATTTGCGACTGCTATTGAGCCACTTTCAATTGCCTTGAAGGCAGAGGAGGGAATCAAGGGGATTCAGAGATGGGGCACAGACCACAAGGTCTCATTATATGCCGACGATCTCCTTTTGTACATCCGCGACCCTCAGTCCAGCATCCCACATGGGATGAGCCATAGCCCTCATGATTCCTGCTGATCTATGAATCCTAGCAGCCTGGCACAGCACCCTGGGTGTCTGCAACTATTAACTTTTCTCTACAGTTCACTCAGTCCTCCTAACTTACTCATTTGTTTTATTTGTTATTTGTTTTGTTTCCTGATTTTGCTCTCTAAGAGTCTTGTGTATGTATGTGTGTGTGTACATATGCGTATGTGTGTATGTGCATATATTTTTTTTTCTGGTAATAGGATTTTTATTTTTTTATTTTTTTGTGTGTGTCTAACTGGCTACCGGGGTTGGGGGAGGGATATGGGATGAAACTACAAAAAGAGATTTGTTTTGAAGAATTGTTCATTCTGAAAACACAAAATGGAGACTTATATTGTGTTATGTTGCAAATATTGTTTGAACGCTGTATCCAATAAAAATATATAAAAATAAATAAATAAATTAATATACAATTTATACAAAACGAAATTCACTTTAAAGAAAGGCTTTCTACAAAACAAAACTTAATGAAGTGGTCAAAATCATGTCTGACCCACTCCATGTCTCTCGATTGCGCATCCTATCTTACTCGTGCTGTTCACTTTTCATAAATCAACATAAATGGAAAAATTAACATTATAATTTTTTAACAAATATGAAACTAAATGCGCTTATTTAATGGCTACAACACTATAGTAGGCCTACAGACTCTCTATTTGTACAAATTGCTGCACATTCATTTAATTCGGAATTTTGCACACACAAGTTGAAAGGCATTTGTTCAAATCAAGTATCAAAACAAAGTAGGCTATGCTATGTACCAAAAATCAGATGAGCCCAGAATATGAACGCAACGTTTAATTACACATTAAGCATTTTCCTCCCATAGACTCTATTAAGCATTTTCCTCCCATAGACTCTGAATTAGATTAATTCAGATTAGAATGTCCCCTTATTATGTCGAAATAACGACTTCTTATGTCGAAATAACAAGATACGTTTATTTTTTATTATTTTTTTTTATGCGGTTCAGGGCTTCCATAGAATACAGCCTGAATATAATTGCTTCCAGAAATTATTTTTGGGGGTGCTATCGGGGTGCTTTGGTCTTTCTTGGGGGTGCTGAAGCACCTGCTAGCCCACCTTTCAGTTTTCTTTTTTGCCTTTCCATCATTTAACTCACTCATACAGACGTTAGACTTCCAAAACGTGACGAGGAAAAAGAGGTGTTCGGCGGCTTTTTACATCTAAGGCCGGTCCGACAGGCTATGCCATTTGGGGTGGGGCCGCTCACTGATCCCCCTATGTTTTTGAAAATCCTAGACATGGTTGGACCTGCCGAACGGGTTGAGCACTTTTATATACTGTGTTGAGCAGAGAGGCTGCACAGTTTGACCAGCAGGAAGCGGCCGCACATCAGGCCAACTCGCAATGTAGGCTATAACTATTATCAGACCGGCCCTTGTGGCCTCAAAACACTACCGGCCCACCGGGAAAAGTCCCGACTCTCCCGATTGCCACTCCGCCCCTGCTTCCTGATCAGTTTCATCATCTCAGCATCCCAGATAGCTTAGAAGAACTCGATATTGCGACAGTAACTTTTAACTCTCTCTTTTCCAGCACTTTAGACACAGTTGCTCCGTTACGCTTAAAGAAGATTCAATAAAATAGTCCAACGCCGTGGTCCAACGAGCACACTCGGGCCCTTAAGAGAGCAGCCAGAAAAATGGAGTGCAACTGGAAGAAAACAAAACGGGAGGTATTTAGCATTTCATGGAAAGAGAGCTCGATTACATACAGAGAGTCCTTAAAAGCTGCTAGATCTGCTTATTTGTCAACCCTGTTAGAAGAAAATAAACAAAACCCTAGGTATTTATTTGAAACAGTGGCTAAACTAATGAAAAATAAAGCTTCAAGTCCAGAAGTTTCCAAGCAGTAATAACTTTATGAACTTCTTCACAGATTGATAATATCAGGGAGAAAATTATAACTATGCAACCGTCTACTACAGTATCGCATGAGGCAGTGCATTGTAGTGTCCCTAAGGAACATTTTTATTCATTCATTACTATAGAAGAGGAAGAATTCGTTAAACTCGTTAAATCATCTATATCAACAACATGTATGTTAGACCCTATACCAGGGGTCGGCAAGTAACTTTGGCCGCGGGCCAATATTTTTTTTAGCCAGTAGATGGCGGGCCAGCTACACAGAGTAGGCCTATGGATACAAATTAAATACTTTTATATAGGCCTATAATCGCGGAATATGATGGGTCCGTCACCGTCCGTGGATCATTCGTTCAATCGTTTTTTCAAATTAAAACCAAAAATAAAAAGATGAAAAACGACTTGTTTTTCCATTATTTATTTCCTGAACTAAAATGAAAAAACGAATAACAATGGTTTTTTTGATTTTCTGATTGTGCTCAGATCAAAAATAGAAAAAATGAATTACTGGATTAGACAAATTTTAATTTTGATTTTTAATTTAACACCTTAGGCATATATCAAGGAAATCATTTTAAACAGATCAAGTACTATTGTGGTAACAGATTACAGCCATTTTAATAAAGGTGTGAATAGCAATCATACTCATTCGCTTACAGTCCGACTTTTGAACTTTATTCCTTTTTTTTGTATTATTATTTATTCGGGACACACACATACACACCTAAGGTTTAAGGAGTTCTGTGCGGGACTGTTTTTTTTCTGTCCCGCTCCCACAAGGTTCTATTCAGCAACCGCTTAAAATACACTCGGTGTTCGCCCGCTTTATTTCCCGACCTGACGGTTCCGCAAAATTTTGATCTCGTTTCCATAATCTCACATTCAAATGTCTCTAACGGCAAGAATGAGATTAAGTAGCCTATAATAAATGCTATACAAAAATTGTGTTCGTGTCAATATAAATATTAGGCTATTTTAACATTGTACTGTCAGCAGAGAAAAAAAATGCCACAGAAAAAAATTATGAAATATAAATAGCCTAACATAAATTAAATAGGACAAAGCCTATCACTCAAATTTCTAAGCAACATAAACGAAAATCATATTGCCCTACTGACAAATGAAGTAGGCTATTTTCTGCCGAACTATTTCAAACATCCTTGCAAAAAAAGAATGTTGTTGACTGACAATGGTTTCAATACCAAACAGCTCCTCAGAGCTAGGTGTACAGGTGGTCAGAATTAAGTGCGGATACGCTGTCAAAAGATGTCAGGAGTGGGCTATTGTCAGTCAGACCGCCCGCTCCGTCCAAAGTAGCCTACACCAGAGTTCTGACCGCTACCGTCTTTTGACGCGCGAATGGACAAAGTGGTCAAGCGTATAACTAGACGCGGCAGGCGCGAATTTGACGCGTCCGGTGTGAACGCACAGTTATACTTTAAAATGTAATCCCGCGCGGCATGATTCCCTATGGGTGTTTCACACAGTATGCGGCGGTGAAATCGCCGCGTGACTACGGCTTTTCTCAAGTAGTGGAAGAGTTTTGTGCAGCATTTAGGACTTCCAAAATAATCCGGCGGGCCAGAAAATATTGCTGGCGGGCCAGTTTTGGCCCGCGGGCCGCCAGTTGTCGTTCCCTGCCCTATACCAACTAAGCTACTGAAAGAGATGCTTCCTGAGGTCATAGATCCTCTTCTTAATATCATTAATTCATCTTTGTCATTAGGATACGTACCAAAAACTTTGAAGCTGGCTGTGATTAAACCGCTTGTTAAAAAAACGCAACTTGATCGTACAGAATTAGTCAATTACAGGCCGATCTCGAATCTACCTTTTCTGTCAAAGATACTAGAAAAGGAGGTATCCTCACAACTATGTTCCTTTTTAGAAAGAAATTATATTTGTGAGGATTTTCAGTCAGGATTTAGACCGTACCATAGTACTGAGACTGCTCTCATTAGAGTGACAAATGATTTGCTCTTATCATCCGATCGTGGCTGTATCTCTCTATTAGTGTTACTCGATCTTAGTGCTGCATTTGATACTATTGACCACAACATTCTTTTAAATAGACTCGAAAATTATGTTGGCATTAGTGGAATTGCATTAACATGTGTAACGTAAACTGTATATATGACTCTGGGTCAATACGAATTAGCTCAAGGATATAGGGAATTTGGAATTATTAATAATCATAACTCATGGTCATAATTCATAAATCGCATATACATTTACTTTATCAATTATCGAGATTACCTTGTTCTGTAACTGGTCTAGTCATCAGTCATTCGTCCAGCGAATAAATGTACGATTATCACAGTCAAGAAGGGGTATCCCGTTTACAAACTCCAAGAAAATGTATCTTCTGGCCGTGAACATAAAACTTTCTGGGTTTATGAATTAAAACTACTCAAAGTAGTCTATAATATCGAGCGTGTAGCTTAGATCTTTTGGCATTTTCATTGACTTTATAAAGATGGATTTTCAAATACAGAGACAGTCAAAGTATGAATAAGTTTTAATAAATGTCAAGACTAGTTATTACATAAGCTACAACTATAAACGTACGTAAACATGCAAACAATAAAACAAACAAACATTTAAACAAACAAGAACATAAGAAATAACGTGATCAGATTGAATGAAATGAAAGAGAGAAAAAAAAAGAGAGAGAAAAAGTAGCTGGTAATTATTACAGACAGAAACCTAATTTCAAAAGACACCTGGAGTCAGCTTTAGAATGATCAATAGCCTACTTGCAAGTTGGTTCTCTGTTCAAGTGATTGCTGAGAGGCAGGAAGAGCGGACGGTGTCCTGTCGGTGCTGCGTCTTCTGGTGTCGCAGGAAGCTTAAAAGGCTCACTGAATGTAACGTTACCGAGAAAAGTCCGATCAGTTCCCTTGTGGAGGGGAAAGGCGAGTATGAACTTAGTTGCAAAGGACGGCAGCTACGACTCGAACATGTGTTGTCCGAGGGAGAAGGCCGGAGCCTTTTCAGATGTTCCTTGGAGAAGCGTTGCGCGGGGGAGGAGAGGCAGAGGGTGAGAGCAAGATCAGAGGAGAGGGTCTCTACTTTGAAAAGACATCTGCTTACGCCCTCTTTTTGGGACAACAGCAAATCGGATCTGCTGATCTGAAGCGGGAAAGAAGTTTCTTTGTTTGTGAAGAAACGCCTACTTTGACTCAAACATGTGAGAGATCGAATTTAACATTCATATCTAGAAATATGGTATTTCCTAGAATAAATGCATATTATTGTACTTTGCAGTCAGGATTCGACTCCGACATGTTTTTCCCATTACATTGACACCTCGAATGACGTTTTTGCATGACAGAAATACAGGGTTACATAATTTCCTCATAATCACTAGCATAGTGATTTTGATTAACATAATAACGTTGCATAGATACCTCAGACATTATCTGGCCAATTATACACACATAAAAATACATATCAAAAACATTCGTAATGGCTATTAGATTTGGGTTCTTTGTAGGACTTTAATCTCAGAGTCTGTGTCTGATAGGAAAGTCTTTTTGTGTGTGTGTGTGTGTGTGTGTGTGTGTGTGTGTGTGTGTGTGTGTGTGTGTGTGTGTGTGTGTGTGTGTGTGTGTGTGTGTGTGTGTGTGTGTGTGTGTGTGTGTGTGTGTGGCGTAAAAGTCACATAGAGTTTCGTTATCTCTTTGGTGCAGAGAGAAAGGGGGTTTGGAATGCAGAGCATTCTGTCTAGGGTGCTATAAAGTTTTGGAGGAGCCGTAAAAGTTGCCGACTAGCTGGAGCCGATGTGTGATTTGTATTTGTTTGAAGCTCACCGCGTGGTGCGGTTTGTTGATTTTGAGGAGGGGGTCTAGGTCGAACATTTGGTTAAACAAGGTTAGCTTGTTATAAATGTGTCATGTTCCCCGGAAGAGCCAGCCAGATCGGCGCCTTCGTGGTCACATGTCTTAGCCGTGGAGTGAAACAGGATGTTCCTTTGTTTACTCAGAAGAAAGGAGCTATGTTTGCAACTCAGGATTCGCTAATTCAGAACATCTGGCCGGATGTCATTGTCATTGTTGCTACACATGGTTTAAATCATACTTATCTGACCGTTATCAGTTTGTAGCAGTAAATGAAGAGATGTCTCATCGATTACAAGTTCAGTAAGGCGTACCACAAGGCTCAGTACTAGGACCGTTGCTTTTCACTCTGTACATGCTACCTAGACATGTGCCGGTATTCGGTAATACGATAAATCGCGGTAATGAATATGCATGATATTGTTATCGCGGGCACTTCAAAATACCGTGAAAAATAATAGATCAGAATTTAGATTTATAGAACGCGCATTCGCTTATTTTCCATCAACCGCTTAAACAAACACTGCGTATATGCTGCGCGAAACACGTGCACACTCTGATGTAAACAATCCCCACATGTAGAAGCACTGTGTGCATGCGGCGCAGTGCGCACTCTAGTCTAATGTATACAATCCTCACATGGAGATGAAGCAGGGAGCATGAAGAACGCTGCCGACGATTTATCCCCCTTCTAAAAGCAGGGCTGTCAACTCTACGCATTCAGCGTGAAACTCAAGCAATCGACACTTTTCACACGCTCTCGCTCCACACATCCATTATCTCACGTAGAGAAAAATCGCGGAGCAAAGATCGCACTGACACCGACAGACTAGACAGATCAGGTTACGTTTGATATGAAAACAATTCTCAGCTTGTTATTATGATGAAAACCACATTATATTTAATTAAATTAAAATATTGTGATAATACCGTATACCGTGATAAAAGCTCAATCAATTAATCGCAGCATGAAAATTTGCACATGCCTAATGCTACCCTTGGGAAATATCATTAGGAAGCATGGAATTAGTTTTCACTGTTATGCACTGTTATGATACTCAGCTCTATATTTCTTCACGCCCTGACGAAACTTACCAATTCACAAAATTAATGGAATGTATAGCTGATATAAAAAATTGGATGACTAGTAATTTCCTACTACTTAATTCTGAAAAAACAGAGATTCTAATTATTGGACAAACAACTTCCTCACGTAATAATTTAGAATACTGTCTAACACTTGATGGCTGCTCTGTCAAGTCTTCGTCGTCGGTTAGGAACCTGGATGTGCTCTTTGATACCAATCTTTCATTTGAAAGTCACGTGTCTAGTATCTGTAAAACTGCATTTTTTCATCTTAAAAACATATTTAAATTACGTCATGCTCTCATTGACAAATGCGGAACAATTAGTCCATGCGTTCATGACATCAAGGCTAGATTATTGTAATGCTGTTATGGGTGGTTTCCCTGCACGCTTAATAAACATAATATACGTACAGCTGGTCCAGAACGCAACAGATCGAGTTCTTACCAGAACCAGGAAGTATGACCATATCAGCCCTGTTCTGTCAACACTGCACTGGCTCCCTATTAAACATTGTATACATTTTAAAATATTGCTGATTACTTACAAAGCATTAAATGGTTTAGCAACGCAGTACTTGAGCGAGCTCTTAACGCATTATAGTCCTTCACGTCTATTGCGATCTCAAAATTCCGGCCAGTTGATAATACCTAGAATATCAAAATCAACTGCTGGCGGTATATCCTTTTCCTATTTAGCACCAAAACTTTGGAACAGTCTTCCTAACATTGTCCGGGAAGCAGACACACTCTGTCAGTTCAAAGCTAGACTAAAAACACATCTCTTTGACCTAGCATACACATAACACATTATAGACTTTTATAATTCAATGATAGGCTGCATAGATTAGGTCAGCCGGAACCGGGAACACTTCCAATAAATCCTGATGTATTCGTTACATTATAAGAAGAAGGCGTCTACACTAATATTAGTCTCTCTGTTTATCCCGAGGTTTACCGCAGTCCGCCGGATCCAGGGCGTATCCAGATCTGATGAAGGACTTGCACCTGGATGCGACGACAACGTAGTCCTGAAGTGTCACCTAGTCTCTCCCCTGTGAAGGCCTCCCTCCCCTCCCTTTACCTCTCTACAGATAAAACGTTGTCGGGATAATTCCGCTTCGCGTGGCTAAGCGGAAGCGATACAAATTCTGTATTATACATTTTAAGGCCAGACAAGTAGTTTGTTGTGGGTCGGTTTGTAGGGAATGACTACACGCTTGCGCACATATATTCAAACACGCATACCTATAGACTGAACTCGTAATACACGTGCACGCCATCAGCATTCTCACGGGTTCGCGTTTTTGAAAGTTTGTGCAGAAAGAACCTACGAGTTTTCTGTTAAAACGGTGTTGTGTTAGCGGCCAAATCAATTTCTGTTACTTTATTTTCCTATTATCAATGTAAAGCCGCTTTGGAACAATCTACACAGCAATGTCTGTGAGGGTTTTGGCAGTAGCAAGTCTCGGTACTTGCTCTACAGCAGCAGCAGCAGCAGCGTAGCAGATCTATTCCCCCAAGACCAAGTAAATTAACATTGCCATATTCCAATTCCAATTCCAATTCCAATTTATTTATAAAGCACATAATAATAAAACAATGTTGACCATAGTGCTACACAAACAATAAAATATTAAAATATAACAAGCACAAATAACTATAAATAAAAGCAAAATATCTACTCTCAGAGTGTAAGACCCACATACTCTTAGGAGTCTTAAATACACCTAAAACATCTTCAAACTCTTAAAACTGACACCTGTGACAACAGTACTCATGTATGATCGACACTCATGTATGATCAAAAGCTAATGTGAAAAAATACGTTTTAAATAAATGTCTTTTGAACTCACTAAGGGTTGATGATAATCTAATATATTGTGGTAGACTGTTCCATAACCTTGGTGCGGCAGCCGCAAAGGTACGGCCCCCTCTTTTTTTCAGATTCGTCCTCGGAACAACTAAAAGTTTCTGTGACTGAGATCGTAAAAGTCTCTTTGACTTCTGCTCCTGAATCAGGTCCGCAATATACAGAGGAGCTGTACTATCTAAAGATTTAAAAACAAATAATAAAATCTTAAAATAAATCCTAAAAGAAACTGGTAACCAATAGCCTTGAAATCTTGCAGCCAGTGTCTTCTAGCAACTCTCCTTTGGCTTGCGAGCTGGAAAAAACAAACTCTAGTCAGGCCAATCACATTGTTTATAGAGTCGGTGGGCGGGCTTAACAAAATGACAGCAGAGTTGTGGCGGTTCCGTGTGAATTCCCTGCTACTTGAAAACAAAGAAGATGGCTGCTGGCGAACAGCGGTCTTTCGAATCGGCTTTGGCCGCGACTCTGGAAGACTTGGGGCCTTATTTTAACGATCTGAAATGCAAGTATCAAACGCAAAACGCAAGTAACTTTGTGGCCGGATCTCGGGCGCTGTTGCCATTATACCAGAGGTATAAATGACTCTTGCGCCACTTTTATTTTTTCACATCTTCATGGACACCACAATGATTTTCCTCATGTGGAATATTTTTCCTTATAATTATGTATGGTTTGCAAAAATGGCAACTGCTGTGTGTAGATGAGAGAAGCAAAGTGTATGCGCGTTGTGCACACGCTACATTATGGCCAAGTATGCGCCCTTAAAATAGCATCTGAACGCACCTGAGTAAATCTGCTACGGGGGTTAAATCATGTATGTTACATGTGCAGCAGCAGCAGCATGTCTTACATGCTCACATCAATGTCTGTGAATGTATTGGCAGTAGCAAGCCTCGGTACTTGCTCTGCAGCAGCAGCAGTGTAGCAGATCTATTCCACATAGACCAAATACATTAACATTGCCACATCCATTACCATGCCAATCTCTATTACTACACCAATCTCTTGTCATGTTGTCATGACAGAACTTAATATGCTGCATATAGTCTGCACTGGACATGACGAAATGCAAATTGATTTGCAAATCCAATTGTTCTTAGTGTCAGAAGTAGCGCAGAGGCTTTGGAGTATGTCAGAAACGTAACGAGGCATCAGTATACTGTCAGGGATTTTGTGTGTTGCATCGTGTCCTGTCTGGTGTAGGCAGAGTATTAGTTAAACTGAAACATTAAAAATATAAACAGCTTACCAAATTTAGTGTGAAGGCTGTGCCTGTTTTTCCATCAGTTTAACCGCTTTACCATCTCTGGTATTCTTGATTTTTACAAGCCACCCGACCATTTTGTTTTCAGTAGTTTTTTTCTCAAAGCACCTTAGTGAAACGGCTCTAAATGTGAGATTAAATAGCAAAGCTTCAGTGATTCACTAGAGGGGGACATTTAACTAATCTCCCAGCTAATTGTTAGCTATGGTTACGGCAGATTTGGCGCAACTGAATTAGAGCAAAATTCTTGAGCTTGCGTGAAATTAGATAAACGTAGGGGGGCGCATGTCCTAAAAGGTTGAAAACCCCTGCAGTATATGGCTGAATTAAACTAGTATTTCCACTTGCCGTTATGCAGCAATTACTACAAAGATTATTGAGTGGATCTCTGAGCTGTGTGAGTGGAGGCGGGGCTAATTTGCTTATTCATGGATCCACGTATACCAAATGAAGCAAGGGTGTAGAGTTATATTCAAGCAATTTTAAGGCATGGATATTTTTTTTCCCCTTCTTAATGAGCCATGCAATTCAAATTACTTCCCATAAAATGGTCGGATGGAATATCACATGCACATTGTATTTCTCTGTGTTTTAATTCATATATTGTTTATTTCTTTATTTCTTTATTTTATTTTAAGAATAGTCTTATGAGTAGGTTTATGATGTTAGTCATGGAGCGGCATGGTGGCTCGGTGGAACTGTTGCCTCAGCAAAAAGGCCCCCACGAGCAGAACAAATTTTGGTGTAAATCATTGGTAAAGCTGTTCTGACCTAAATGTTCTGAATCATGAAAATGTTCGTATTTTCAAAATTTTTTTTTTTTTTTTTACACCAGCTCCCTACCACGTGCAAATGGTGCATAAAACATTCACACGTTTTATGTTCTTTTAGGCAAACTAATGACACAGAATTTTGCTGCACTATGTACCATAATAATATTTCACTATTTTATTTAATTTTATTTTATTTTTGTCTTTATTTTGATTATTATTAATAATATTATTTTATTTTTTGTAGCTGGGAGTTGAAAACTGTTCAACTTTTGGTAAAACACACCATTCGTCACTGTCACTTTTTACCCGGCCCGGGACAAATACTACATCGACCAACAATCCTACTCGTACAATGACTCATTTGACAATTGAGAAGTTAATTGCTGGTTACGGCATTTTTATATTCTGTAAAATTCTTCAAAATTAGATTCTAGTAACACATTAGTTCTTGGCATTTCATATCATCATAGCAACCAAAACGTCTCAGCTGGAAAAATTATGCGCTTCCAAATTGCTCTCAAACATCACCAGCTAGCTGTTATCAGAAGAGCGCCTGGCATTGTTTTTAGCTGGCTAAAAATGCTGTGACGGACACACATTAATTGAATATTGATAGTTAGGCAAATGGTCACTTATGTTTACGAAAGTTTCAAGAATGAGGCCCAATATTCAAGTTTAAATGTAAGGGTAATGGCACACAATACAAGAGCACAAATCCAAAGTAAATGAGAAAGAAATACCTATGATCTGTGTTTGGCTAACTTCGTTGCTGAGAACAAATCCAAAGTAAACGAGTAAGAAATACCTATGATCTGTGTTTGGCTAAGTGCACTGCCGAGATCAAATCTAAATTATTTTCACATCATAACAGAGCAGTGTGTTAAAGCCTCTTTGTCAGTTAGACAACCTCTTTAAACTTCTAACTGATACAAAACAAATGCAAAAAAAAAAAAAAAAAGGTAAGTGCAAGCCTTCTTTGGAGTGTATGGTTTTTAATTTATTTTTCATGCTTGCTGTTGTGTTTGTGCTGTGCCATTGTTATGCTGTTTGTCCCCAGGGACTACCAGGTCTACCCACCCTGGCTGCATTACACAGCAATCAAATCCTGACTGTGAAGGTTTGTTGGCTCGGCCAAACGGCCCAGGCAGACTCTATGGATTATACACACAATGAGAAATATCAACAGAGCATTTGTCCCCTGTGCCTATGCAGTGACAGACTTGGCCCAAACACAATTGTGTCTGATTAATCCATTCCAACCAATCAAAAAACCCTTTCGGTAACACTTTATAATAACTGCACGCTATTAATCATTAGTTAAGCATTAGTAAACAGTTAATTCATCATTTATAAAGGATTAATAGACATTAACAAGCAGTTTATAAATACAGTTATAAATGCAGTATTCTTAATTTATAAGCATATCTATAATGTGTTTAATAATTGTGTTTTCATACTTAATTAATGATCAATTTATCATTTCTAAATGAAGTATTTCATTATTTACAAACCGGTTATTTAGGAGTTGTCAGTGGTTCATAAGATCACTTAGAAAGTGTAAGTAAATTATTAATAAACTGTTTAAATACATATTATTATTCAGACATATAGTAATAGTTACTTAGTGTGTTAATAAATGGTTTATTAACATGTATTTCTACTGTAATTCAGGGTTAATTCGGGTAGTTATAAAGCATTTAGTAGTGGTCAGTTCACTATGTTTGTGAGCTAATCTAAAGTGAGGACTAGTTATGCTTTGTAAAGCGTTTATAAAGAAGATTTAAAGGCTGTTAATATTTTTATGTTCTGTATCGCTGTGTTGTATTTGTTTACTTTTTCTGTTTAGAAGAAAACTGAGTCTTTAAATCTCCTTTATAAATGCTTTACAAAGCATAACTAGTCCTCACTTTAGATTAGCTCACAAACATAGTTAACTGACCACTACTAAATGCTTTATAACTACCTGAATCTACTACATTTACTTACACTTTCTAAGTGATCTTATTAGCCACTGACAACTCCTAAATAACCGGTTTGTAAATAATGCAATACTTCATTTAAAAATGATAAAGTGATCATTAATAAATTAAGAAAATACAATTATTAAACACATTATAGACATGCTTATAAATCAAGAATACAGCATTTATAACTGTATTTATAAACTGCTTATTAATGTATATTAATGCTTTATAAATGATGAATTAACTTTTTACTAATGCTTAACTAATGATTAATAGCGTGCAGTTATTATAAAGTGTTACCATACTTTCACTCATTATGACCCTCTCTCCAAGTTCCAGGGTTGTCATTATTATGCAGAGTGGTGACAGGAATTTATGCATTCACAGCAGAGCAACTGTTTATTTCCTCTAATAAACCAGTGATGCGTGATTAATTATGTCTAGCCACCAAATATTCTGACCACTGTGTGCTTGTATTCTATGAATGGAATAACTCAAAAGAGACGTATTAAATGCTAAACTAAAGTAGCGAGATTCGGAGCTGGTATTTTTGGTTCACCACAAATCCACCCTTTCCCGATATTTAAATCTATAATGACACAATTATTTGTGTCCTCTTAATTACTGGTGCCCCCTTGAGATAGCTTGACTATGTAAACATCTCATTTAGAGTCCACGGACAGAGACAAATAAGTCTGCATGATGAGTTTCAGTGTTTGCAATTCCTGGAGTCTGCCTGGCTTCAAAGAAAACTGTGATGACAGTGCTTTCAGTGAGTAGAAGTTGACATGTTTCTTCGGATTGGCTCTGTCAGAGTAGGTGTCCTAGCACCCATGAGGTGGTAATTACAGCCTTTGCTGCCAAAGGCAGTTGAGACTTTCATTGGTGGAACCATGGAAAATGTCAATTTTTACTAATGCATGAAGGCACTGGATTGGGTCCTCTGACTCATTTACTTTAATCTAATCAATTTTTGTACTTTTTTTTCCTTTCCCCTTCCTCTTCCGGGACCTCATGCAACTCTCCTCTCCAACTTCTCTTAACTTTGATCTCCAACCTCTTTTGACCTCACACTCCTGCTCAGATGGTCTTCCCTAAGATAAATCATGGCTTTCTTTCTGCTGATCAACAACTCATTAAACGTCGACTCATTAAGGTAGTGCTTGTCCTCATTCTGTTCTCTCTCACACTGCTCCGTCAGACTGGGCTTCTCATCTTTGGCCCATCATTTGCTCTCCATTCTTCTGCTTTTACCTCAGTCCTTAGCTAGACTAGTGACAAACTATTAAAATGAATTACATTAGTGTTTGATAGTAAAAAAAAAAAAAGTCTAAATGAAGATATTGTGACAAGATCATTAATTATTTAAGATAATTATTTAATTTCTACTTTAAGTTTAAATCATATTAATAATTATTTTTATGTAATTAAAAACACTAAATCATTTTGTTAAATTGACAGTATATACTTTATATATTATATATTCATAAATGCAAAATATAATACTGCAAAAAAAAAGGAGGCTCTGAGTTCAGTGATCCAAGCCATCTTTGTGGTGAGTGACCGCATACAAATTACAATGTATAAGTTGTCTGTCAACAGAGAAAAAATACAGAATAAGGAAACTGAAAGCAAAAGTATAAATCACAAATGTTATTGTTCTAATTAATACGGCCAGATGATTCTTTCTGTTCCCTAGTCTAGGCAGGGTTAGAAATAATCTGGAGATAATTAGAAGCAATAATGAATTTTCACAGTAGAACTGAACTGTATCACTATAACTGATTGGATTAATACAGAGAGCAAATATTACATTTGCTGCCATATGCTAAAATTGTTTGATTTAATACTGTGAGATAGGGCTGGGTGGTATGACAGTATATATCGTGAACACGGAAGTGTCTGTCGTTAGAGATTTCACTATATCGTTCATTTTGCAGTATGTAAATATATCCACGTAACACAGTACTTAAAGTTATATATGCATAAGAGCGATACTACTTAAAGTTATATACGCATAAGAGTGATAAAGAAACATGCATGAATGAGAACATAGAGTGGGACTTGCTTGATGTTGAGCGCAATAAGCTTTGAAAAATAACTCAATGCGGTTGGTGCTCACGCTGACTGACACAGCTGAAGCACGCACACAGAAAGGCGCCTCTCTTAGACCGCATGCAATCACGAATTCGGAACATCACTCACTGCTCTTGACTGAATCACTTTTGTATCTTTAATAAGAATCAGTTCATTTTTGATTCATACAGTGAAGACTATGTAGTGTTTTAGTTATACATTTAATTATTAAATTTATGTAGTATTTCTTAGTACATGTTAAATAAACTTATTGTAGCTGAAAAACGTAAAGTTTATTTAACTTGTATCTTTGGTCTATTGTATTTGTCCTACTGTTTGTAATTTCCTTCTTTGTTCTTATTTTTAATAAGAAAAATAAAATAAAAATATCTATATTGAGATATGTATCGGTATCGGTATTGTAAAATAAAATAAAATTCCTCATACCGTGAAATAAGATTTTGGTCATATCGCCCACCCCTATTGTGAGATAAGAGAGGTTCTTCAAGATTCTCTTTGTTAGCTTATCAATGGCCTTTCAATCTGTTTCTCCCTTTCACTGTTTACAAACAACGTTAATGTATGTTATATTCATTGACTTTGACTAATAATGTTTGACGTATGTATATTATTACTTACACAGGGTGACCAGGGTCAATCAGGGCCCCCAGGACCTCCTGGGCCTCCAGGCCCCCCAGGCCCCAGAGGACCCCCAGGGGACACAGGCAAAGATGGTCCTCGGGGAGTTCCAGGGCTCCCAGTAAGTATCTCTAAATTCAAAACCTATCAAAATGTTAGCAGCTGGAGGTTTAGCATGATAATGCAGTGACCCATATGGCTCTGGAAACAATGGCTTCTGTTGAAGGATCATGTTTACACACTCAGTCTGTTTTTTACCAATAGATATCCATTACTTATGTAACCCTTTTCATTTGTGAATATATGTACATACATTTTGACTGAGAGAGTTAAAAAAACTATTATCCACCAACATATAACCCCACCAGGACCTTCACTTGTTTGTTTGGACCAAGGCAAGAGTGTAAAAATATTAGGTGCAGCTCCCTTTTGAGGGAATTTCAATGCTGCGTCATTGTGTTGATGCTATGGGAAAGTCTTCAGCGTGTGCCAGTGAGTCATGAGGTTGTGGAAATCCCCTATCACGGAGTTGAGTAAGCACGGGTATAATTCAGAACCACATGTTGTGGGAAAAGTCGAGGGCTATCTCTCTCCCACTGTGGCATCATCTTTAAAAACAGACTGCCTTGCCTTCAAGGCCATGTTGTATCACATGTACTTTGGTTGTCAAGGCTTATGAAGCAAAGGGTTAGGCCTACCAGGCTGGCCTGCTGAAGGATCTGGATTTTTGCTGGATGCCCCTGTCTGGCCTATTCGGCGACATTGTCAATACCAAAGTTGATAGGTTTCAGGCAGCCAGAAGGCAACCTGAGGCATTCCAGCAGCCTACAGCCTCAACCTCTTGTCCTGGGCCGAGCTCTTGGAGAACAGAAGGCCAGTGTGGAAGTTTTTTTCCCAATTGCAAAGGGCCAAGGGCCTAGGCGCTGCACACAATCCCAGCCTTTTGGGTCTAAAAGCAGATCTCAGCACAGTCATTGCTGCCTGGGCGTCTCCACTCGTCTCCACAAGATTACCAAACTGATTCTCCTTTCAGAGAGTTTGACAATTTCTGCTGAACCTCTCTCCTTGGGTTCTGTGAACTATAGAAAAAGGCTACAGAATTCAGATAAAGTCTCGTCCTCCTCTTTTCAATGGCTTGCTCCCGACTACGGTGCAACAAGATCAGATTCTGTTGTTAACACAGGAGTTATGTACTCTTTTGGACAAAGGGACCATAGAACATATTCCCCTCCCTATGAGAGTCTCAGGTTTTTACAGCCTTTATTTTCTGGTTCTTAAGAAGGATTGAGGGTTGCGTCCCATCCTCAATCTAAGTCTTTTGAACCGTATTCTGCAGACTTACAAGTTCAAGATTAACGTTGAAGCTTATTGTGCCTCAAATTCAATCTGAGGATTGGCTTGAAGGACACCTACTTTCATATAGAGATATGCCTGTGCACATTAAGTTTCGGGGGCAAAGTTTAGCAATATCAGGTTCCTTTCAGCCTGGCCTTGTCTCCTCGCAACTTCACCAAGTGCATGGATTCAGCTCTGGCTCCATTGTGACTCCTGGGCATATGTGTACTAAATTACATAAACGACTGGCTAATATTGGCTCGAAAGAGTTGGTGGTCCGGCATTGCGACGTCGTCTTCACTCATCTAAGGTGCTTGGGTTTAAGATTAAACCAGAAGAAAAATATTTTTTCTCCAAATTAGACGACTGCTTTTCTCAGCGTAGTTTTGGACTTGACTACGATGCAGGCACAGATGTCTCCCGTTTGAGTAGAGTCTATTCTCGCCATGGTGGGCTGGGCAGCTTAAAACTAGGTCAGGAGATTTCTGTCCATCAATGCCAGACACTGTTGGGTCTGATGGCCGCTGCCACCAACATAATACAGTTGGGCATGCTGCACATGAGGCCCTTCCAGTGGTGGCTCAAGAACAAGTGGTTCCACCCTCTATTACATGCACATTACATGGAATGGGGGGATCTCCTCAATCACAACCAATGTGCAGCATCAAACTGGATGATGCGACGGCAGCCATAGTGCACCAGAATGCCCACCACACACCAGTTTATTGGTGGAGAGGAGACAAAGTGTTCATGCTTCATGCCAGTCAGTATATATGGGGATGATTAGGAGGCCATGATGGTGGACAGAGGCCAATGGGCAAATTATATTTAATTTGATATATTTGATATATTTGATATAATTACATTTACACTAATTCATCTTGCAGATGCTTTTATCCAAAGCAACTTACAAATTAGGAATAGGGGTGTCGAAATTAATCGTTTCTACGATGCATCGCGATGCAGACGAGGACGATTCGGTATCGGTTCAGTAATAGACCATAACCAATTATAATGTACTGACGCTTTTCTGACGTCATTTGTCGCGTACGTGCTTTGTCACGGTAGCATACAATGGCAGAGGGAGGTGAGACACGAGTGCGAGAAAATTTAAAATGCTCCAACTACTTTAAAAGCCTACATCTGGGCACATTTCGGCTTTTATGAACAACCTGGTAAGCACGACCTGCAGAAGACACGCGCTGTGTGCGCTCATGTCACGCACAAATAGAATATGCAGGGGGTAATACCACTAACTTGATTAACCACGTTAGCCGTTTTCACCCCGAGCTGTTAACGCCTGGCAGAGTCTGACTGCTTTAGAGTAAGCGGATGAGCTTAATTTTCTCTGATTTAAGTATCGGCACCCGATGGTCAAATTACAATTATTCTGTGTTGTTACGCGTGATTATAAATGGATGATCGTCACCTTCAACAGCGGATTCGGCGACGGTTGATGCGCACATCTTTAATGGTAACATAATACACTGATTAATGAGCACTGCTTTTAAATGAACATTTCTTTAAAACAAAATTTATTTGACAGATGTTCCTTTTCTTAATGGCATTAACAAGCTTTACTCCCTTGAAACTTAAACTGGAATGTCACTGTTTCTGTCACTGCGACTTCCCGAACAGGCGAGCACACGCACACACACGCGCGCACACATCACTTTTGAAGTAAAATTTAAAATTGAGGATGCGGTGCATCGTGATGCATCGTGATATCGAATTGAACTGAATCGATGACATGATAATCGTAATCGAACCGAACCATGAGACCAGTGTCGGTTCACACCCCTAATTAGGAATACAGCAATCAATTAATCGTGAAGAGGCAAATAAACACAAGTCATTGCTTAGTGTAGCATAAGCTAGAATAGAGAGGGATTAAATAAAGTGAAAGCATAGATTTTTTATTTTTTTTATTTTTTTTTTTAATGATGGTTTTCAGCTGTCTTTTAAATATTGTCAGGCATTCTGCATTCCGGAGGTCATTCCACTTGCAAGGAACAGTGAACGAAAATGTTCTGGAGAGTGATTTTGTGCCTCTCTGTGATGGTACCTGGTAGGGGTGTGATGTGGGCCAGCCAGAAGAGCATTGCAGTATTGCTGGGGTTAAACCCCTACTCTTTTTTTTTAAGGACATCCTGGGATTTTATATGAGAGTCAGGACCTTCTGTCCATTCTTAATGCTTTGCTTAATGATACCATTCTTAATCCCTCTACTCAGGTACTTTATGCTCTTAAGGGGGCATTTTTGGGTGGAGTAATCTGTGTTTCACCGCTACCAAAAAGACTATATCACATTGTGTTTGGGATGCGGTTACAAGTCACACGGTTCTACGCCGAGTGTGGCTGCCTCAAAGGCGTTGACGAGGTGCGCCTTTGTAAGATGTTTGTGCTGCAGCAGGCTAGTCCTCTCAGCACAAATTCGTTAGGTTTTACAGTGTGGATGTGAATTCAACCCCTGGATCGCAAATCCTTTTGGGCTGATGTATTCCTGTAACTACAGTTTTGTGCTTGTAGTATACTTTTCATAACCTGTGGTGCAGGCATTCATTCAGTATGGCATAGTGGATGTTAATGTCCCTGTAGTTTTAACACGAGGCAGCATTGACGTTCCCTCGAAAGGGAACATCTCAGGGTTAAAGGGATAGTTCACCCAAAAATGAAAATTCTGTGATCATTTACTCTCCCTCAAGTTGTTCCAAACCTGTATGACTTTCTTTCTTCTGCTATACACAAAAGAAGATATTTTAAAGAAGGTTGGTAATTAAACAGTTGCTGGTCCCCATTGACTTCCATAGTATTTTTTTTTTCCTACTATGGAAGTCAATGGGGTCCATCAGACATTTGGTTACCGACTTTCTTCAAAATATCTTCTTTTGTGTTCAGCAGAAGAAAGAAAGTCATACAGGTTTGGAACAACTTGAGGGAGAGTAAATGATCACAGAATTTTCATTTTTGGGTGAACTATCCCTTTAAGTACGTAACCCATTTCCCTAAGATGGGAATGAGAATGTCTTATTGCCATACTTCAATTATGCCTGTGCGGCTTCTTCAGACAAATTAATCTGATGACGCCGTGTTTAGGTGCCATTTTATAGACATAGTCACATACTACGTAGCATCACCTGACTTTGTCCATGGCCAATAGTATTGTCGCGTGTGAACATGTTATTCAGACAATGGCACACACTGAAGATGTTCCCATAGTATCAATGCAATGATGCAGCATCTCGTTCCCATCTCTGGGGAGACGTTTGTCCTATTCAGTTAAGTCAAGATAATTATATTTGTTTTTTTTTCAAACTTTCTATTACTAAGAAAGAGACTAATACATTTTAATGTTTCCTATTAACAGTTAGGACTAAATATATGTTGTGTCCCTCACAGGGAGACCCTGGAAATCCAGGGGAGATCGGACAAATGGTAAGTGTCTTATGTATTTACAGCTGCTAACATCATAGCCTCTTCAATACAGTTAAAGACAATGCTAGATTTAGTATATCTAATATCTAATGATGGCAATTTCCCTCCTCCTTAATCTGCAAAATGTGTTTAATCGGAAAAAAATTAGACCATCATACTTTTGACAAAAACTGAAGTACTTATTTTTTATAACATTTGCACGAAATGTGAGAACAGCATGACTATTATGGTCCCCCAGCTAGACCAGCACTAGACCAGCACTAAACCAGCTCTAAGCAGCATTAACCAGCCTGAATCAATTAATCAAAATGTATCAGTTAACCCTCTGGGCTTCTTCGTGCAAAAATGCAAGAAAACGTTTACGTTTTCATTTTTTTATTTGTTTTGCTTCATCGGAGGGGGATGAAACTTGGTGACTTTTGTTATATTACCTATGTGAACACACAAAAAAATCAAGGAGATGATTCAGATATGTTAAAGGGTCGTAAAAAAAAAAAGTCACACTTAGCTTCCTTCGTGCAAAAATGACCGACCATAGGAAATGAATGGGAAATACGAAAAAATAGGAAAACTCAGAGAAACTTTTGGTGGTACAAACTACAGATCAGCCACTGTGCAGAAAAAAAGTGCACAGCAATGAAGGGGTGACACTCTAAAACATCAAGAGTGCAAATCATTTTTAGTGAAGTCCCCCTACATGTTAGCTGCATCTGGATACAATTTATTTATTTATTTTTATAAAAAATTGGGATAAAGGAATCAAAAGTTACAGCATTTGGAACAGAGTTAGCCTTTTTGTACAGTCTTTGACGCCCCCTCATGGGCAATTGTTTCTCCATGAAGAATATCTTGTCATAAAAGCAATAGATTATGTTAATTTTGGGCTCATTTTAATTGTAATAATATGCTGTAAAAAATGAAGTGCCATTTTCAATGATCTGTGAATGTTTCATGAGCTGTATGATGTTTTTGACACATTGCAGTACATTATTTTATAGATTATGAAAAAAAGAAATTCTATTTATCAGCAAATAACTCAGCAATACTTAAGATTTTTTCAAAGTGGATACATTCACTGTAAAGTTCAGACTCTAAGCTTTCAAATGACATCAACTTTGTGTTAATCAAGGCAATTTTTTTGAAAAATATGGTAATGAATATTTTCGCAGCTAGGTGGCGCCTGCTGGCGGTACACTCGGTTTTAGAGGGATTACTCAGCACCATAGACAGTATATAAAATGGACACAGCGACCCCATTGGATTCAACGGAGACAAGTGAAGTCAATTAGAAGCACTAACTTCCTGATGGTCGAGCGTACTGCACAGACTCAAACTGAGCTTGACGACGTAGATGTGACGTGAGCAACCCGTCTATTTACTAGTAGCTGTACCAAGAGAAATCTGAATCATTCCCTTCCGAAACTTGCAGAGACGGAGAGTGTGAGTAGGAGGTGTCCATGAGCTATTATTATATTTTTAAAGCCACTAGATGACGCTCTTCTCACTTGAATTATTATTTTTTCTAATGGATTCTAATTCTAATGGAAAAAATAGCTCATAAAAATTATATAATTAATGCAAAGTATCATAAAAATCTTTAAAAATTCTAAATAATAATAAAAAAATATTATTGAACAAAAATTTATTTCATTGTTTTTCGTGGGGGAAAAAAAAGTTACATTTTAAGGCTTCGGTCTCTTTTGCACGAAAGGAAGCCAAGTGTAACACATTAACGAAGAAGCCCAGAGGGTTCATCAAAAATTGTTCATATTTACAAAATACAATTATGTTGGTCAGTGAAAACATTGGAAAACTTTTTTCTTTGTACTTTTGTCAGTTAAAAAAAGGTAAAAGAGAGTTAACAAATCACAGATTGATGATTTTATTGCATTTTACAAATTGTCCCAACTTTTCTGGAAATGGGGTTGTAGTTATCGTTATCGTTATAGTTATCTTTATAGTTATCATTCTTGGTGTGAACAGGCCTTAATGGTCGAAGAGATGGCACATCTTGAGTCTTACGAGGAAAATCACGAGACTTTCTTCTTTTAAGACCCCTAAATGTGACCTCTGGAACGCAGGACTAAAATCCTCTAAAACAGGCAACTTGACCTGGGAGTCACATTATTTTTTTCATTTTTTTTGTGTGGTTTTTTTGGGGCATAAGAACGATTTTTTCATCAAATCCTTTTATCATTTATCACAGCCTGGTCTGTCTTGAGTATGCTGGTCACTTGATTTGCTTCAAGTTTTTTGTGATAAATTAGTCAGCCTGACCTAAATCCAACATGGCTACCGGTGGTGCAGGACATTCAGATTTTGAGGAAAGTAAATATATATTAAACTTACTTTTCTTCTGGAAAAATAATAATAATACTGCTAACATTAATTGTGAACATTATCTTAAGGTGCTGAAGAAGAAAATTAATGAATATGTTCATGTTGTTATTTAGCACATTTTGAAATATATGTGACTCCTGAGTCGCGTTGCCTGTTTAGGGTATAAAAAAGGGATTAACCCTAATTTTGACCATCTTTGTATTTTGAGTTTTTAATTTACTGTATTACAATTAAATCCTAATCTAATCATGACAAACTATATATCGTTGGAAAGGTCTAAGACTCCTAAATAGATATTTTAGCACTGTTTTTTGTTACAAATTATGTAGGAACAGTAATAGATGAATTTATGACAAGAGTGCACCTCAAAAAATCTACATCATAACAGGAGCTCTGGCGTTTGTCACAAAAATTCGATGCACACACTTTTAATAATTGAAACTTTGGTTTTCATGCTAAAAGTTCATAATAAAACATATAATCTAGTATTTGTCAATAAAAAAATATAAAATAATATTATCCTCTAAAAAGTATAATATATATATATATATATATATATTATCCTCTAAAATACAATATTATCTTTTTTATCGCCTTTTTTATTACATCACATATTTTAGTAGTTATCATAAATTAGGTATCATTTGAAAGCTTACAAACTCAGAATTCATCCTGTGAAACCCGTTTTGAAATTGGACGTTGCGTTACCATAGAAACGGTAGTCTAAATTCTTTTATCTGGCTCCACCCCTTTTGGGCGTAATCATGTTTCATAATTTATTATCAAAACCTTTTCTAATCTTGACAAAATATTGTCAGAAAGGTCTGAGTCTCAAGGTTCGATATTTTGTGACAGAAGTGATATTTGGACAGAAATGTATTCATTTGTTATGGCAGAATGCATACAATTAAATTCAATGGAATGTATGTCACCCGGTGGCTATTTTTGGTATTACGCCTAAACAAAATCTCATGGGAAATTCAAGTTTTGTGATATCAACTTCAAATTTGGAACACAACATGGTTAGATATATGGCTTTAATTTGATATTAATTTTAGAGTAAAAAACAATATTTTGTAAATTAGATATTTTAGGTAAAAGAATATTAAGTACAGTATATTTGATTTACTGTAAATTTAAACTTCCATAACGGTTTCATACTTTCATTTTTTTTAAGTGCTTTCACTTCAGCAATAATCTGCTGAGTGTTTTCTTTAAAACAAGACCAAACTTAGGTCTATACCCAAAAGCATTCTTGAATTAGAACCATTTAAGTTTGAATAGTGCATTTTAATGTCCATTCTCAAAAAGGCAGTGACAGTTAAGGGGTTAAAGTACCATTTTTATGGTAACGCAAGGTCCGATTTCAAAACAGTTTTCACAGGCTGAATCTTGACAACATTATGTCAACATTAGATCAGAGGAAGTATAGGATATAATTGTTTTAAACATGCAGTGGCAAGTGAGCCAGTAACAGTTAACAGATTAATGACTTGGTCCTTTTTTATACCCTAATCAAGCAATGTGAACTAGGAGTCACAATTCATAAAATCCCAAATATATCAAATATTAAAAAATATATATTTTGGATATGTTTTACTTAAGTCCAGATGATATAAAAAATGACATGAAATGATTTGTTGCTTATCATTTTCCACTCTTGCCTGTTTAAGGGTTAAAACCACAGAGACTGCCTTTACATATCAACATGCATCAGATCATTCCAAAATGATGCTAGATGGGCTTATAATCAAGCATAATTTCATTATATAATTCTACATTTAGATCTGTAACCCACACATTTGACTATAATGTTGTAATCGCTCATTGTTTATATCCTTTTTAATAACAATTTAATAGTTCATGGGATTTATGGAGTGCTTGGGATCTGTGTCAATGATTTCTCATTTCTCGAATTATGGTATGGATAAAATCCATGTAAAATGTATTGTACTCTCATTATAAAATTCATGTCGAAATCATACCCTGCTAAAGTCAAGAGACCATGTGACTAATCAGATAACATGAAATTTATGGTGAGAAGAAGAGAAAATCAATGTCTTATTGATCAGAACTCCTCCAAAGGGATGGACAAACATCTGAGTTTAAAAAATCAGGACACGAACAAAGCATTAGACGAGAACACAAGATGACGAGATGAGATCAGATCAGATCAGATTTGGGAGACCTGTTAAATGGGTTAAGACTGAACAGCATCAAATAGACATTACAAAAAGTAGCTTTTTTAAGAAATAGTATATTTGATTCAACATAGAATTTATTGCACATAACCTTTTAGGCTACCACCATTAGGGTGAGTAAATGATGACAGAATTTAAATTTTGGGGTGAACTATACCTTTAATGGGAAAGGAAGAGGGGGGGGAGGAGGAGGAGGAGGAGGGCAAGAAAGAGGAAGAGGAGGAGGAAGAGGAGGGCAAGAAAGAGGAGGAGGAGGAGGGCAAGAAAGAGGAAGAGGGGGAGGGGGGCAAGAAAGAAGGAGGGACAATATTGCTTGTGATGTTGACGAAGTGCCTGGCCTGACCCAGCCCAAAGACAAAAAAAAGCACATTGATCACATGTTTACTCCTTTGATTTTTGTCATTTTTAGTATTGTATGCTGTAGTACAGTGCATTGTAGGCTGTATACTGTACAATGAACAAATTGTATGGCCCTGAACATTGTTAACAGTACCATTTGTAAACAGTACTGACTGCTCAATAGATTTTGACAGGTTGCAGGTTCATATCAACAAAGAACAAGAATTACAGTATCAAAGAGACAAAGGACGAGGTTACACTGCCACCAAGCAGACGTTATCACACTAGGTTACTGATGCAATCTCTAATGCCTATGAGGAAAGTGGCACTCTACCCAGAATGAGGCATCCTCTAAGGTGATTTTTAAAGAGGCGCCTTTGCAAGATGTTTGTGATGCGGCAGGCTGGTCCTATCCGCACACATTCATATGATTTTATAGTGTGCATATGGATTCAACTCCCGGCTTTCGAGTCCTCTTGGGTTAATCCATTCCACTAGCCCACTTATGGCCTTGTGGAGCAAGCAATTTCCATTATGGTGGCGTGGGGTTTCCATAGCGTCAACACCATGGCACAGTGTCAGAGTTCCCTCAAAAGGGAATGTCAGGGGTTATGTAATCCGGTTCCCTGAGAAGGGAACAAGATGCTGCGCCATGGTGTTGACGCTATGGAAAGGTTAATACCCACGTAAGTAAAAAATTTTCAAACCTGATAGAGCATTGACCTTTTAGCGCCACTCAACAAGCACTTAATTTTATATGTACATAAACCAACATAATAAATGTTTGATTCACATTCCTTTTTTTGGGGGATACAACTATCAGAAACTTGCTCTGAAGACGATAATCATAGATACAGGTCAGATAGCTTAAAGTTCCCTTTCACAGGTCAGATAGCTTAAAGCATAGATACAGGTCAGATAGCTTAAAGTTCCCTTTAAAAAACCCTTCCCTTCCTTTTTAAAGTTGTCTGCGGTAATTATTGCTACTCCCATCACCAGTCTTTTTAATCTTTCTCTTAACTCATCAGAACTACCTAAAGATTGGAAAACTGCTGCAGTAATCCCTTTATTCAAAGGAGGGGATAGTTTAGATCCAAACTGCTATAGACCAATCTCTATTCTTCCCTGCATTTCAAAGGTCTTCGAAAGAATTATTAATAAACAAATTATTCACAATCTCGAATCTCATCATAGTCTTTCCGAAATGCAATCTGGTTTCCGAGCCGGTCATGGGTGCACTTCAGCCACACTTAAAGTCACAAATGACATCATAGCTGCTATTGATCAAAGACATTATTGTGCAGCAGTCTTTATTGATCTGGCCAAGGCCTTTGATTCTGTCAATCATAACATCTTAATTGATCGATTAAGGAACTTGGGGTTCTCAGATGATTGCCTTGCTTGGTTCACAAATTATTTCTCTGATAGGTTTCAATGTGTTAAGTCAGAGGGCCTACTTTCCAGTCCTCTGGCTGTCTCCATGGGGGTGCCTCAGGGATCAATTCTAGGGCCGACTCTATTTTCTGTATATATTAATGACGTTGCTCTTGCTGCAGGTGATTCTTTGATCCACCTCTATGCAGAAGACACCATCCTTTATACGGTTGGCCCGTCGTTGGACACTGTGTTAAAAAATCTTCAAGAGAGTTTTAATAATATACAGCATTCACTCCGTTCCCTTCAACTGCTTCTAAATTCTACCAAAACTAAATGTATGTTTTTTAACCGATCTCACATTGTACCCACCTGCCCATTAAGCATCACCACACTAGATGGGTCTGCTATAGAACAGGTAGACAAGTACAAATACCTAGGGGTTTGGCTAGACTCTTCTCTTTCTTTCCAGACCCACATTAATCAGCTCCAAACTAAAATTAAATCCAGGATTGGCTTCTTATTCCGTAATAAAGCCTCTCTCACTTTCCCAGCAAAACTCGCTCTCGTGAAAATGACCATCCTTCCAATTATTGATTACGGTGATATTATTTACAGAATTGCTTCAAACTCTCTCCTTAGTAAACTAGATGTTGTATATCATCCTGCCATCCGTTTTGTCACCAATGCTCCATATAATACCCACCACTGCGACCTCTATAGTTTAATCGGCTGGCCTTCATTACAGATCCGACGTCAAAAACATTGGTATCATTTTATCTATAAATGTCTACTGTGTAAAACCCCACCTTATCTAAGATCACTAATCTCTAGAGCTACCCCCTTTATGAACCTTCGTTCAAGCAGGTATATCACTTTGACTGCTCCTAAAGCCCGTACCTCCTTTGGCCGTCTTTCTTTCCAGTTCTCCGCTGTTAACGACTGGAACGCACTTCAAAAATCTCTGAGGCTTGAATTCATTGTCCCGTTATCCACATTCAAATTATTATTAGCAAATACATTGTCAGACCATTGTACATGCTAACCCGACTCACACTTTAGTCAATAATATATGTATTTGTACATTTTAATATACCATGGCTGTTTATTTATTTCGTCTATTGATTGTATGGCATAGAGCAACGCCGTTTTATCTACTAATCATTCCTTCAATATATTGACACCTTTTGTACTACATGTATAAATTTGTAAATGTTTTATCTGTTTTGTCTTGTAATTTCATGTGTAACTTTTGTACCTCGACGCTTTTATCTTGGCCAGGTCGCCATTGTAAATGAGAAAGTGTTCTCAATGTGCTTGCCTGGGTAAATAAAGGTTAAATAAAAAAATAAATAAAAAAAAGTATAAATTATATGTAAAAAAAAAAAAAAAAAAAATCTATAACAACTATATTCTATTCAGATATGTTGTTGCAAAAATGACATAGTAATGATTTTTTTTTTTTTAAGTATTTAATGGCAGTATAATAAAAATACACAAATACCGTGCAGCTATTACAATTCCTGCACAGTTGTTTCTGTGGTACTTGGCAGTAGATTGTGTTCACAGGTCCATGTTTTAACATTGTTTGATTATTGAATAACATTTAATTTGGTGTGGCCTTGAAGTATAATAATTCTTTGCGGTTGTAGATCTATAGCAAATTTAAAGATGTACTCAAAAGAATGTCTTCCTAAGAAATAGAAAGATTTGGAAAAAAAATTATAGAATAGAACTTGGCCTCATATAAACCATGACAGCACTTGACAAATACTGGAATAGGACACATTTAAATAAATTAAGGGCCTGTTCGTATAAGATGTATCTTAGTGTTTCAAGGTGGTGTATTTCCTTCATTATGCCTCTTCAATCAGCAGAGAGTCTACAAGACAGTCTTTCAGTTCTCAGCTTCTAAAGTACACTGTTAGATTTTTCTAAGTTGTAAATAAAACAAAGATTATTGGAGTATGTTTTATATGAAAATACTATTTCAGTTTTTCTACTTCAAATTTTAATATTCAATTCAATGTGTTACTAACCGTTTCTTTGTGTTACGTCACGTGGCTATCTGGAGATAATTGTTAAATTATTACTGTAGTGTCTAATAAGCCCATGAGGGCTGGGCACCATGGTGTTTGACACTTAAATAAACAAATCAATCAATCAATCAGTCAATCAATCTTTGTAATTATTTGTGAAAATTTAGTGAAATTTGTTTCTAAGTAAATCCTACACCAATTTTTTTTTTGTGTGTATGTGACAATTTCTCCATTGATCCATCGCTTTAATAGATGAATCAATGGAGTGAACATGCTCCCTAAAGCATGACTTGAACCCTTGCAGGGTACAGCATGACTCATTAGCATGTTGCAGCAAAGGGGGTTATTTTTATTTATTAGACTTTTATTTTTGAAGTTGCACACTTTGATTAAAGACATCAATGTTGCTGGTGCACAAGGAGTTCTATGGAGAAAGCTGTTAGCATTCCCATTCATCTCAGTGGTTTAGAAATACACAACTTGAATTGCTTCATGGATGCTCAGTTTTGAAAACATTTTTCCATACAGAAAATGGTGCCCTGGCAATGTTCTTTAGCTAATGGCAACAAAATAACACACAGTCCCAAACCATTGACTAACTTTATATTAGATCCCTTTGCTCCAGGCATCAAATATAGCAGACAAGTCTATATTTTATGCTGTTACAAGCCTTCCAAAAAAACAAAAACAAAAACAAACCAGTGACTGGTAAAAAACTTGCATGTGTTTTGGCACTGTGTACATGGAGGCATGGTGCCCTTTCACAGTTAAGGGGAAAGCCCTGTAATGTGCTTTTATGCCTATTTTCCACCTCTGTCACCTGGCCAAAAATTTGAGGGCAAATCTAGGCATTGCATTGTCCTTGTCTTTTATGGCCTGGTGTGATTATTATTTTACATACAGTAACAATGTAAAATATATTTCATGGTAATGCTTTGTTGTCCTTAACCAGAGGGAGATTTGAACAGTAATTTGCATAAGGCTGGCTCCTCTGCCTGCCAGTGTACAGACGGCAACAAATCTTTTGGTCGATGCTTGAATCAATCAGACAAAGAAATGGCTTTTCTCTTTGGATGCGTTTCAAAGGCCTGCCATTTTCTTATGCTCAGTTTATTATATATTGAAAAATCACAATGTGGTATGGTTACAAAGAAATAAGATTTGGAATACAATCATAAATATCATTTCAATATCAATATCAACACTTTTCATAATTCAGGCCTTATTAAATAGTTACAATAGTGACTTAGCAGAAAAGGTCAAGTTAAAGTACACTGCAGTGCAGAAGATTGTTCCATCATATCTAGAATTGCTCTGATTTAGTTGGTTCACTTGTGTGCGTTTTAACTCCTTTTTGTCATTTTCTCTTTCCAGGGACCTGAGGGCCCTCCTGGACAGAAGGTACTGTACAGTTGAAGCTTCTGTTTTACTGATCATGGAAGCCTGTTTCTGCCTAAGAATATCAAATAATTGTGAAAGAAAGTTTACAATAAGAATTAAACTTTTTTTTTTATTTTTTTATTTTTTATTAATCATTTTATTTAGTACACATTGAATTGATCAGTGACAATGAAGACTTTTAGATTGTTACAAAAATTGGTATTTCAAATAATTTATGTTATTATAAACTTTTTATTAATCAAAAAATCCTGATTTTTTCCCCCATGATTTCCATAAAATTATTAAAAATGTTAAATATATTAAGCAGTGCAGTTTTCAATGTAGATAATAATAAGAAATTATACTTAAGCACCAAATGAGCATATTACAATTTTTCTCAATTGCTAAAACACTAAAACCCATTGGCTGAACAAAGTTCTCAGTTGCCTGAACTCATTTAGCTAATTGTGCAGTCTGTTGTCAATACCTTAAACCATTTCACATGGTAAAACACAATTTGCTGATCTCACTTAGACTTTTCAGCAAAACTCTAAACACATTCTCATTCTCAAAACACATTCTGCACTCTAATGCACATGTCATCCATACTGGTGGTGTACTGGTGGTGTACTGGTGGTACAACAAGTGGCAACAATCAAATACAAATAGAGAACACATATCATTGATTGAACACAACCACTCAAAACTGATTCAAATGATGCCCAAAGACAAGAAGAAGCACAGTGATCACATGTTTACTCCTTTGATTTTAGTCCCTTTTAGTATTGTATACTGTAGTACAGTGCATTGTAGTCTGTATACTGTACACTGTAAAAATAAAAGGTCCCTGGAGGAACCTTTTGGGGTTCTTCACTTTGCCACACCGGCGGAACCATCTGTAGATCCTCTAGGCACCCTTTAAAAAGCGGTGCTTCTCTGAAGAACCACACAAGTTTCCTGAGGAACTCTTATATTAGGCACTGTGTGGAACCACTTTAAAGGGACTACGTGTAGCTTTTTAGGTATTTTATTATCTAAAATCAATATTTTTATTCATAAATATGCCCTCAATGGTGTACAAATACCTATGCCAATGATCAGACTAATCCTCGTAAACGAAGAATTTATTATAGTAAGTAAGTAAAGTTTATTTCTAAAGCACATTTAAAACAGCTTGCGCTGACCAAAGTGCTGTACATAATTGTATTGGCCACAGGGTAATAAAAACACATGTAATAGAAATACATTTACAAATAAATTGAGTTTAGGCTAAAACAACATTTACAGAGAAACAGCAGGTTGAAACACACTAGGCAGGAAAAACATTTAAGATGCCTAAAAGGCCAATGTAAAAAGGTGGGTTTTAAGTCTAACTTTAAAAATATCAATATGAGGGGCATTTCTGATGTCGGGTGGTAATCGGTTCCACAGCTGAGGGCCAGCAACAGAGAAAGCTCTGTCACCTTTTCGCTTAAGCCGGGACCGTGGGACATACAGCAGGCCCTGACTGGAAGATCTGAGGGCTCTGGAAGCTGCTTGGGGCTGAATGGTATTTGCTAAGTAGCTTGGGGCCAGTGCGTGTAGAGATTTAAAAACCATTAGCAGTATTTTAAATTGTATCCTAGACTGGACAGGAAGCCAGTGCAAGGAGGCTAGGATGGGTGTAATATGTTCATGTTTTTTTGTGTTTGTGAGCAGTCTGGCCGCTGCGTTTTGAACCATTTGAAGCCGTGCCACTAGAGTCAGAGGAAGACCAAAGTATAGAGAATTACAATAGTCTAAACGGGAGGTTATAAAGGCATGGATGACTTTTTCCAAATCTTTAAAAGACAGGACAGGCTTGAGTTTGGAAATGATAAAAACTGGATTTCACTACAGATGATACTTGTTTTTCCAAATTGAGTTCTGAGTCAAAAATAACGCCTAAGTTACGTGCGTGAGTTTTAACATACGGTGCAAGGGGACCAAGGTCGATGGTGGTGGCAGTTTTGGATCTTGAGGGGCCAAAGATGATAACTTCGGTTTTGTTCTCATTCAACTGAAGAAAATTATTACTCATCCAGATTTTGATTTCTTTTAAGCAGTCTAAAAGAGGTTGCATTGAGTTGCTTGATTTTAGTGGGATGTACAGTTGGGAATCATCTGCATAAAAATGGAAAGCAATATTAAATGTTCTAATAATTTTTCCTAGGGGGAGCATGTATAGGCAGAAGAGTACTGGACCCAAAATGGATCCCTGGGGGACACCATGAAGCACAGGTGCAGGCAATGAATAATATTGGCCTATGTTAACTGAGTAAGTTCTTTGATGGAGATAAGAATGAAACCAGTTTAGAGCAGTGCCCTTGATGCCAACCCACTGTTCAAGACGCTCTAGTAGTGTACCATGGTCTACAGTGTCAAATGCCGCACTAAGATCCAACAAGACTAGGATGGCATTATTTCCTGAGTCAAGGGTGAACAAGAGGTAATTTGTCACCTTTAGCAGGGCTGTCTCTGTGCTATGGCGAGTTCTGAACCCGGACTGAAATGGCTCAAATGTCTCTGTGGAATTGAGATATGAGAGCAGCTGCGTTAACACCACCTTCTCCAAGATTTTAGAAATAAATGGCAGTTTGGATATGGGCCGGAAATTATTGTAACATTTTGCATCTAGATTATGTTTCTTTAGCATGGGCTGGACAACCGCGTGCTTAAGATATGTGGGAACAATGCCGGAGGCAAGGCTAGAATTAAGGATAACTAGAATAGAGGGACCAACAACATCAAAGGCATCCTTGATGATCTGTGGTGGAATGGGATCATGTGGGGTTGTTGATATTTTCATGTGTTTAACAATGTCACATAGCTCATTGTAGGACACTCCTTGAAATGTATCCAGTGTAGCTGTAGTTGTAGGGTGGAGTGGTATGGTGTCAGAAACAACATGAGCAAACTGTGCTCTGATGTGGTCAATTTTCAGAGTAAAAAACTTCACAAACTCTTCACAATTATTAATGGATGCCTCAATTTCTGGATAGACTTGTGGGTTAACTATTGAGTTAATAGTATTAAATAAAATTCTAGGGCGATGAGAATGTCTAGTGATAATATCCGAAAAATGCTTAGCCCTGGCTTTTTTTGCTGCACTTTGGTAATTGGCCAGAGAGTTTTTAAATATTTCTAAAGAGACTTGGAGGTGGTCTTTTTTCCATTTACGCTCCGCTCTTCGAGAAATCTGCCTGAGATGGCGAATGGAATCATCCATCCACGGTTGGGATTTAAAATTAGGGCGTTTAAGTTTCAGAGGGGCCACAATATCAAGGATAGCTGAGCAAGAAGCATTGAAAGAGGATATTAGCTCATCGGGGCTCAAGAGGTGTTCATGTGCAGTGATAGAGGCATTGCCTGCATCTCTCAAATAACATTCAGAAAACTCAATAACAGTAGAAGAGTTAATATGACGAAAGTAGTGGCCAGAAGATCTGACTGAATATAGTGAGTTCAATAGTTTAACATTGAACATAATAGGCATATGGTCAGAGAAGGATGCATCCTCAAAGGTTATGTTCTCAATAGAGAACCCATGCGACATAATCAGATCTAGGGTGTGCCCCTGAACATGGGTTGCTTGATCTATGTGCTGGATAAGGCCAAATGACTCCATTAAATGACAGAGTTCATTAACCAAGGGTTTACCCGGGCAACAGACATGAATGTTAAAATCACCCAGAATCAACAAACGGTCATAAGATGTTGCATAATGAGATAAGAAGTCTGAGAATTCTTTTATGAAATGTTTGTCTGATTTAGGAGGCCTGTATACAAGTGCACATATCAATGGAGTAGTAGCAGATTCCATTTTTACACATTGTACTTCAAAGGAGGTAAAACTATCAGCAGGGAGTGTTTGTACCTTGAGTCGATTTTTAAAAATCAAAGCCACTCCTCCTCCTCTCCCCGATCTCCTTGGCGTACTTATGAATGAACAGTTTGTAGGGCAAAGTTCGCCAAAAACAGATGTTTCATCAGCACCGGAGCCAATCCATGTCTCCGTTAAAAATAACATGTCCAGATCACGTTTGATAAAAAAGTCATTTAGAATTATCTTTATATACATAGGACGGGTAGGTCCACGGAGGCTTCCATGTAGTTCCGCCATCTTGAAAAACTATAATAGCAGAGAGGGACAAAAAGTACTAGGCCAAGGCGTTTCCACAACGCGTTTTCGTTCAGAACCAGCGTCACGTGACTGAAGCCAGCAGAAGCGGAGGCGCAGAGCAGTGAGAGGCGCTTGTCACTGCCGCGGCAAGTTTAAAAGGATGCACACTGCACGATTATTTATACACCGTTCATTCATACATATGCTGAGTCACAGGATAAGGAGTCCTTGTCGTCGAAAAAGTCCAAAATAGACCGTGAAAGGAAACGTGACCGGAGATTACAAAAACAAGGGTTAATGTCGGGATAGCTAATGCAGGAGAAAGCTTTCAAAAGAGACGCTGAAGTTGCCTGCTTTCTTCTCGACAGGTAAGTCAATGTTACGGTCTTAATTACAAGCTTTTTTTCATTGCTTGGTTGTGTAGTTTATTATATAGACAGTCGAACATTTATAGTTAAAAGTTAAACAGGCTCTTTGATGAATAGCAGCTATTGAGTAAAGGAACGTTAGAAAAGGCTCTGATGATGATGATATCTAACAATGCACGTACTTCAAAAAATATAACGAGTAAAGGCGGCATTACTACTAATTACCATAGTTAATGTTTTTCACAGTCAGTAATTGATAACTGTAATATTCTTGTTTTCGTTGTTTCAAGTTTCAGTTTGTTTTAAATAACAAACCTGTTCACCCGATGAAAAACTCGAAGTGCTATTATAAGACATCCTGTCATAGCTTTTTGGTACATAACGGCAACCATAGATGCAACGCGCATTTGAAAAAGTGAGGCGCTGGAGAGCATTATTCGTTTGAATGCAAAATACAATTTCACCACTAGATGGGAGAAATTCCTACACACAGTCCCTTTAAGTGCCTCCAGGAACCAAATTTCATTTTTTTTTTTATATTTAATTTCATGTTGTTACTATGGTTACCTTTGACTTCTATTATAATAAACAAATTGAACCAAATACAAAATAAGAATTGTTTATTACATATTTTATATAAATTTTTATACATACACTTCTATGCACATGGGAAAAAAGCTAACTATAGATTAATATTAATGAATACACAAAAAAAATAGTATAATACATAAGCAACATGAATAATCAACCATATACAATAGGCTACACAAGAAAAGACATTTCAACAAAATGCATGGAAACACATGTTCCATGTCAAGTCAAGTCAAGTTTATTTATATAGCGCTTTTCACAATACAGAATGTATCAAAGCAGCTTCACAGTATTAAATTAAAATAATACATCAATGTTTGTTTCTAGTGGAAAACGTCCACGTTTGGTAATGCTGATCAATAGTATTGTTGATTGATTAATTAAATTAAATATCCCCAAGTATCCCCGAATATCCCCAACTGAGCAAGCCAAAGGCAACAGTTGCAAGGAACCGAAAAACTCCATCAGATGACCTAATGGAGAAAAAAAAAAAACCTTGGGAGAACCCAGGCTCAGTCGGGGGCCAGTTCTCCTCTGGCGTTTATGAACTAGAGGTCGGATTTAACTGTAAGATTAAAAGTATTATATGAATGCCTGGCTGAAGAGATGCGTCTTTAATCTAGTTTTTAACTGGGAGAGCGAGTCTGAGCAACGAACAGTATCAGGAAGACTATTCCAGAGTTTTGGAGCTAAATGTGAAAATGCTGTTGGAAAGTTTTCTTTCATCAAAGCAGAGACCAGGAGACGTTGTGGATCGCGTTCAACAGAAGTTATTCTTTATTGAGAACTCCGCTGTACGTGGCTGCAGGAATCCAACATTATCTAAATCTAATACAGTATTCAGTGTAATTATACTTCTCAAAGAGGGGAGGAATTACATATAGGTGGAGTCTCTGAACAAAGCATGTAAATTAAGTATGAACACACCCTACTCTGAGAGCGCTACCAGTCCAATTGAATCAGCATAACTATTCAAAAGCATATGTGCTAATCCAATCAGCCTAACGATTCATCGTCTAGGGCTGGGGCTCGAGCCATTAAAGACAAAAGGTGACTTACAATGGAGAAAAACAGGACTGGCAGAAACTGTTGTTACTATTATCCTAACCTAACCTTAAAATGCTAACTTCAATGTACTCAACTTTTACTGTTGCAACCTAAATTAAACATTTCATAAATTTGTAATACAACAATGCTCTCCCTCCTTTGGTGGACCTAGAAATCCTAGGTATGACCAAAAGCCTTGAATTTAGTGATATTAAAGAGCGCGATGAATTATAGGGCGATAGAAGATCCGTTGAATAGACTGGAGCTAAGCCGTTTAGGGCTTTATAAGTTAGTAGCAATACCTTGTAATTAATACGGAACTTTATAGGTAACCAATGTAGTGATGATAAAATTGGTGTTATATGATCATATTTTCTTGATCTAGTAAGAACTCTAGCGGCGGCATTTTGGACTAACTGTAGCTTGTTTATTGAGGATGCAGGACAACCGGCTAATAAAGCATTACAGTAATCTAGTCTCGAGGTCATGAATGCATGAACTAATTTTTCTGCATCAGAAACTGATAGCATGTTACGTAGCTTAGCAATGTTTCTAAGGTGGAAAAAGGCTGTTCTTGTAACATATGAAATATGATTTTCAAAAGACAGGTTGCAGTCTAGTATAACACCCAGGTCTTTTAGTGTAGAGGATAAAGTAACAGGACATCCTACTATGTTAAAGTTGTAGAGTGAGAGGTTTTGTGGGCGGTTTTTTGAACCGATGATTAGTACCTCTGTCTTGTCTGGATTTAATAAAAGAAAATTGCACGTCATCCAATCTTTTATATCTTTAACACACTCTGTCAATTTGGATAATTGAGTGTTTTCATCTGGCCGTGATGAAATATAGATTTGAGTGTCATCAGCATAACAATGGAAACTAATTCCATGTTTCCTTTTAATATTTCCAAGTGGCAGCATATATATTGAGAATAACAGAGGGCCTAACACAGATCCCTGCGGCACTCCATAGTTTACTGGAGTTATGATCGATTTTTCTTCATTTAAATAGACAAAATGGTAGCGGTCAGATAAGTATGATCTGAACCAGCTTAATGCTTGTCCTTGAACACCAGTATAATTTTGTAGTCGATCTAAGAGTATTGTGTGATCTATAGTATCGAACACAGCACTAAGATCAAGTAAAACTAGTATTGAGATACAGCCTTGGTCAGAAGCTAAAAGTAAATCATTTGTGATTTTAATGAGCGCAGTTTCAGTGCTATGATGCGTTCTGAATCCAGACTGAAACTTTTCATAGATGTCATTTTCTTGCAAGAAAGAGCCCAGTTGGGCTGACACAGCTTTTTCTAGTATTTTAGACATAAAAGGAAGATTTGAAATGGGTCTATAATTTGCTAGTGGGTCTAGCAAATTATATGGGTCTAATGTGGTTTCTTAATGAGCGGTTTTATAACTGCCAGTTTAATTGTTCTAGGAACATGACCTAAAGATAAAGATGAGTTAATAATATTGAGGAGAGACTCTTCCACTATAGGTAACACTTCTTTCAGTAGTTTAGTTGGTATAGGATCTAATAAACATGTTGTTGGTTTAGATGAAGTGATAAGATTATTTAACTCTTTTTGTTCTATAGTTGTAAAGCACTGTAATTGTTATTGCGGGGTGATAATTGAGGCTGAATTATAAGGCGCGATTGAGGATTGAACGTTTACAATTGTGGTTCTGATGTTTTCTATTTTCTCAGTGAAGAACTTCATGAAATCATTACTACTAAACTGTAACGTAATATTTTGTTCAGGTGACATCTGTTTATTTGTTAGTCTAGCCACGGTGTTAAATAAAAACCTAGGATTGTTTTGGTTGTTTTCTATTAGTTTGCGGAGGTGCTCAGCCCTGGCCGCTTTTAGGGCCTTTTTATAACATGACATACTGTCTTTCCATGCGATTCTAAAAACCTCTAAATTAGTTTGTTTCCCTTTACGCTCAAAATTACGGGTTTCTCTCTTTAGAACATGCGTAGTATTGTTGTACCATGGTGCTTTACTTTTCTCTCTGACCTTTTTTAATCTAATAGGTGCAACAATATCCAATGTTCCAGAGAGAATGGTGCTCATAGTGCTAGTTAATTCCTCTAGTTCATCTGTTTGTTTGGGTTAACTGAGCAGCTGAGACAGATCAGATAAGCAATTTGAAAAATTATCTATGGTGGATGGAAGGATTGTTCTGCCTGATCGATAACGCGGCGCAGCATGATATATTACAGGAGTACGTAATATGCAAGTTACCATGTAATGGTCAGTGACATCATCACTTTGTGGAATGATATCTATATCGGTTGGATCGGTTCCATGTGATATAATTAAATCGAGTGTATGATTAAAACGATGAGTTGGTCCGGTAACGTTTTGCTTGACCCCAAAGGAGTTTAATAAATCCGTAAACGCAGCCCCTAACGCATCATTTGGATTATCTACGTGTATGTTAAAATCTCCAACAATTAATGCTTTATCAACATTGACTAATAGGTCTGAGAGAAAATCTGCAAACTCTTTTAGGAAATCAGCGTAAGGCCCAGGTGGTCTATATATGGTAGCCAAGGCTAGAGATAATAGGGATGTTTTTCTAACATCTAAGAGCGTAACATTTAGTACAAGTACTTCAAACGAAATAAACGTATAACCCGTTTTCTGAGTAACATTGAGAATATCTCTATAGATTGTTGCAACACCGCCGCCACGACCAATCAGACGGAGCTCATGCTTATAGGAGTATCCTGATGGAGTAGACTCATTTAGACCGAAATAATCATTTGGTTTAAGCCAGGTTTCAGTAGGCAAAGTACATCGAAGCTATTATCTGTGACTATTTCATTTACAATAACTGCCTTAGGTGTGAGTGATCTAATGTTTAGAAGACCTAGCTTTAGAAATTGTTTTTGTTTACTAATAGCAACATTTTCTGTTTTAATAACAATTAGATTTTTCCTAGATCCTGCAGTAGATTTATTATTTGATCTCACTAAACGAGGAATAGACACAGTTTCTATGCAATGTTCTATACTAGAATTGATATCAGTTAAATTGGTGCAGCAGAGACTATGATTTGGACTTTTGGTTACTAGTCAAACGGTATTTAACATTTTGGAGATGTTATCCGACAGAAGATCCGCTCCAAATCTGCTTGGGTGTAAGCCATCAGCACGGAAAAGCCTAGGACGCTCCCAAAACAGATTCCAATTATTTACAAAGAGCAGTTTCTGCTCATTGCACCATGACATTAACCATTCATTTAGCGCGAGTAATCTACTAAACTTGTCATGTCCTAGTCGGTACGTGGGAAGCGGTCCTGACACAATGATCGTTGTTTCAGGCGATGTGCTGCGTACCGTATCGATCAGATTCCTGAAGTCTTTCTTCAGAACCTCCGTCTGGCGCAGCCTGATGTCGTTCACTCCCGCGTGCAGGACCACAGTTCCGACGCGCTCGTCACCGTTCAGGATCTCGGGAACGCGAGCAGCGATTTCAGAAACACGAGCACCAGGAAAGCAGTGACTGTGCACCTTACTTTTACCTAACGTAGCGTGTACGTGCCGAACGATGGAATCGCCGATGATCACAGCATCGCGTTCTGTTTCGTGAAGAGGGGAGAAGCGGTTTTGGGTGGATATCTCGAAAACCGGGAGGGGCGGAGAGATTCTTGCTCTGGTCCTGGCCCGCGTCTTCCGCTGCGGAACCACCCAGGCTTTGTGGTGGCGTGTTGGAGCCGGAGTGAACGAGACCATGGCTGATCGCGACCTCTGCGCTCGGGACCGATGCTGAGAAACGCACGGAGTAGACGAGGTCGGAGTCAGCGGGTTAGTAACGTTAATCACTGATTTGTGTGTATCGGCGCGTGATGTTTCAAGAGCTAAACGCCGGTCTCTCAGCTCGGCTTGTCTCTCTAAAAGGTCGTGGATCTGTTTCTCAACAGCTTCCAGCTCAGACTGCAGTGCGTGCAGCTCAAATGTGTCCTCACCTGCACCAAAAGGTAGACTACTTACATCTGATATATTCACCATTTTAACAGATGGACAGTAAGTTAGCAACGACCCTACCAGTGATGCTATCAATATTAATACTAATTTATGACTGAAGTCTTGGATATAATCCGTCTTTTTAGTGGTACGAGTAGTGGTAGTGGTAACCTATAAGAGTATCCGATGTTGGATCACTAATAGGCTTGAGACGCGTCTGCTCAACAGTCTGCATTGTAACTATGAAGTTTGAGCAGAAGTGCTTCTCAGTGAGGAAAAGTAGAAAATGTTCATTGTAAGTGAGTTTAAAGAGAAAAATCAAGAATTATAAATCAAAACATATAATAAATCAATGTAAAAAAAAAAAAAATGTTTGACTAATTAAAAATGTCCATCTTCACTTAAAGGTGCTCTAAGTGATGTCAGGCGTTTTTTAGGCCAAAACATTTTTTGTCACATACAGCAAACATCTCCTCACTTATCCGCTAGCTGCCTGTCCCCTGCACACACTGTAAAAAAACGCGGTCTCTGTAGACACCACAGGCTCCACAAACGGCAACAAAAACAAACTGGGCTCACCCGTACCACGAAACACAACAAACAGTGCTCCAGCCAATAACTGGCGAGAAGTATTTGAGGGTGGGGTTTGGGGGTTAGTGCGCGTACACATGAAGGGGGTGTGTGGAGGAGAGAGAAGCATGAAGAGGGAAGTTTGAATTATGGCCGACACACGACCAAAGAGATGACCTTCCGATGAACAAATTGCAAAGAAGAGGGACAAGGATAAGGGACAAGGATAAGGAACGCGCGAAGTCCCGAATTTACATCGGAAAAACCCTCGAAAGGTGGTGAGAACTCCGCCGGCAGAAGGGCTTCCAATCAGACATTCAGTTGCTCTGTTTTTGCAGAACAGGTAAATCCATTTTTCTTTCTAAATTGACGTTCATGTTCGCCAAACCAACACAAGGATGTAATTAGCTAGAACTATGCAGTCAGCGTTAGCTTTGGTGAATACAACATATATGTTTCTAGCAGCTAGCGATCAATCTCTATTGTAAATGGTCAAGCAAATTCACAGTAGGTCGACAATTTGTGTGAATGAATGTTTTCACCCACTGTTTGTTATGGATTTGAATGTTCATTTATAGGCTATTGACAACTTTGACTAAATTTGTTTACGCCGCCGCCGTTGTTTATGCTCACTGGGAAACGCGAAGCTAACGTTATCTTGCTATCATTGCGTCCTTGTATGGGAGCTAACGTTATAGTATAACCTCAGGTGGCGAAACGATTTTAAGATAATGTTTCTCTTTTTCTGCATTCTGTTCTGCAATATATAAAAGCATTTATCTAACTTGGTGACATTACACATTGAATGAAGTATCAGTAAAACTTAACTTTGTTTTTAGTGACTACTTTGACTTTCCTTTATGCCGGAAGGGAGGGGAGGAGGGAGGAGACGGGATGAGGAGGAGGGAGGGTCTAGCTAGCCTCCGTTTTGTTTGACAACAATTCGAATGTCAACACTCCCAGCATCACTTAGAGCACCTTTAACTTTAAAACATTTGTGTTTCAGTCCACTTGTTAAGTCTGACTTCACTGTTTCCAAGTCCAAAAGCTCTATCAGATGCCAAAAACAAACAAACAGTGCTAATATGCACTCATTGTGCTGTAATATTCCTGAAAATTATGATCCTAACCTTTACCTCTATACCGAAATCTCAGATGGTTTGTTATTCAGCTATTTTGAATCATAAAATGTTGAAGTTTGGGATGCCGTGGCGCGAGACTGGAGACTGTAATGTACACTATGGCTTTTGAAAAGCTTAAATGTGTGACTTGAATCAACAGTGTTCATAAATGGTTGTTGAGTTTTCTCACGAAACAAGATAGAGGAAGTAGAAGTAGAGGCTTCGACCCGGAAACAGTATTCCTAATGTCACAACAAGCAGAAAACATTTTTCATTTTAACAGTATAAAGGAGCAGTAAAATTATCTGTTGTTCTGTGAATGTTCACTGGTGAATTTCAGTCATTTCAACAAGAATCCACACAATCAGCTATTTCGTTTGTGGTCAAAAATGTCACTATGGGACCAAGTTGGTCACTGGAATTCGCTAGATTTGACCAACAGAAAGCTGCTTGAAAGTGACTCCTGTGTGAGCTGTGCTTCTTACAATACGTCGCTACACTGCTGACAATGGTCAATGGACTTTTTTGCCTGTGTAATTTCACGAAATTAAAAAATGTGACCGCACATTTACTTGCTGCAACATAAAATGCAATCAATAATAAAATCTTCACAAGGGACATGTGAGGTACTTAAAGAGTTAGAATAGTGAAAAGGAGCATCAGCTTCATTTTCCGTTTGTTTTTTCCTCTTTTCTGGTGGATGGTCCAGGCACTTCAATGATTTTCAGGTCTACAGGAGGATTTTTATTCTTGTTCAAACTTGTATTTCAGCTTACCGAGATCCCTGCAAAGTACAAAATTTACTGTTAGTAAGGTTATTAAAATGATAGTTGTGAAATTTAAATAATTTCCTCAGCCTTGTGACGTTCCAAACCTGTTTGACACCCCAAGACCATCCAAGATGTACATGACTTTCTCTCCTTACCCAAAGAGAAATTAAGGTTTGGGAGAAAAATATTTTCTCAATTTCATGCTAGTGAATGGGGATCAGCGTAGTCCATTTTTGATGGTCCAAAATCCATACTTAGGCAGCTTCAAAGGGCTCCACACGACCCCTGCCGACGAATAAGGGTCTTCTCTAGCAAAACGATTAGTCTTTTTTTTTTTTTTTTTTTTTTTTACAGTATAGTCATGTACAGTATGCATATGATGTCACAGCGGTTACATCCACTAAGTGGCAGAAAGACTGAGTGGCACCAATAATGTTCAGCTTGAATGCAGCGAAAAAGCATCTAAAATGGTAAAGTTGTTGTGTTATTCATTGTAAGTTTAGCGAATTAGCTCAAAAAGGGGAATATATAATTAATAATTAATCATACTGGTTATGATCAATTATTACCTACATATTTTAAATTGCCCAAAAAGGGGATACATAGCCCATGTATTTGTATCTATATACAGTATATGAATAATTATTATTATAATTATTATTATAATCAATTATGAATATACAGATAGGCTAGAATAGATACATTTTCATAATAACCTTTCACAGAATTATTTCACATCGAATAATCTGTTCGTCCACCGAACGACAGTATGATCTTCTTATCAACACTCAAGGAAGATAATATCAACTCTCAAGAAAGGTTATTCTTTTGGTCATGAAGACTAACTTTCCTGTTCTATTAGATTACTATAAAGTACTCAACAATATAAAAGCTTGTAGCTTAAGATCTCACATTTAAGAGACTTTGCTAGGTGAGCAGGAGACAGAGGCAATCAAGCGTATATAATGGGTTTTAAATGAAACTACAAATACATACGACTATACTTAAACAAAGAATACATATAAAAAGAATAACCAAAAGGGTAACGCTTTAGATTACAGCCCGGAAAGTACTGCGTAATTAAAGCGATTTTACAGTGTAACTTTCGGTAATTATAGTGTACCTATAAAGTACTTGCATGTAAGTATAAGGGAACAATTTGTAAAGTTTGGGGAATAAAGGGGTAACAACCAGGAGAATAAAAAAATATATATATACTGTAAGTATTATAGAACTAAGGGGTACTTATTTTACTATTATGATACAACAATCTTACATTTGGGAGCAATTTAGCGAGAACATACACTGCATACCTTTTTGTAATAACGGTGTACCAATACATACTGTAATAAAAATTACAGGGTACATATCTATGCATTTATGCAGTAATCTTTTTAAGAAAAGTGCACTGAAAACTAAAACAATTGCAACTTTTGCTTAAATATTGGGGAAAGATACTAATGTTTCATGTAGTGGTGCTTGTTACCAGAGACAATTTATATAAGAGACATGCCACTTCCTCAATCCTCAATACAACTATATAAGGAAAACCCGTAACGACAAAGATGGCGGTTGTATGCACATGTCCCGCCCCTCCCGCTGGAAAGCCAATCATCTGCTTTTAAAAGTCAAGCCTGGAAACATTTAAGCCTATCGTCTGGTTCCACTGACGCATGCGCACAGTTGAGGTTTTGCGACAGCGGAGAGAGAGAGAGCCCCGGTCGCGCGCGCGCACTCTCTCTCTCTCTTCTGAGCCAGGCGAAAGTGTAAACAAGACTTCACCGTCTCCAAATTAAGCTCTGTCTTCCTCTCTCTCCCGCACGCATATTAATCAAAATAAAACGACATTATGGTAAAAGGTCGGAAGACCAAAGTTTCATGTGGAGCATTCTGAGATTTTTTTTTCCTGAATTACCGCTGGGTGTGAATTGTGCTAAAATACGTTGCCTTATCTTCTCTGAAATGCGTTCCGCACATTCAGCTGACATAAAATTACTCTCTAAATAAACGAAAAAACCTATCCAATGATGTAATGTTTTCTGTGTTGACACTAACCTTGTGGGATGTCCATGTCCTAACTGCTGGGATAATCACACAACCGTATGACACGTCCAATTCGCGAACTAATGACTCCTTTGAACCGATTCATGTTAATGAATAGTTAAAACAACTGATCTATACAATACATTGTTATTACTGATAAAGTGCAAACCTGCTTATATTTAAATAATGGAGAACAATATTGACATTGATTATTGCACAACACCGGCATTCTGGATAGAGACGTAAATGAAGTTGGTGTCGTGAACCCTTGCGCATGCATAGTAAAGTATAACCTGTGGGGAAAAAGGCGTTTTAAACCTTATTTTGGGGCAAAGTCATCAAACTTTTTCAGCGATTTTTATCATATTTTACTGCTGTTTCTATACATGCAGTTTTTATGTCCCGGTGACCAGTGAAAGTGTAGTTCTGACTCTCTGCCCATTCATTTAGATAGGAGCCTGGTCTTGTTAGTTCAAAATAGCTGCCCGGAGGCGTTGCCAAGATGGCGGCCGAGTGGCACGACTTGCCTACAAGGACTTTGTTGTTACCCTCTTGTTCCTTGTAGTTACAGGGTAAGTGTGACATTGCGGGCCGTAAATTAAAGTGGTGCTTGTTACCCTCTTGTTTCATGTAGTTACAGGGTAAGTACAATAAAAATACATACACAATCTTATATTACTGATTCGGAAACCTTTATTTGAAAACAACTTAATTCAAAACAGATTTACAATACTTCTTTTTCGTTTAAAACTGCTTTTTTAAATCAACAATTAAGTCTTGACAGAAAGTAGCATTTTGTCCCCCCTTTTTTCTCTTGCTTGGCTTCTTCCTTTTTTTCCACTTCTTTTTCTTTCTTTCCAGTGATGAATCTGAAGAAGAAATCATGTATCTTGCTATTCTGTATTAAAAGAAAATGCAGTACGCCCAGAAATACATCCTCACTATTTACTCATCTTTTACCCTCATGCCATCCGAGATGTATACGACTTTCCTTCTTCAGATTAACACAAAAAGGTTTTTTTTTTTTTTTTTAATAAAAAATACATCCCTGGGAATATATATTGTGTTCCTAAAAGTTGGAGCATCAAACAGCACATACTGCAATAACTGTAGAATTCCATACAACCCCAATGGATGAATCAGTGTCTTCTGAAGTGAAACGATAGGTGTTTGTAAGAAAAATTACAATATTTTAAACTTTTTAAACTGTACACTATCTATTCAGACAAACTGTAATAAGTTGTTTTTCAAATAAAGGTTTCCGAATCAGTGATATTAAATTTGTATGTATTTTTATTGTACTTACCCTGTAATTACATGAAACAAGAGGGTAACAATCACCACTTTAATTTACGGCCCGCAATGTCACACTTACCCTGTAACTACAAGGAACAAGAGGGTAACAAGCACCACTACATGAAACAATAGTATCTTTCCCCAATATTTAAGCAAAAGTTGCAATTGTTTTAGTTTTCAGTGCACTTTTCTTAAAAATATTACTGTATAAATGCATAGATATGTACCCTGTAATTTTTATTACAGTATGTATTGGTACACCATTATTACAAAAAGGTATGCAGTGTATGTTCTCACTAAATTGCTCCCAAATGTAAGATTGTTGTATCATATTAGTAGAATAAGTATCCCTTAGTTCTATAATAATTACAGTATAAATATTTCTTTTAAGCGTTACCACGAAAAGTAAAGAAAGAAAGAGAGAGCAGATCACAGAATGGCAAATATCCAACGCATTCTCATCCCCAAATCGTCACTTTCAAAACATTGTTCAATATCCGACGCACAAAGCACCCTTTAGCGTCCATATGAGACGCTTCGGTTATGGGTAGGTTTAGGCGTCATGTAACTGACGCTTTCGAAAGTTCGTCAATATCCGACGCACAAAGCACCCTTAGCGTCAATATGTGACGCTTCGGTTATGGGTAGGTTTAGGTCTGTGGTAGGGTTATGCGTCTCATATGGACGCTAAAGGGTGCTTTGTGCGTCAGATATTGAAGAAATTTTGAAAGCGTCAGTATATGACGACTTGGGATGAGAACTATGGGATCAAATTCCCGCCAAATATATAGCGGTCACGTATAAAAAAAATAATAAGCGTGAATCAAAAATTTAAAAACACATGTAAAATTAAAGCTGCAAGCAGCATTTATCGGGGTTCAAGCAGTTAAGGCCTTTAAGGCCTTTAAAAACAAAAGCATCAAAAGTTATTAAGTTTTATTTAGCAAGCATTTAACCACTGACGTATATGATGGAAAAGACCATTTACAGCCAATACAGCCCATTTAACATAGGAAATATATGGTTTTCAAAGCTTTTTGACAGTTATAGCACCTTTTTGCCTGAGTCTTCTTACAGTCTTGCCTGATCTCCACCACTTTTATTAGTAGTACTCAAAGTGTGCCCATATATATGTGTCAAATTTGTTGTAAATATGTAATTTTGATAAAGAGTTTAGACAATTATATTCAGTGGCGTAACGAGCCAACACCGGGCCCTTAAGTAGGATTATCAAGGCGGGCCCCTTGATGACGCAATTGATGACATTGATGACGCAATGTCCGCGAGTAAGCTACCATGAATAGGGCAGGATATGATCATAAACAGCATATAAGAGATGAGATGACTAACACAATCAGGAAGAGCCTACGCTCACCAAAAAACAAAACAAACAAAAAAACACTGGTGACAGCGCACCATAACACATTGTTAGGCCTAGGTCCAAATACATAAAAAAGATGCTATCTTACATTATAGCGGGATTTTCCAGGCTTTCCTATGTGCAACTGCAAAGTTGTCGATTAGATCAGGATTGTGCGCACGGGCATTCTCAATTGACCCTTTGCAGGGAGTTTGATTGACAGGCGATCTGACTAATCATAATCCGCCATTTTGACATTGGAGGATTTAAATTTGAAAAACAAAGTGTACTGACGTCTTAGCACTTTAAAACAACATTCCTTTTATGTTCATTCTTGTTTATTTTAATGCTATACATTAACTAGAAGGTAGAGATGATTGGTTCACGAGCAGCTTTAACTGAGCCTCGAGTCTACAGCGATCTGTCAGACACATTAAAGAGTCACAAAACAGTATTTTTTGTTTAAATGTCTCTAAAAAAATGACTACATTTGAAAGGTGAGACTTTTGGCGCTTTTCCATTACCAGTACCAGCTCAACTCAACTCGACTCGGCTCGGCTCGCTTTTCGCTCCGTTTTCCATTGCAGATAGTACCTCCACAATAGTACCTGGTCGTCATAGCGACGCCGCAGGAAACTGCTGTGACTTAATCTTCTACGCGAGATACATCCGCTGCCACACACACAGGACAATGGAGGAAATCGAGTGTATGCTGTTTTTGGATGTTTTTGTTTTTGCTGTTTTTTATTCAGGATACTCCGTCTGGCGCTCGCCCCAGCTCGCTTAGAACCTCGCCGAAGGTGGTACGAAAAAAAGTACCTGGAAGCAGGTACAGGTACAACTTTTACACAGTGGAAAAAGTACACTGTGTTACACTGTGTAGTGGAAAAGCGCCATTTGTTTCATATCAAAAGTACTTGTCTGTCAGCGCGCAGTCTCCTCTCTGATCCGCAATGTATTTTTCACTGCGTGAGAACTTGGTGTGGTGTGAGAGTGGCGTCGCTTGTCAGACATAGCAACAGTAACTAAAGTGGATGGTCTTTGCGAATGGTCATTGACAGTATGGACGGGGATTCGCCAGTCCCAATTCAAAACAAATTTCATCACAATCCATCATTGTTCGTTTCAAACATGTGAGAGCATCAAAATGATCCATGGGTGAAATTGATTGGATTTAATAATTTTTTTTGTCAGTTCCTATCATAATTTTAAAATTTTGGCATTATTGTTTAGCTATTTACCTATGTTTCAAATATCCTTTGTTTTTTTGTTGTTGTCTCGATCGGACTAACGGCTTTGAAGATAAACACAATTTTTTAAAGCTCTAAATGAAACTTACAAAAACCATAAGGCGAAACCTGGCATGTTTGGTATTGTTGGACTCGGCAAGGATTCAGGAGTCTTAGGAGGTCACTCCTGTGAAAAAACACTGGCATTGTGCCAATGACGTATACTGAGTTTTTTGAGATACACCAATGTTCTCATAGACAATCATGGCACCCTGGACAAAGATACTGCGTGCCAATTTTCAGTAGACTAACAGTTGGGTGCGCTTATAGCTATTTTCATGATTTTTTTCACTGTTATAGTGCCACCAAGTGGCCAATTGTCACGATTTTTTTCATGTCAACTCAGATTGAGCTTATGAACATGTGTCCCAAGTTTAGTGAAAATATCTCTTTCCGCTCACAATTTATAACCATTTTATAGTGCCACCAAGTGGCCAATTGTCATGATTTTTTTTCACGTGACCTCAGAATGAGCTCATGAACATGTGTCCCAAGTTTTGCGAAAATATCTCTTTCCGTTCACAAGTTATAACCATTTTATAGTGCCACCAAGTGGCCAATTGTTGTGATTTTTTTCAAGTGATCTCAGATTGAGCTCAGGAAGATGTATCCCAAGTTTAGCAAAAAAATCTCTTTCCGTTCACAATTTATAACCATTTTAGTAAAAGTGGCCCTGGTGCCATCAAATATTTTGGTTCCCCTTATCGAACGTTAATTGAAATTTTGAATTTTTTGGATGATTATTGATTGTCAGACTCCAGAGAATATTCTTGCAGTGGTTTGGTTCCGATCGGGCCAAAAACCTAGGAGAAGTTCGCAAAAATAGGTTTTTCAAAAAAATGCAATTTACTCGAAATTGGCGCCTGAGGGGCGAGTAAATCGGAGATAGCCATTTTGTCCGCCTTGAGCGAAGGATTCCAACGATATAAGACACTTGATCCTGGGACAAACGGTCTAAGAGTTATGGGCAATTTTGAACTTTTGGTTGCTGTAGCGCCACCTATGGGCCAATCGGAGTCATACTCTGATAGGTTGTCCCCAAATCGAGGCCTACCATCTGGCCAGGTTTCACATCGCTAGGCCTTACGGTTTGTCCTGCACGATGCGTTTTACAAATCCTTACAATTACAATAGGGTTTCAGCATTTCATGCTTGAACCCCTAATAAGAATGAAGGCTTTTTGCCAGTTATAGCGCCACCTATGGTCCGATCTCCATGAAACTCTGCATGCTTCCTCACCATGTTCTGACACATATGCTCATCAATTTTTGTGAAGTTCTGAGTTTTCCTTTGGGATTTATAGGCTTTTGAGTGTATTTTGCCACGCCCCTTTTCTAAATGACCCTGTTACAGCCACCCAAATGCCAAAGTTCAACTTTTTTTTCAATAATTATTGATCTAGAGAGTCCAGAGAATAGTCCTAGACTGGTTTGGTTCCGATCGGGCGAAAAACCAGGGACTAGTTCGCAAAAGTAGGTTTTGGACAAAATTCGACATAGCAGAAAATGTTCCCTGCCTACATCCAAATCGGAGATAGCCATTTTGTCCGCCTTGAGCCAAGGATTCCAACGATATAAGACACTTGATCCTGGGACAAACGGTCTAAGAGTTATGGGCAATTTTGAACTTTTGGTTGCTGTAGCGCCACCTATGGGCCAATCGGGGTCATACTCTGATAGGTTGTCCCCAAATCGAGGCCTACCATCTGGCCAGGTTTCACATCTCTAGGCCTTACGGTTTGTCCTGCACGATGCGTTTTACAAATCCTTACAATTACAATAGGGTTTCAGCATTTCATGCTTGAACCCCTAATAAGAATGAAGGCTTTTTGCCAGTTATAGCGCCACCTATGGTCCGATCTCCATGAAACTCTGCATGCTTCCTCACCACGTTCTGACACATATGCTCATCAATTTTTGTGAAGTTCTGAGTTTTCCTTTGGGATTTATAGGCTTTTGAGTGTATTTTGCCACGCCCCTTTTCTAAATGACCCTGTTACAGCCACCCAAATGCCAAAGTTCAACTTTTTTTCGATAATTATTGATCTAGAGAGTCCAGAGAATAGTCCTAGACTGGTTTGGTTCCGATCGGGCGAAAAACCAGGGACTAGTTCGCAAAAGTAGGTTTTGGACAAAATTCGACATAGCAGAAAATGTTCCCTGCCTACATCCAAATCGGAGATAGCCATTTTGTCCGCCTTGAGCCAAGGATTCCAACGATATAAGACACTTGATCCTGGGACAAACGGTCTAAGAGTTATGGGCAATTTTGAACTTTTGGTTGCTGTAGCGCCACCTATGGGCCAATCGGGGTCATACTCTGATAGGTTGTCCCCAAATCGAGGCCTACCATCTGGCCAGGTTTCACATCTCTAGGCCTTACGGTTTGTCCTGCACGATGCGTTTTACAAATCCTTACAATTACAATAGGGTTTCAGCATTTCATGCTTGAACCCCTAATAAGAATGAAGGCTTTTTGCCAGTTATAGCGCCACCTATGGTCCGATCTCCATGAAACTCTGCATGCTTCCTCACCATGTTCTGACACATATGCTCATCAATTTTTGTGAAGTTCTGAGTTTTCCTTTGGGATTTATAGGCTTTTGAGTGTATTTTGCCACGCCCCTTTTCTAAATGACCCTGTTACAGCCACCCAAATGCCAAAGTTCAACTTTTTTTCGATAATTATTGATCTAGAGAGTCCAGAGAATAGTCCTAGACTGGTTTGGTTCCGATCGGGCGAAAAACCAGGGACTAGTTCGCAAAAGTAGGTTTTGGACAAAATTCGACATAGCAGAAAATGTTCCCTGCCTACATCCAAATCGGAGATAGCCATTTTGTCCGCCTTGAGCCAAGGATTCCAATGATATAAGACACTTGATCCTGGGACAAACGGTCTAAGAGTTATGGGCAATTTTGAACTTTTGGTTGCTGTAGCGCCACCTATGGGCCAATCGGGGTCATACTCTGATAGGTTGTCCCCAAATCGAGGCCTACCATCTGGCCAGGTTTCACATCTCTAGGCCTTACGGTTTGTCCTGCACGATGCGTTTTACAAATCCTTACAATTACAATAGGGTTTCAGCATTTCATGCTTGAACCCCTAATAAGAATGAAGGCTTTTTGCCATTTATAGCGCCACCTATGGTCCGATCTCCATGAAACTCTGCATGCTTCCTCACCATGTTCTGACACATATGCTCATCAATTTTTGTGAAGTTCTGAGTTTTCCTTTGGGATTTATAGGCTTTTGAGTGTATTTTGCCACGCCCCTTTTCTAAATGACCCTGTTACAGCCACCCAAATGCCAAAGTTCAACTTTTTTCCGATAATTATTGATCTAGAGAGTCCAGAGAATAGTCCTAGACTGGTTTGGTTCCGATCGGGCGAAAAACCAGGGACTAGTTCGCAAAAGTAGGTTTTGGACAAAATTCGACATAGCAGAAAATTTTCCCTGCCTACATCCAAATCGGAGATAGCCATTTTGTCCGCCTTGAGCCAAGGATTCCAACGATATAAGACACTTGATCTTGGGACAAACCGTCTAAGAGTTATGGGCAATTTTGAACTTTTGGTTGCTATAGCGCCACCTATGGGCCAATCGGAGTCATACTCTGATAGGTTGTCCCCAAATCGAGGCCTACCATCTGGCCAGGTTTCACATCTCTAGGCCTTACGGTTTGTCCTGCACGATGCGTTTTACAAATCCTTACAATTACAATAGGGTTTCAGCATTTCATGCTTGAACCCCTAATAAGAATGAAGGCTTTTTGCCAGTTATAGCGCCACCTATGGTCCGATCTCCATGAAACTCTGCATGCTTCCTCACCATGTTCTGACACATATGCTCATCAATTTTTGTGAAGTTCTGAGTTTTCCTTTGGGATTTATAGGCTTTTGAGTGTATTTTGCCACGCCCCTTTTCTAAATGACCCTGTTACAGCCACCCAAATGCCAAAGTTCAACTTTTTTCCGATAATTATTGATCTAGAGAGTCCAGAGAATAGTCCTAGACTGGTTTGGTTCCGATCGGGCGAAAAACCAGGGACTAGTTCGCAAAAGTAGGTTTTGGACAAAATTCGACATAGCAGAAAATGTTCCCTGCCTACATCCAAATCGGAGATAGCCATTTTGTCCGCCTTGAGCCAAGGATTCCAACGATATAAGACACTTGATCCTGGGACAAACGGTCTAAGAGTTATGGGCAATTTTGAACTTTTGGTTGCTGTAGCGCCACCTATGGGCCAATCGGGGTCATACTCTGATAGGTTGTCCCCAAATCGAGGCCTACCATCTGGCCAGGTTTCACATCTCTAGGCCTTACGGTTTGTCCTGCACGATGCGTTTTACAAATCCTTACAATTACAATAGGGTTTCAGCATTTCATGCTTGAACCCCTAATAAGAATGAAGGCTTTTTGCCAGTTATAGCGCCACCTATGGTCCGATCTCCATGAAACTCTGCATGCTTCCTCACCATGTTCTGACACATATGCTCATCAATTTTTGTGAAGTTCTGAGTTTTCCTTTGGGATTTATAGGCTTTTGAGTGTATTTTGCCACGCCCCTTTTCTAAATGACCCTGTTACAGCCACCCAAATGCCAAAGTTCAATTTTTTTTCGATAATTATTGATCTAGAGAGTCCAGAGAATAGTCCTACACTGGTTTGGTTCCGATCGGGCGAAAAACCAGGGACTAGTTTGCAAAAGTAGGTTTTGGACAAAATTCGACATAGCAGAAAATGTTCCCTGCCTACATCCAAATCGGAGATAGCCATTTTGTCCGCCTTGAGCCAAGGATTCCAATGATATAAGACACTTGATCCTGGGACAAACGGTCTAAGAGTTATGGGCAATTTTGAACTTTTGGTTGCTGTAGCGCCACCTATGGGCCAATCGGGGTCATACTCTGATAGGTTGTCCCCAAATCGAGGCCTACCATCTGGCCAGGTTTCACATCTCTAGGCCTTACGGTTTGTCCTGCACGATGCGTTTTACAAATCCTTACAATTACAATAGGGTTTCAGCATTTCATGCTTGAACCCCTAATAAGAATGAAGGCTTTTTGCCAGTTATAGCGCCACCTATGGTCCGATCTCCATGAAACTCTGCATGCTTCCTCACCATGTTCTGACACATATGCTCATCAATTTTTGTGAAGTTCTGAGTTTTCCTTTGGGATTTATAGGCTTTTGAGTGTATTTTGCCACGCCCCTTTTCTAAATGACCCTGTTACAGCCACCCAAATGCCAAAGTTCAACTTTTTTCCGATAATTATTGATCTAGAGAGTCCAGAGAATAGTCCTAGACTGGTTTGGTTCCGATCGGGCGAAAAACCAGGGACTAGTTCGCAAAAGTAGGTTTTGGACAAAATTCGACATAGCAGAAAATGTTCCCTGCCTACATCCAAATCGGAGATAGCCATTTTGTCCGCCTTGAGCCAAGGATTCCAACGATATAAGACACTTGATCCTGGGACAAACGGTCTAAGAGTTATGGGCAATTTTGAACTTTTGGTTGCTGTAGCGCCACCTATGGGCCAATCGGGGTCATACTCTGATAGGTTGTCCCCAAATCGAGGCCTACCATCTGGCCAGGTTTCACATCTCTAGGCCTTACGGTTTGTCCTGCACGATGCGTTTTACAAATCCTTACAATTACAATAGGGTTTCAGCATTTCATGCTTGAACCCCTAATAAGAATGAAGGCCACCTATGGTCCGGTCTCCATGAAACTCTGCATGCTTCCTCACCATGTTCTGACACATATGCTCATCAATTTTTGTGAAGTTCTGAGTTTTCCTTTGGGATTTATAGGCTTTTGAGTGTATTTTGCCACGCCCCTTTTCTAAATGACCCTGTTACAGCCACCCAAATGCCAAAGTTCAACTTTTTTCCGATAATTATTGATCTAGAGAGTCCAGAGAATAGTCCTAGACTGGTTTGGTTCCGATCGGGCGAAAAACCAGGGACTAGTTCGCAAAAGTAGGTTTTGGACAAAATTCGACATAGCAGAAAATGTTCCCTGCCTACATCCAAATCGGAGATAGCCATTTTGTCCGCCTTGAGCCAAGGATTCCAACGATATAAGACACTTGATCCTGGGACAAACGGTCTAAGAGTTATGGGCAATTTTGAACTTTTGGTTGCTGTAGCGCCACCTATGGGCCAATCGGGGTCATACTCTGATAGGTTGTCCCCAAATCGAGGCCTACCATCTGGCCAGGTTTCACATCTCTAGGCCTTACGGTTTGTCCTGCACGATGCGTTTTACAAATCCTTACAATTACAATAGGGTTTCAGCATTTCATGCTTGAACCCCTAATAAGAATGAAGGCTTTTTGCCAGTTATAGCGCCACCTATGGTCCGATCTCCATGAAACTCTGCATGCTTCCTCACCATGTTCTGACACATATGCTCATCAATTTTTGTGAAGTTCTGAGTTTTCCTTTGGGATTTATAGGCTTTTGAGTGTATTTTGCCACGCCCCTTTTCTAAATGACCCTGTTACAGCCACCCAAATGCCAAAGTTCAACTTTTTTCCGATAATTATTGATCTAGAGAGTCCAGAGAATAGTCCTAGACTGGTTTGGTTCCGATCGGGCGAAAAACCAGGGACTAGTTCGCAAAAGTAGGTTTTGGACAAAATTCGACATAGCAGAAAATTTTCCCTGCCTACATCCAAATCGGAGATAGCCATTTTGTCCGCCTTGAGCCAAGGATTCCAACGATATAAGACACTTGATCCTGGGACAAACGGTCTAAGAGTTATGGGCAATTTTGAACTTTTGGTTGCTGTAGCGCCACCTATGGGCCAATCGGGGTCATACTCTGATAGGTTGTCCCCAAATCGAGGCCTACCATCTGGCCAGGTTTCACATCTCTAGGCCTTACGGTTTGTCCTGCACGATGCGTTTTACAAATCCTTACAATTACAATAGGGTTTCAGCATTTCATGCTTGAACCCCTAATAAGAATGAAGGCTTTTTGCCAGTTATAGCGCCACCTATGGTCCGATCTCCATGAAACTCTGCATGCTTCCTCACCATGTTCTGACACATATGCTCATCAATTTTTGTGAAGTTCTGAGTTTTCCTTTGGGATTTATAGGCTTTTGAGTGTATTTTGCCACGCCCCTTTTCTAAATGACCCTGTTACAGCCACCCAAATGCCAAAGTTCAACTTTTTTCCGATAATTATTGATCTAGAGAGTCCAGAGAATAGTCCTAGACTGGTTTGGTTCCGATCGGGCGAAAAACCAGGGACTAGTTCGCAAAAGTAGGTTTTGGACAAAATTCGACATAGCAGAAAATGTTCCCTGCCTACATCCAAATCGGAGATAGCCATTTTGTCCGCCTTGAGCCAAGGATTCCAACGATATAAGACACTTGATCCTGGGACAAACGGTCTAAGAGTTATGGGCAATTTTGAACTTTTGGTTGCTGTAGCGCCACCTATGGGCCAATCGGGGTCATACTCTGATAGGTTGTCCCCAAATCGAGGCCTACCATCTGGCCAGGTTTCACATCTCTAGGCCTTACGGTTTGTCCTGCACGATGCGTTTTACAAATCCTTACAATTACAATAGGGTTTCAGCATTTCATGCTTGAACCCCTAATAAGAATGAAGGCCACCTATGGTCCGGTCTCCATGAAACTCTGCATGCTTCCTCACCATGTTCTGACACATATGCTCATCAATTTTTGTGAAGTTCTGAGTTTTCCTTTGGGATTTATAGGCTTTTGAGTGTATTTTGCCACGCCCCTTTTCTAAATGACCCTGTTACAGCCACCCAAATGCCAAAGTTCAACTTTTTTCCGATAATTATTGATCTAGAGAGTCCAGAGAATAGTCCTAGACTGGTTTGGTTCCGATCGGGCGAAAAACCAGGGACTAGTTCGCAAAAGTAGGTTTTGGACAAAATTCGACATAGCAGAAAATGTTCCCTGCCTACATCCAAATCGGAGATAGCCATTTTGTCCGCCTTGAGCCAAGGATTCCAACGATATAAGACACTTGATCCTGGGACAAACGGTCTAAGAGTTATGGGCAATTTTGAACTTTTGGTTGCTGTAGCGCCACCTATGGGCCAATCGGGGTCATACTCTGATAGGTTGTCCCCAAATCGAGGCCTACCATCTGGCCAGGTTTCACATCTCTAGGCCTTACGGTTTGTCCTGCACGATGCGTTTTACAAATCCTTACAATTACAATAGGGTTTCAGCATTTCATGCTTGAACCCCTAATAAGAATGAAGGCTTTTTGCCAGTTATAGCGCCACCTATGGTCCGATCTCCATGAAACTCTGCATGCTTCCTCACCATGTTCTGACACATATGCTCATCAATTTTTGTGAAGTTCTGAGTTTTCCTTTGGGATTTATAGGCTTTTGAGTGTATTTTGCCACGCCCCTTTTCTAAATGACCCTGTTACAGCCACCCAAATGCCAAAGTTCAACTTTTTTCCGATAATTATTGATCTAGAGAGTCCAGAGAATAGTCCTAGACTGGTTTGGTTCCGATCGGGCGAAAAACCAGGGACTAGTTCGCAAAAGTAGGTTTTGGACAAAATTCGACATAGCAGAAAATTTTCCCTGCCTACATCCAAATCGGAGATAGCCATTTTGTCCGCCTTGAGCCAAGGATTCCAACGATATAAGACACTTGATCCTGGGACAAACGGTCTAAGAGTTATGGGCAATTTTGAACTTTTGGTTGCTATAGCGCCACCTATGGGCCAATCGGAGTCATACTCTGATAGGTTGTCCCCAAATCGAGGCCTACCATCTGGCCAGGTTTCACATCTCTAGGCCTTACGGTTTGTCCTGCACGATGCGTTTTACAAATCCTTACAATTACAATAGGGTTTCAGCATTTCATGCTTGAACCCCTAAATATATAGCACAAACTGAAAAAAAGAATGCAAAATGATCAGAATAGCAAACAACGTGGTCACGGATCAAAATATAATAAGCGTGAATCAAGAAATAACAAGCATGAATAAAAACTTTAAACACATTAAAAGTTATTTTGCAGAAAACTTAAACTTATGGTCATGCTTTCTTAAAAAGTATGTTTTCCTTTTTTTTTATTACTGTGTTCTTTGTGCTTTCTTGCATTTTCTGCTCATATTTTACTCTTTTGTACGCTTGTGCTGTTTTTCTCTTCGCTCTTCTTTCTATGTGCTGCGCTTGCTTTCCCAAATGTTGCAGTTCGAGTTTCATGTAAATTAGGGCGGGCTTAAGCGTCACCATTGGTCCACTAGTTCTAGATTGACACCTACTCCTCTAGCCAATCAATCGAAGAGGGGAGTTGACGTCACACCAATGCGACTCGTGGCTACTGATGCTATATGTAGGAGTACAAGCTGTTTATGTTTGTACAATTTCTTCAATTCCATTATAATATACTAAAATGTTATTTTTCTAATACTTTTATATACTGTTCAATTTCTTATTTGTGCTTTGTTATGTGCATTTATTAAATTAATTATTTTCGCTTGGCATACCAGCGTGATTACGTCACCGCACACTTCAGTGGGTGGTGCGCGCCCGTGATGCACTTCATTCTGAGTTAGGGTGACCAGACGTCCCGAAAAATTCGGGACAGTCCCGAAATCTAAACTGTTGTCCCGAATCCCGAATCTGGCCCTAATTGTCCCGAAAATTATACTCAAGCAAAATCTTTTAGAGCTTGCACACCTCCTGCGTGACACGCGCGTCTCAGGCGCGCCTCGAGCCGCGCGGAAAACGCGTGCATGCTATAAATAGAACCGACGCCTATTTTTCACGCGACACGCAAGCGTGTTGGAAGCGTTTCCAGGCAAAATAGAATAGGAAAAAAATGTTTGTATGTCATTTTGACATGAAAACATATTAATAAATGACATTTTGATGTTTGAAAGTTTAAGTTTTTACATAAATGCAGATATAAATCCCCCCCCCCCCCCCCCCCCCGTCCCGAATTTCAGCCAATCTCATCTGGTCATCCTATTCTGAGTAAATATAACAACAAAGAAGCACGTACTGCTGCGCTCTTTTATTTCATTTTTCTTTAAGAACATCAACATTAATCCTTACTCTTTTTCAGGAGTGCTGCACTTACTTATACAGGGGAAGACAGCAGTTCAATTTAACTTTACAAAGACTTTCAAGCAGTAAAGCTATCTGAACTCTGGACATAATTAAATTCATCTTTTTTGAGATACATGAGAATGTTAATGTGCACACTGGTAATTGGTGTTAAACAATATTACTTGGCTCATGATGTCAATATGCTAAGGCTGCTGTATGTAAAACATCCTGCAGTTATGAAACGCTACAATTCGTTGCAAAAACTAAGTTAAAAACGGCCATTGTCTGAAGACTTTAGGACTTTGACCTGTCACCGCTACGCATTGCCTACCTTTTTTTTTTATTAACCTCGCCAAATTTGACAAGATTATTGAAAATGATTGTGTTACAGAGAAGATATACAGAAACCAGTTGAATTTAATACAGTGATTTATTACAAACTTATTGTGTTTACTTGCATAGCTACATAATTGCATATTACTTTAGGATTAATATTTTAAATATAGCTTAAAATTTGAATACAGCAACATCTCCATCAGTGATAGGTAACGTTGTTTCTTGAGTGCCGCTGTCCTGCAGAGTTTAGCGTCAACTCCGATTAAAAACCTCACCTGTCTTAAATATCCTAAAGACGATGATTAGCTGGTTCAGGTGTGTTTGATTAGGGTTGGAGGAGCTAAACTCTGCACCCAGGACCGACATTACCCATCCTTGTTATTGATTAAATATGAAAGTAAAACGGCCAGTAGGTGGTGGCAAGTTACTGCTCGGAGAAGATCGACGCTCGCGGTGCCAGGTCCAGTGCATTAGAGGTGAATGATGGATAATCAGACAGGCATAACTGTAACAGGTCATCGTTAGGATGACGAATTTAACGATACCATATTGCCAGGTATACGTATATACCGGCAACAGGTTGAGTTGCAGGCACACATGCAGTTTAAAGGTGTCCTGCCACGGAAATCTTTTTGCCAACTGAGTTGATGGTCATCTTCCCCTGTATAACAAGTAAGCATCAGTAGCCACGAGTCGCATTGGTGTGACGTCAACACCCCTCTTCGATTGATTGGCTAGAGGAGTAGCTGTCAATCTAGAACTAGTGGACCAATGGTGACGCTTAAGCCCGCCCTAATTTACATGAAACTCGAACTGCAACATTTGGGAAAGCAAGCGCAGAACATAGAAAGAAGAACGAAGAGAAAAACAGCACAAGCGTACAAAAGAGTAAAATATGAGCAGAAAATGCAAGAAAGCACAAAGAACACAGTAATAAAACCAAGGAAAACATACTTTTTAAGAAAGCATGACCATAAGTTTAAGTTTTCTGCAAAATAACTTTTAATGTGTTTAAAGTTTTTATTCATGCTTGTTATTTCTTGATTCACGCTTATTATATTTTGATCCGTGACCACGTTGTTTGCTATTCTGATCATTTTGCATTCTTTTTTTTTCAGTTTGTGCAATATATTTTTACATGTGTTTTTAAATTTTTGATTCATGCTTATTATTTTTTTATTCATGACCGCTATATATTTGGCGGGAATTTGATCCCATAGAGAACGGGCTGAAATATCACAAATAGTTAACCTTTGAGAGCCAGCAAAGAATCAAATCACCTTAAAGCAGGGGCAAACAATCTTAAACGCATCTAAATCTCGATAGAAATAATACTTGCATGGATCTTAGGTGCTGAGCAAGAATGCGTGTGTGTGTGTGTGTGTGTGTGTGTGTGTGTGTGTGTGTGTGTGTGTGTGTGTGTGTGTGTGATGATTCTCGCTGGGTCCGTGAGTTAGAAGCGTTCTTTCAGTTCTTCCTAAAAGGTTTACTTGGAAGCAAAGTTGCAGGAAATTCAGGCTAAGTCCATTTCACCCGGATATAGAAATGAATGAGCACGGAAGAAATACTAAAATGTAGCCTTCTGACAGCCTAATTTGCATGTTTTATGATGGTGTCCAGAATTGGTAATTTCTACTCCAAAGAATGGTAAACATAGTATAATACATTTTATCGTAACCTACTATATATATATATATATATATATATATATATATATATATATATATATATATATATATAAGGCAAACTGAGAGGTTAAATTAGGTACCAAGAAAGATATGTCTGGAAGATACAAAAGTAGAGATACATTCTTACACTTGAATATAAGCGTTTAGAGTTCAACTAACACAACTAGAAAGTCATAACTTGGCTAATATGAGGTGGGAAACATACATACACACAGGAATATATCATATACATTTTGGAATTACTTATTTTATGAGTTAAAGTAAGGAATAATTGACGACAGGCCGTTGAATTATTAGAAAAATAATGCACACCCGAGGTGGTAATGCGGTCACGACGCGAAGCGGAGTGGCCGTTACACCTCGGGTGTGCATTATTTTTTTAATAATTCAACGGCCTGAAGTCAATTATTCCGCTTATACTACAGTTACCGTACCTCGAAACATTGTTCAGGTTATGTATTTCAAGACGTTTGTAAAGTGTTTGTCATTAAAATGCTCTTGTATGTAGGACTAATTTCTTACGCATCTAATCCCATGCCTCCGTTGCTAATTCCAAAACGTCATTTTAGAGTTAGTAACGGAGGTTTGACTGAGCCACTGATAGCAGACTAATGCTGGGGACACACGTCTAGCTGACACATTCTCTGACTGTTTTCATCGACTGCAGCAGATTTTAAACACCGACTTTGAACACAGACTGAACGCGCTGAACGCGCGTTTGGGCATGATCAGTCATAAGTATCAAATTACATTCATTATGCAGTTATTAATGCAGTTATTAGAGAGAGATGTTGCAATGATGAGACAGAAAAGCATGTGCGTCAATATTATTATTTATTTATTAATTCAATTCGTTTTAATTAATTCGTTCATTCTTTTTTTTTCTTTTTTCATTATTGACAGATGACAGTAGACTATAGCCAAATAAATGAAATACAAAGCCCTTTTAACAAGTAGGCCTATCAATAATTATTTATTTGTTATATTATCTGCAATAAAAATCCGTGCTGCAGGACTATCCATTTATTTAGCCTATATTCAGTTTAATTGTCTATTGATTATAGATAGGACTATATACTTTATTTATAAAAATTAAACTGCATGGTTCTATTGATTGTGAAGCTAGACATTGAAAATTGCAGATCAAGCGCATGGGGCTAAATGCTTTTTCTTGTTATGAATTGTATCCTATTTTCCGTTATTACAGTTGACTACACCAAGTGATATGGAACTGTAATGCGGTCAAGACCTGCCTGGAACTACTTCAGCCGTGCGTTTCCTTGAAAATAATGCACACCTTAGAACGTTCGTCAACCAATCAGATTCAAGCATTCAACGGCCCTGTAGTATAAATGGAAATAATGTTTGTGTATGTATATTGGTGCATTTCTCCGATGTCTATCCATACCACCTGGCCTCAGTGCCTGCCGTGGGAGGGGAGTTGAGTTGATAAAGATTTTTTGAAGCTCACAACGGAGTTTGGAGGTGTTTCTGTTTGTGACAATGACACAAGTGACAATGAGGCAATTTGATGCAGACTCACTGGCGCTAGGCCTGTGATTTACATGAATGAGTCCAATAGGTTAAAAGCTTTCTGAAGCTTAGGATGAATAAGTCATCGTGTTTTCGTCCAGACACAGAGGCTTATGCATTGTCTTATTCATTGTATACGTTTTTGTTAGCATTTATAAAAAAAAAAAAAATAATTTTTGACGCGTACTTTCAGATTCGGATAGTACCCGTCACAGGCCATTCTTGAGATTCGCTTTCGAGGGTTAAGTGTATCAAATACACCGTCCTTCCGTTCGGCCTGTCTTTAGCACCCCGTACATTCACGAAGTGCATGCTGGACGCGGCTCTCGCTCCCCTGAGAAATCGGGGTATGCGAATTTTGAACTATCTGGGCCGGGTTTCCCGATGTATATTAGCTCTTAAGAGGGCTCTCTACGTGCAAGGTTACGAACGCTCGCAGCAATTCCACGAGCGTTTCCCAAAAATGCACTTAACATGAACGCGCGAGAACGCGTTTTACGTGCTACTTAAAGAGTCGCTGTCCATTCGTGAAGTGCTGAAATATAACCTTTTATGGAATCGTATTCTGAACGTTTAGCCTTAATTATTAGATTTAACCTAATCGTCATCTGTGGATTAGCAATCAAGACAAGTCTAAAGTCTACATTCAGGCGAAGATAGCCTACTGGCAAAATGTATGAACAAAAAAAAAAAAAAACAAGAAAAGATACCTTTCAAAAAAGATCATTTTAGAGGAGATAGAGCGAAACAAATATAGGCTATTATTTTTAACAGATTTAGGACACCATACAAATAAGGAAAAACAAAACATCTGGGTGGACATTGCAATCTAACTGCAACCCGGGGTGTTCAAAGATCAGGGAAGGTGGTCTGCAAGAAATGCCCAATGCATGGCTGGTTTTCGTGCGCGTCAGCAAGTCACTGACAGATTTTTTTTTTTATTCATCCATATTTTGCCCAGTCTTTGAAGCATATTTCCCACATTACTTCGTTCTTTTATGATTTTTTTTCTTCTTTTTCATTCATTTAATTTAGATTTTACATTTTAAATTTAATTTATACATTCATTTAAACAAAAAACAAGTACAATAAAGTGTACAATAAAAAAAAAAGTACAATCAAAACCTTATATTTGTACTCACTTTGCAGTGTAATCTGTTAAATCTAGATAAAAGTGTAATCTGCCGGTTGTCCTGCAGGTGACCTCATACATCTGTCTTCTTACGATGCACTTGGGGATTTTCGATTACTCCAGAGCACTCGTAGATCTACGATGATTTTTAAGTGCTACTTAAGTTACGATGCTTTTGGGAAACGCAGCCCTGGACGATTGGCTGATTTTGGCACAGTCAGAGATAGAACTTATATCTCACAGGACAGTGCTTCTCAGCCATCTGGAAAGCCTGGGTCTTACGGTCAACTGGACCAAGAGCTCATTACTGCCCAGTCAGTCAATTTCTTTTCTGGGAATAGAACTGGACTCCGTGGCTATGACGGCCCGTTTGTCGACACAGCGCGCGCGCCGTGTTCGACACCTGGCCGCGTCTTTCCAGAAGGGTGGTACCGCTCCTCTGAAAACATTTCAGAGAATGCTGGGTTGTATGGCGTCAGCTGCAGCAGTGCTTCAGCTGGGCTTATTGCGTATGCGCCCGCTGCAGCGCTGGCTGAACGCTCGAGTGCCTCACCGAGCTTGGGCTTCCGGCGGCAGACGGATCAGAGTGACTCAGAGCTGCGTTTCAGCCCTGGAGCCCTGGTTAGCGGCCGTCTGGTACCAGCGAGGAGTGACGATGGGAGCTGTCTCGTACCGAAAGGTCATCTCGACGGACGCCTCCAACTTAGGTTGGGGCGCTCTCTTCGAGGGCAGACCGGTCTTTGGCCTGTGGTCAGACCGAGAGAAAAGCCTTCATATAAATTGTCTGGAGATGATAGCGGTCGAGAACGCGCTGAAGCACTTTCTCCCATACATACGGGGTCACCACGTTCTAGTCCGTTCGGACAAAATGTCTGTGGTGTCCTACGTGAATCGCCAGGGCAGTGTCAGATCCAGGAATCTCTGCGATCTAACGGAACGCCTCCTCGTGTGGGCTCAGCACTCACTACGCTCCCTGAGAGCTGCGCATGTGCCGGGCCACCTGAACGACGGCCCAGACAGACTGTCCAGGGACAACATTCCCCCGGGAGAATGGTCCCTGCATCCTCAGACAGTCCAGCTACTGTGGCGCCTCTTCGGCAGAGCGGAAGTCGACCTTTTCGCGTCAAAAGACAACGCTCACTGCCCAAAGTTCTTTTCGAAGAACGAGGACGCGCTGGCCCAAACCTGGCCCAGCCTCCAACTGTATGCTTTCCCTCCGATCTCGCTGTTACCACAGGTAATCAAGAGAATCAGGGAAGCATGCCACTCGGTGCTCCTCATAGCCCAGCGATGGGAAAACCAGACCTGGTTCCCAGAGCTGATGCGGCTGTCACATGTAGCCCCATGGCCGATCCCGGCGAGGAGAGATCTGCTCTCTCAGGCCGGCGGCTCAATATGGCATCCCCATCCAGAGCGCTGGTCTCTGCATGCATGGATAATCAACGGATACCCGTTGCTTTGCCAGAAGGGGTCGTGAACACGATCACGCAGTCTAGAGCTCCTATTATGTTGCCAAATGAACACGTAGATAAACCACTGAAGAAGACCAGGACCACAAGGGACGTTTTTGCATTTTAATTTCTTCTCCAGATGGTGAAAACTGAAAGCATACACAACATGCTCTTAGAAAAACTGAGCTCTATACAGACGAAACTAAAGTCATACATCGGCGCTTTAAAGTGCATTTCCCAATCAGATAATACAAAAATACATTACTTAAGATCCTTATAAACACATATATAAACTTACGGCATTGCCTTGTCAGAGCTTTAGAGAGAATGGCGACAGATCGCTGACCGTGTCATGCTGGATTCCGCCTGCTTTGTTTACCATGAAACCGAAACCGGAAGTTAGCGCGGCAGAAGCGGAAATGAAATTGTCCGCTAATATTTTTAAATAAAACTTACAAATAAACATGAAATACTATAAGAAACTTTTAGAAATGCTTTTTTAAACATTTTAACCCATTTAACTTATTTATTCAATTATAGACTGCCATAAGGCAGCACATTCCCCGCCTGACCTCAGGGAGGTCACTATCAACAACAAAAACTTAGAGGGAATCAGTCCTTTGGCAAAAGAAGAATGACTTCAGTAACTGGTCGCAAAAAAGTCTTTCTAGTGCCTCGGTCATTTACTGTGACCTCAACCTTCCTTACTCGATTGTCCTTCCCAGGGAAAGTTGCCGTGACTCTACTCATGAGCCAGCTGTTCCGTGGAACCTGCTTGTCCTTGAGCAAAACAAGGTCACCAACTTGCAGGTTTCGACAAGGTACAGTCCATTTCTGTCTCTGCTGCAATAAAGGCAGATACTCTCGCCTCCAGCGTGTCCAGAACTGGTTAGCAAGAACCTGAACTTGTCTCCATTGTTTGGTGTAAAGGTCCTTGTCCAAGAAATCTCCAGCAGGAGGTATAAGGCACGATTTCTGGGTTAGCAGCATAGAGGGAGAGAGAATGAAAGGATTGTCTGGATCGGACGAAACTGGAAGGAGTGGCCTGGCGTTTATGATGGCAGACACTTCAGCCATAAGTGTGCACAATACGTCGTGAGTGAGTTGCACCTTACTTTGAAGCAGTAATGAATCCAGAATTCTCCGTGCAATGCCGATCATGCGCTCCCAGGCGCCTCCCATGTGGGACGCATGAGGCGGGTTGAATTCCCAACTGCAACCTTGATCATTCAGGTATAGTTGCAGAGCCTTGTCCATTCCTAACTCCTTGGAAGCCCCAATGAAATTAGTGCCACGATCCGATATAAGTTTTTTGGCAGGGCCTCTCAGGGCAAAGAAACGTCTCAGGGCATTTACGCAACTGCTGGTGTCTAAGGACTCAATCACCTCAATGTGCACGGCTCTAGAGCTCATGCAGGTAAACAGGATAGCCCAACGCTTACTTTGTGCATGTCCACCTCTGGTACGTCTGGTGGTTACTGACCAAGGCCCGAAAACATCAAGGCCGACGTAGCTAAAGGAAGGACATGTTTTCAACCGTTCTGGGGGAAGATCTGCCATGAGTTGCTCTTCCTGCTTTCCCCGCAGTTTGCGACAGATAACACACTTGTGGATAACTGAATTAACTAGTCTCTTTCCACCGATTATCCACAGACCTCCAGCCCTTATCGCACCTTCTGTAAGGTGACGACCCTGGTGCTTGACCTGTTCATGGTAGTGGCGAGTGAGCAGGATAGAGACATGACTGTCTTTTGGGAGAATTATCGGGTATTTTTCAGAGTTCTCGAGCTCTGAGTGTTTGAGTCGACCTCCAACTGAAATGATGCCGTTGTCCAGGACTGGGCTGAGCTTTTCCAAAGGACTTTGCTTGGCGATGGATTTGCCAACGTTGAGGGCAGACAGCTCCTTTGCGAAGGTGGCCTGTTGCACTTGTTGGAGGATGACACGTTTTGCTTGATCCATTTCATCTGGTGTACGAGGAAGCTGACATATGTGCCACCCTTTACATCCATGGTTTGAATTGGAGCCATTGAAAGATTTTGCCATGTGAATGAGGAAGGCGACTGCACGGACCAAAGACTTGAAGGTGGAGAAGCGCTCAAAGCGCTTACAGGAGACTACTTGAAGGTGAGTAGCACAAGTGCTCACTTGTGGCCTGATTTCACAGTCTTTGTCAGGCTCAACTAACTCAAACTGGTCGTTTTCATTTTTTGCCTCTGGGGGTGAACGACGGATGAAGGAGGGTCCCGTGAACCAAGTTGTTTTTGCTAGTTGAGATGCTGTGAGCGAGCGTGATGCGTGATCCGCTGGGTTCTCCTCGCTGCGCACATAGTGCCACTGCTCCGGCTTTGAAGACTGGCGAATACGCTGCACTCTGTTGTGAACATATGTGTAGAATCTTTTAGATTCGTTGCAGATGTAGCCCAAGACCACCTTGCTGTCTGTGTGAAAGTGAACTGCGTCAAACTCTATGTCCAGCTCATTCTTGACAAGATCAGCTATCTCTACAGCCAAGACAGCGGCGCACAGTTCCAGTCTTGGTATTGTGGGCTCTGACTGAGGAGTTAGTTTTGATTTACCCATGACAAACCCTACTTCAACTTTGTCATTTGTATACAGAGCTCTCAAGTAGACTACTGCACCTATTGCTTTTGTCGATGCGTCTGAAAAGACATAGAGTTCTTTGCGCTTTGCCTGACTGAGAGAGGTAGATGTGTACGTTCTCGGGACATGGAGTTCCCTTAAGTCCTGCAGCGAATCCCTCCAAGCTTCCCATTTGCTCTGCTTATCTTCTGGAAGTGGTCCGTCCCAATCAGAGCTTTCTGAGGTGAGTTCTCTGAGTAAAGCTCTTCCTTGAATGGTGACTGGTGCTAATAAGCCTAGTGGATCGAAGACACTATTAACAGATGACAAGACACCTCGACGAGTAAATGGCTTGTTTGTTGTGGCCACTAAAAACGTGAATGTGTCTGTCATGGTTTCCCAAATTAGGCCTAGACTGCGCTGTGATTGTGTTTCCTCACCACTCAGATCCAGATCTTTCAAGACTGCTGCGCAATCCTCAGGAGAGAAGGCTTGCATGACTGATGGTGAGTTAGAAGCAAACTTATGCAGGCGCAGATTGGACTCAGCAAGTGAAGCTTGCGTTCTTTGGAGCAAGTCGATCGCTTCGGCTGCAGAAGGCACAGAAATCAGTCCATCGTCGACGTAGAAGTGTCTCTCCACAAACTTGACTGTGTCAGCTCCATAGTCTTTCGCTCCAGCTTCAATGGCCTTGCGCAATCCGTAAACAGCCACAGCGGGAGATGGAGAGTTCCCAAACACATGGACCTTCATCCTATAGTCAATGACCTCCTTTTCAACATCATTGTCCATGTGCCACAGAAAGCGAAGATAGTTCCGGTGATCCTCACGCACCATGAAACAGTGAAACATTTGCTGTATGTCGGCCATAACAGCAATGCTTTCTTTACGGAAGCGGAGGAGTACCCCAATGAGACTATTGTTTAAGTCGGGGCCAGTGAGGAGTACACTATTGAGTGAGACACCATCCTCTTGGGCACTGGAATCAAAAACTACCCTGATCTTGTTGGGTTTTTGAGGGTGGTAGACCCCAAACGTGGGGAGATACCAGCATTCTTCTCCTTGCTTAAGAGCGGGCGCTATCTCAGCGTGACCGTTGGAGAAAATCCCTCCCATAAACTCCACGTATTGCTGCTGCATGTGGGGTTTCTTTTGCATGCTCCGTTTGAGAGACAAAAAACGTCTGACTGCTAGCTCTCTATTGTTAGGCATTTTCCGGCGAGGCTCTTTGAAAGGAAGTGGGGCGACCCAGCTATTATCATCGTCTCTGTACATGCTTTCGCCCATGATCTCTAAAAAGAGTGTGTCATCTATGGAGGGAGCTGGCTCATTGTCGTTTTTGCTGCGGTTGAAAACTGACTGTCCCAGACTTTGCTCTGGAGCCTTAGAGTGCCTGTTAATGCATGGCGTTTCCCTGAGCTGACGGAAGTTATCACACTGTCCAAAAACTGTGGGGCGGCCATTTTCAAGAATAATTGTCTTGAATGAGTTGACTGTGGGCTTGTGGACCTTACCTACACACACCTCCCCGACTACGACCCACCCTAAATCTAGGCGCTGGGCGAAGGGCGCATGATGAGGGCCATTAACTTGTTCCCTTACTTTATGTGCACGTAGAACATCTCGCCCAAGCAGTAGAAGTATTTCTGCCTTATGGTCTAGCTCTGGAATGTACTTTGCTATGGACCGAAGGTGTGGCTGGTGCCGTGCAGCGTTTGGTGTAGGGATCTCGCTTCTTTCATTAGGAATGTCCTGACATTCAATGAGAGGAGGGAGTGGGATTACCACAGACCCATCTAAAGACTCAATGTGAAAGCCTTCAGCCCTTTTCCCCCATGTTTCAACGAGGCCTGAACATGTTCTTAGATCATAACTGACTAGCTTTTCTTTGATCTTGAACAGATCAAAGAACTCTGGCCTGGCTAAGGAACGATTGCTCTGATCATCAAGTATGACGTAAGCCTTAACCGCACTGTCCTTGTGACCCTCTGGATACACCTTTGTGAGACATATTTTTGAACAAGAACGACCCCACTGACCTGGACCGCACACTTTGGTGCATGTTGTGGTTACTGCGATGCTATCTGAGATATCTTTTCCCTCCCCGCCATCCTCTTGTGCGGGAGCAGGAGCCTTGAAGGTTTGTGGTGGAGGGCCAGGATGCATTACTGTTTCGTGGCTCGTACTTTCACATTCGGAGCACTTTACTGTGGATTTGCAGTCCTTAGCGAGATGAGTGTCCGAAGCACAGCACTTGAAACAGATTCCTTTCTCTTTGAGGAAGGCCTTTCTTTCATCGAGCAGTTTGTACCTGAATGTCCTGCATTTATTGAGTGGGTGGGGCTTATTGTGCAGCGGGCAGTTGCTTTTAAAGTCCTTGTTGGGGGGTGTAATATTAGTTTTATTTACGGAGATGGGTTTGGCGGAGCTAAAGTTTCTCAGATTGGGTCTTTCTAACTTTAATTGTGTTTGGCTGTTCTGTTGGTTAAAGCTTGGATCGTTACGTCTCTTAGCTTCTTTGCATATGAACTTGCAAAAGTAACTGAAAGGTGGAAAGCAGTCATGATGATCCTCCTTATATTGTGAACCTAGTGACATCCACTTCTCCTGAATTCCATATGGGAGTTTATCCACAATTGGCCTGATTCCGCGTGACGTATCAAGATAGAGAAGACCGGGCAGATACCCATCCTCTTTTGCTCCTTGAATCTCCTGTAACAGATCCCCAAGTTCCCTCAGTTTCACATTATCCTTTGCTGTCATTTTAGGAAAACTGTCCATTCTCTGGAAGAGCGATTTTTCGATGATTTCAGGAGCCGCATAACACTCTTGGAGTCTGTCCCATGCTTTCTGTAAAGCTACTGCAGGGTTATTGACATACACAGAGCGAATGCGTTTAATTTGACTGCTTGACTCCTTTCCTAACCATTTTGTCATCAAATCGAGCTCTTGTGTTGGCGTGAGGTGAACGTCTGCTGTAGCCCCGGTAAATGAGGAGAGCCACGCTCTAAAGTTCTCTGGTTTGTCATCATATTGGTATAGACCTGAAGTGATGAGGTCACGGCGTGCCATATATTGTGCAAGTGGCTCTGCTTGGTGTGACGTGCTACCAGGTGAGTTGTAAAGAGGCACGAAAGGGCTGGAGAATGGGTTGAGTGCGTTCTTTGTTTGATTACTTTTTGGTTTATTCTCACCTTTAGGAGAGGAAGATGTGTGTTGGTTGTGGCGCCTTGGCCTAGTGTTAACAGGTGAAGGCTCTGCGTCTGAAACGTCGTTTTCAGAAGGATTCCATGTGATGAATGTGCCCTCTATTTCAACACTTCGGTTGCAGGTGACTGGAGCAGGGTCATTATGTTTATTCACATTCATTTGAGATTTCACATATTCACTTGTTCTTTCTTTTTTAACTCTATCTGATTCTGATCTTCGGCTCTCATGCCCATCTCGTATTGCCTCTGCTTCTTCTAGCACCTCTGCCTCAGCTACTGCGGCATCTGCTTCTCTTTGTAATTCTAGCACCTGTAGCTCTGTGTCGATTTTCACTTTTTCCACTTTTAACTGTGCTTCCTTGCTTGCATATGAGGCTCTTACCCTAGCGGCTTCTGCTTTAGCTCGAGCACGAGCGGCACTGCTTGCAGATGAGGATGAAAGACTTGAAGCATTTGTAGCAGATCTGTTGCTAGCTGCCATTTTGACCACGATGAAGCTCTTAATGCTGCCTTTTCACTATTATGTTGCCAAATGAACACGTAGATAAACCACTGAAGAAGACCAGGACCACAAGGGACGTTTTTGCATTTTAATTTCTTCTCCAGATGGTGAAAACTGAAAGCATACACAACATGCTCTTAGAAAAACTGAGCTCTATACAGACGAAACTAAAGTCATACATCGGCGCTTTAAAGTGCATTTCCCAATCAGATAATACAAAAATACATTACTTAAGATCCTTATAAACACATATATAAACTTACGGCATTGCCTTGTCAGAGCTTTAGAGAGAATGGCGACAGATCGCTGACCGTGTCATGCTGGATTCCGCCTGCTTTGTTTACCATGAAACCGAAACCGGAAGTTAGCGCGGCAGAAGCGGAAATGAAATTGTCCGCTAATATTTTTAAATAAAACTTACAAATAAACATGAAATACTATAAGAAACTTTTAGAAATGCTTTTTTAAACATTTTAACCCATTTAACTTATTTATTCAATTATAGACTGCCATAAGGCAGCACAGCTCCTTCTACGAGAAGGCTGTACGCGTCTAAATGGTCTGTGTTCTCCTCATGGTGCGCCAACAAAAATCTAGACCCACGTACTTGTGGGGTTTCGTGGGTGCTTTGCTTCCTTCAGGAGCTGATGGACGAGGGCAGGTCCCCCTCCACGCTCAAAGTGTATGTGGCGGCTATTGCAGCGTTCGCAGTGCCAACGCGCGGCCAGTCAATAGGAAGGAACGAGCTCATCATCTGCTTCCTCAGAGGAGCAAGGAGGATGAATCCCCCGCGGCCCCCATCGGTTCCTATTTGGGATCTTTCTTTGGTCCTAGAGGCCCTGAAAACGCATCCCTTTGAACCATTAGACTCCGTGGATCTGAAATACCTGTCGCTTAAAAACGTTTTTCTGATAGCCCTATCATCAGTCAAACGTGTGGGGGATTTACACGCGCTGTCTGTTAGCGCTGCGTGTCTCGAGTTTGGACCAAATGACTCTAAAGTCATCCAAACCGGCCAAGGTGATTGCCACTCCCTTCAGAGTGCAGGTCATCTCTCTATCGGCTCTGCCAGCATCCGGTAGCGAGGGCGATGTTAACCTCCTATGCCCTGTCAGGGCGCTGAGAGTTTACACTACGCGCACTGCCGCCTTCAGGCGCTCGGAGCAGCTCTTTGTTTCGTTTGGTGGGCGCACCATGGGTCTCGCCGCCTCGAAACATAGCCTGTCCAGATGGATAGTGGACGCTATCACAGCAGCTTATGCGTCTAAACACCTGCAGTGCCCTCTGGGCATCAGGGCTCATTCCACTAGAGGCATGGCCTCTTTGTGGGCTTGGTCCAGCGGGATTTCTATTCATGACATTTGTATGGTGGCAGGCTGGGCCTCCCCCTCTACATTTGTTAGGTTTTACAACCTGGAAGTTCCCGCCTTGCAGGCTAAAATTTTATCAGTCTAACGGTGTGTATGCTCTGTAATGTAACCTCGGTTCTCTCTAGAAGAGGGAGCGAGTATTGCATAACCTGCCGTGCTCGCGCTTCGAGCTGATTTCGCTTCAGTCGATGAAAACAAGGGTAGCAGCCCCCGAGCCCTTCCTTATAAGGCCACGCCCATTCTTGCGGGCTCTGACGCGCCCCCATTGGGCGTGACGTCACGCGGGGCTCAGTGGTTGGCTGCTGCAGTTGCCGCACGACAGCCAATGAGCGCGCTAGACAGCCGCTCTAGGTCTGCTAGCTGCTGCACTGCGTTGACAATAAATACAAAAATTAAGGATAATTTTTTGGCTTCATATCTCGAGAAAAGATGACTTTACCCGTAGCGTAAGCAACTTACGCAATACTCGTTCCCTCTTCTAGAGAGAACTGAGGTTACATTAGGTAACCGAGTACATTTTTAACTAGCAGAATAATACAGCATCATGATACACACAGTCTCACTTTTAGCTATGTTATTAGGCACCTCAGCTCCACCCACTCTTTGGTGGTCTCTTTGCCCATTTTCTGTTATCCGGGAGTGACACGCTGCCAAGATGGTGACGGTTGGCTCCGCCCACTTTTAGCTTAAAAAATGCTCTTCATAAACCTACGGGTAACGTCACGGATGCTACGTCCATATATTTTTTTTACGGTCTATGGATATGTAGGGTTGTGAAGGACCCTAATAGGTGAAAGTGCCCACTCACTTTTGCCCAGTCTCAGCCAGAAATAAAATTCTGCTTATGCCACTCGTTGAAGATTTCCAAAACAAAGTGCACAGTATTACTAAATAGCTCCACTGAATAACTTGAGAATGGCATTTTAAAAAGACACAAAGCAGAGCATACTTGAGAATGGCATTTTAAAAAGACACAAAGCAGAGCATTAACACACAGCCTTAGGGTCCCACAAGAGGTTATTATAGCAGATGTGCATTGTCTTGACATCAGGTAGCTGCCAGTGTTTTCAAAGTAACCTCATTAAAGCTGTCTGTTTGAGCTGTCAGCAGTCAACAGTCTCCTCAGGACACTAGGGCCAATGACACACTGCTGTGTTAATGACTGTGCTCACCTCCAGGCCTCATTTGGGTGAGCCCCGTGGCAGACCAACAAGGCTCAATGTAAACAGTTACTGTTTCGTGTTTGCAACCTTATTACAGCATATTTGAATATGTCAGAATCACTTCAAGTGGTTCTCTTACGAGTGTTCTCTCGTACTTGCGTAAGTATCTTACGCTAGGGGAAAACCTCTTTTCCTCAAGATATTGAAGCCAAAAATTATCCTTAATTTTGCAATAATGTAAAACGCATTGCAGCAGCATGCAGACATGGGCGAGACAGCTCGCGCGCCCATTGGCTGCTCTGCGGCAACTGCACCAGCCTATCGATAGAGGCCCCTCATGACGTCAGAACCAATGAGGGCGCTTCGCGCCCATTACGTCATGTCCCGCCGAAAGCGGGTGGGGCCAGGGCTATAAATACGGCCCAGAGAGGCTGGTTTGGTCAGTTTTTCATCTCTTCAGCGGACTTTCGCATCGCTGGATCCCGAGAGGAAGCCGTGCCGTCTGAGTCAAGCACCCAGCGGGATTAGTGCATCTGAAGCTGCTGGTCGACATCTCGCCGCCTTCAGTCGCCGTTTCTGCTGACGCTTTCCGGCGTACTATATCCTTTTATTGCTGTGTGTGTGTTCGCCGCTGCGACACGCATATTCTCTCCTTCTAAAAGAGCACGAAGCGTCTTTTTCAAGATGCCTCGTTCTTCCTGCGGCTCTTGCCGAGCTTCACTCAGCGACGGGGACCACCACGTCATCTGTGTTTCCTGCCTGTGTGAGGATCACGCAGCTATCGCGCTCGCCGAGGGCGGCTGCCCTCACTGCGAATTAATGCCTATGGTGACTCTGCGGAATCGCCGAGCATTCTTCCTCGAAGCTGCGCCCGCGCCTTCGCCCGCTGAGCTGCCGCGCCGTAAAAAGCGCCGCGCTCAGCGGGTCCCTGAACCTCCTCCATCCCGCGAAAGCTCGCCGGTGCGCCCGCTAGCTTCGCCGCCTGCTTCACCCGAGTCTCTCACCGCCGGTCAGCGGCCGCTGTCTGCCGCCGTTTCCGCCATTGAGGATTATGAGGAAGCTGTACGGGTGGAGGACGACAGTTGCTCTCTCCTAGCGTCGGGCAGTGAGGACTGGTCGAGCTCCGCGGACCTCGCACCATCTTCTCACCGGCCCTCTGGGAAAAGAGCCAGCATCGAGGCGGAGCTGATGCGTCTGCTCGAGCAGGCCGTCGAGAGCCTCGGCCTTGAGTGGTCGACGCCCCAGCAGCCTGCACTCAACCGCCTGGACGGCTGTTTTCTACAAAGGGAACGTGCTTCACATCCTTCAAGACCAGCTCCCTTCCTTCCTGAGCTTCACGGAGAGGTAGCTAAGTCTTGGAGCGCTCCCTTTTCAGCCAGAGTGCATGCTCCCGTGTCCGCAGCATTCTCCGTAGTCGACGGTGCTAAGGACAAAGGGTACCACTCTCTTCCTCCCATCGAGGAAGCGGTAGCCGCCCATCTTTGCCCGCCCTCTGCTGGACGGCGTGCTAAGACGGCGCTGCCATCTAAAGCCTGCCGCACTACCTCAGCTCTGCACGGTCGCGCTTACCTGGCCCCTCCGGATCTCGCCCTTCGCGCCACTAAATCCGCCGCGCAGGCCATAGGGCGGAACATGGCTTCTCTCACCATGGCTGAGAGACACCTCTGGTTAACGCTCTCGGAGATGTCGGATTCGGAGCGCTCTGCGTTTCTCGACGCCCCCGTCTCCCCCGCTGGCCTCTTCGGATCTTCTGTCAAGGATTTCGCAGACAGATTCGCCGAGGTTCAGAAGACATCGCAGGCCATGAAACATTTCCTGCCCAAGCGCTCAAGCTCCGCAGCAGGTCGCTCAAAACAGCCGTCTGCTCGCAGCTCCCAGCCGCAACCCTCAGCTGCCGCCGCCCCACAGCGCCGACAGACCAAGGATCAGAGACCGCGCTCTCGCTCCGCCGGCCGCCGGCCGCCGCCCCCCGCCGCGTGGGCCACGGCCGAAGATTGAGGTAAAGCCCGAGGCCTCTAAGTCTTCCTAGCCAGTCTACGGAAGCGACGGTGTTCAAGTCCCGCTGCGGCCGGACTTCCACCAAAAATTTTCGCTCGCTCAGTTCCAGTAATTATCATTCTACCCCTAGCCACTCACGCGAAAGCGTGGGCAGAGCTCCCCGGGGTATCAGAGTGGGTGCTGAACGTTATAGAAAGAGGCTATTCGCTACAGTTCGATCGACGCCCGCAACGCAAAGCGGCGCGAATCGAAACTACGGTGAAAGAGGAAGTAGCACACCTACTTCGAGCCGAAATAGCGAAGCTACTGAGCAAAGGGGCTATAGAACCCTTATCACAAGCTCAGAGCGAAGGGGGCATGTACAGCAGATATTTTCTGGTACCCAAGAAAGACCATTCTAGATCTAAGACGACTAAACAAAGCACTTCTGAAACGACGGTTCAGAATGCTCACGACCAAGAAAATCCTCTCGCAAATTTGCCAAGGGGACTGGTTCATGTCGATAGATCTGAAAGACGCTTATTTTCAAATACAAATAGCGTCACGTCACAGGCTATTTTTGAGATTCGCCTTCGAGGGTCAGGCATATCAGTACACAGTCCTGCCATTTGGCCTATCCCTGGCACCTCGCGTATTCACGATGTGCATGGATGCAGCGCTCGCACCCCTCAGGCTGCGAGGCATACGAGTGCTGAATTATCTGGACGATTGGCTGGTTCTAGCTCGATCACAGTCGGAGCTCATAGAACACAGGACCGTATTACTCGATCACCTCGAGAATTTGGGTCTCACAGTCAATTGGGCGAAGAGTTCGCTGTCTCCCAGTCAGAAAATATCTTTTCTGGGCACAGATTTGGACTCGCTGTCTATGACAGCACAGCTGTCGCCGCAGCGCAGACTAAGTATTCAGCGCATGACAGAGATTTTTCGCCACAACGCTTTGGTCCCGCTCAAAAAGTTTCAGAGGATGCTGGGTCTCATGGCTTCAGCATCCTCAGTGCTTCAGCTGGGTCTGCTTCGCATGCGCCCGCTGCAGTACTGGTTGAAAGCGCGCGCGCCACGCAGAGCTTGGACCTCCGGTCTCGCGCGCCTCAAGGTCGATCAGAAATGCGTTGCAGCTCTGAAACCTTGGACAGTGACCGACTGGTACCGGTTAGGTGTAAGCCTGGGGACTTCCTCGAGTGTGAAGGTGGTGTCTACGGACGCCTCAACCTCGGGATGGGGAGCGCTGCTCGAGGGCAGACCGTTATTCGGCCAGTGGTCGGAACGGGAGAAGCTTCTGCATATAAACTGCCTGGAAATGATGGCAGTCGACAACGCGCTGAGGCGCTTTTGTCCCCAGATAAAAAGACACCACGTCTTGGTCCGTTCGGACAACATGTCAGTGGTGGCTTATATAAATCACCAAGGAGGTATCAGATCCAGAATCCTTCACAGGCTGACGGAACGCCTCCTGATCTGGGCTCAGCACAATCTGCGCTCGCTCAGGGCAGCGCATGTGCCCGGCCTTCTGAATGTGGGGCCAGACAGACTGTCTAGAAACAATCTTCCAGCAGGAGAATGGTCTTTGCACCCACAGACAGTCGAACTGCTGTGGAAGACATTTGGCAGAGCGAAAATAGACCTATTTGCGTCTCAAGAGAACGCTCATTGTCAGGAATTTTTCTCCAAGAGCAGGGACGCGCTGGCTCACGTCTGGCCCCGCTGCCCGCTCTATGCGTTTCCCCCTGTCACGCTCCTACCCCAGGTGTTAGAGCGAATCAGGGAGAGCGGATGCCCAGTGCTGCTCGTCGCCCCATTCTGGAAAAACCAAGCCTGGTTTCCAGTCCTGATGCAGCTGACGGGTACCGCCCCGTGGCCGATACCGGTGAGGAGGGATCTCCTCGCGCAGGCGAACGGCTCGATCTTGCATCCTTGCCTGGAGCGTTGGTCCCTACACGTGTGGGCCATCAACGGGTACCCGTTAACCTCCCAGCGGGAGTGTTAAACACGATCACACAGGCTAGAGCTCCATCTACGAGGCGGCTCTATGCCTCAAAATGGTCTGTGTTCACTAGCTGGTGTACAGCGAGTGGTACTCCGCCCTCACGGTGTGGGGTGACGGAGGTCCTCTCTTTTTTACAAGAGCTTCTGGATAAGGGCAGAACCCCATCCACGCTCAAAGTTTATGTGGCGGCCATAGTAGCGTTCGCTGAACCACCGCTCGGCCAGTCATTAGGAAGGAACGATCTGGTCATTCGCTTCCTTAGAGGAGCTAAGAGGCTGAACCCTCCCAGACCCCCCTCAGTTCCCGTTTGGGACCTTTCCACGGTTCTGGAAGCCATGAAAGGTGCCCCATTCGAGCCAATACAGTCAATAGACCTGAAACTCTTGTCTTTCAAAACAGTGTTTCTTCTGGCTCTCGCTTCAGTGAAGCGCATAGGGGATCTGCAAGCGCTCTCAGTGAGCGCGACGTGTATGGAGTTTGGGCCTAATGACTCGAGAGTCATACTCAAACCAAAGCACGGATATGTTCCTAAATCCCTCAATACACCGTTTAGGGCACAGGTTATCTCCCTGTCGGCCCTGCCGGTATCTGAAGAGGAAGGGGACGCAGGCTTCCTTTGCCCGGTCAGGGCGTTAAGGGCCTATGTGTCTCGCTCATCTGTTTTCAGACAGACGGAGCAGCTCTTTGTTTTGTTCAGCGGACGTTCTAAGGGACTAGCTGCGTCAAAACAGAGTCTATCCAGATGGATAGTTGATGCTATTGCGCTAGCTTACACATCCAGGGGCCTGCAATGCCCGATAGGTGTCAAAGCGCACTCCACAAGATGGCCTCGTCGTGGGCTTGGTCCAGTGGGATTGCCTTGCAAGATATCTGTATGGCGGCAGGCTGGGCCTCCCCGTCTACATTTATAAGGTTTTATAACCTCGAGGTTCCCGCTTTGCAAGCTAGGTTGCTCTCGGTAAAATTTTTCAGTATTGCCCGCCCGATGCTATCGGCCCAGGATGCTGAAACTGCTAGAGCGTCGATCACTGATCGTCTGTATACTTCGGTGGGCAGTGCGTAAGTCCCCCATATTTATCAGTCCAGGCCGAGTTCGCCCTGGCTGTGTGGAACACTTGATATAATATGCTCTTATCAGAGCTCTATATTACAGGAATGATGCTATTCTAGCCCCTCTTCCCGGATTCTCTGTGAGTCCCTTGTGATTAGGCACTGTATGAGCCCCGGGCACCTGCCCTTGGGACTTTAGTGTTACGTCTCAAGCATGCACGGCGTTTTACATTGTGTTCCCCTAGCGTAAGATACTTACGCAAGTACGAGAGACCTCTCGTAAGAGAACGTACTCGGTTACTAACGTAACCTCGGTTCTCTCTAGAAGAGGGAACAAGTACTTGCGTATCTTGCCGTGCATGCGTCATGTTCTGATTCGCTTCAGCGATGAAAAAACTGACCGAACCAGCCTCTCTGGGCCGTATTTATAGCAGTGGCCCCACCCGCTTTCGGCGGGACATGACGTAATGGGCGCGAAGCGCCCTCATTGGTTCTGACGTCATGAGGGGCCTCTATCGATAGGCTGGTGCAGTTGCCGCAGAGCAGCCAATGGGCGCGCGAGCTGTCTCGCCCATGTCTGCATGCTGCTGCAATGCGTTTTACATTATTGCAAAATTAAGGATAATTTCTGGCTTCAATATCTCGAGGAAAAGAGGTTTTCCCCTAGCGTAAGATACTTACGCAAGTACTCGTTCCCTCTTCTAGAGAGAACCGAGGTTACGTTAGTAACCAAGTACGTTTTCTTTGGCAAATCTCTTCACAGGCAACATGACATCAAGACTTTGCGTAAACATACACGCCACTTTCAAGTCAAAAGTGGCGTGTTATCTATACGCATTTTGAGCTATCCGCGTGTATGTTCACGCCGAAACGAACCGTCATCTTCCGCGTGTATGTCTACGCCGTTAAATGTCCGAGCGAAACGGAGCAAAATGTACGTGAAATAATCATGTTGGTCCACTTTGGAAAACGTGTTGATGTCACAGTTTAACAGCCTCAGACGTGAATCTTACACGTACCATTATCCCCGGACGTTTGCTAATCCTACCCCTAAATCTAATCATAACCATTTCTTAAAACTACGTAGGCTACAATTATAAAGAAAAACAACAGACAGACAAGTATAATCACAATAATTTATTTAATGAGAAAATGTCAAAATCGGTACCAAAAGTTGTTCACGTGACGATCGATGTGTCGCAGTCTTCTCTGGCAGTGGTTTTGTATGAGGTAACAGACAGAGCAGAATTTAAGTTATTAATTCAAATCCATGAAAACGTTAATCCGTCTTCGGTTCGGTTCGCTCTGAGGGCTGCGCGGCAGTGCGCGCTTCATTTCAAATGTGAATGTGCATGACGCAATCTGTGACGAAGCAGGCGAGACGAGAGCCAATGAGTGTTTGATATTACTGCCGTAACCATAGTAACCTGTCGCTTCTTGAGGGCGCAATTTTTTTATTTGAATTCATAACAAGCGCGGGGTTTGACGTTTACGGTCAAGATGACGATTACTGGATAAAGGGCTGAGTTTGGATCTTTCTTGCAAATAATATATGGATTCTGAAGGTTTGGATTACATCAAGCTAATAAAATTGGTGTATTTTGTGAATCGATGTTGTGTTGTAAGGTTAGTAGCCTATAAATAAATTATTGTGATTATACTCGTCTGTCTGTTGTTTTTCTTTATAATTGTTGCCTAGGTAGTTTTAAGAAATGGTTATGGTTAGGTTTAGGGGTAGGATTCGTGGCTCAAACTATCTTTTAAAGCCATATTGTTCATAAAAATGCCATTTTCCTACATATCTGTCCATTACGTTTGATCATTTTAATATTGTCCATAAAATGGGTATGTTTAGGTGTGGGAAGATTAACCCCAGTGACGGGTAGGTTTAGGGACTTTTAGGGAGTTGGGGTAGGTCATATCTATACAGACTAAGTAATGTAACGTTAAGTCAACGGCGTTGATAAACACGCTGAAAAGCGAGTATGCGTGTTGATAGCACGCCAAAAATGGAAATCGAATTGGCGTGTCATACATACGCCATTTCATGAGATCAGTCTGTCACAGGAAATCTTTTGGTGATTTTTACAAAGAAATTAAAATGAGAATTCACTGTTTCCAAGCATGCCTAAATCTAGTCTTTTTAAAAAATGATTGCATAAAAAACGTTAAGGTCCATTTATCACGCAAGATGGACTGTTGATGAGAAACATCAACACTCCTAAACAACACGTTACAGATTCCACTAATTAGGGTGGGAATCAAAAATGCATTCAAATTGTGGAATCAGATACCTAATGCTGGGTACACACCAAAAGATAATCGGGCTGATTTTGGGCCGATTTCTCCCCTTCCGACAATCCTAGCTATGTCCCGATTATCTTGATGGTTTAACAGATTATTTTATCAGATTTTCCCTTGGTGTGAGGTGTGTTAAGAGTGTCCGAACCTGCTCGGAAGAACGTCGGAGCTGCTCCGATCGCGAATCGTAAATATTAAACATGTTTAATATTTACGATCAGAAATCCTGATGTGTGGGGGGAACTCCGAGGACAAACACGCGCACACTCTGGAGATTATCACGTGAAACGAAACAATATCCAATCAGAAAGCGAGATGATGGAAGACACGGTCATTCTCACACACACACACACACACACACACACTTGCAGGAAGCTTAATGTTAAGATTTAGTATTCATAAGTGTAAATTTCGAGGAAACAAGCCTTTGTTTTTCATTTTAAGAGCAGAAATTTTACAATACCTAAACATAATATTGGGTTTGAAAAATAAGAAAGCTGCAAAGTGCGTTTCAATCTGTAAACATTTTCAATTTTTTTTTAACTTTTAAGTTTGTCACTGTTTATGTATATGTATTTTTATGTTTGTTTATCGGCTTTACTCTTTGTACCCCCCTGACTGTAATTGTATAATTCTTCTCTGATGTCGCAATACATCATACTTTCAAGGCAAAACAAGTGAAAAAGGTAGATTTTGAGGTATTCACAAAAATGTGTTCATTAAGCCCTCGTCTAGCGATCCCAATGCTCCAAATTTAACATCTAAAAGTATCTTTATGTATGTTTTCTGAGAGGAGTACCATTCCTTTGTCCATGAAAAACGATCTTACTCTGGCTGACTGACAGATGCGTGCAATCCCGATATACACACATACACAGAATTACAGTGTTTCAAAATATCTGTCTTGGCGAGTATTCCCTCAAATATTATCATCTGATGTGTAACATTATTGTAGGTCCATGTGGTACAGTAGGTCTTAAGGTGGCGGTTCTAGAGGGGGGGGGGGGGGGGGGGGGCAGTGCCCCCGTGTCACCAAGCTTGCCCCCCCCTCTGGCCCCCCTATATTTGGAATCGTAAAATCACACCAAACAACTGCGCATTTATTCAGTTGCGGCGCCTTCATCTAGGCTACACTGCAGCACGGCGTATATTCACATCAAATGTTAACGCAGAGGAACGGGACACTGCAGTTCACAAAAGTTCATTATTTGCATGTGCTTTAAAGCCTTGCCGGTTAAACATGTCATTCGCTGCTGATGCGCTGTTCAAACATGCGCTTTACTGAGCGCGTACACTCGACGCGCACATGCACTAAAAGCCTGTTACTGGACTAAGTTATCTTTTGAGTCTTATATTGCGCTAATACTGTCAAATACAGACATTGTTTACATAATCAAAGTTGGTTATGTCTAAAGTGAAAGCAAACAGAGAAAATTTATTAAAATCTGCTTGTCATATGCGTGTATATTAGACGCGTCGCGTGCAGTTCTTAAAGAGACAGTAGCCCTAATAATAAACATGCTGCCGCTTGTCCTTAAAGAGATAGTTCACCCAAAACCAAACAGTTGCTGGTCCCCATTGACTTCCATACATAGTAGGAAAAAAAAATACTATGTAAGTCACAGGGGTACATCAACTGTTGTGGTTACTCACATTCTTTCAAATAACGTTTATTTTCAACAGAAGAAAGACACTTATTCAGGTTTAAAACAACTTAAGAGAGTAAATATGACTTTTTGGGGGGAGAACTATCCCTTTAATGTTAATAAAACAACAAAACACACAGAGGAAATCATTCACTGCTCTTGACTGAGAACTAAGTCTGTTGTGTTTTATTTTCATATTTGTTCATTTAATTACTTTCTCATACTGTTAAATACACCTATAGCTGAAAAAATAAAGCAGTTTATTTCATTTGTAGGCCTATATTAAGTTGTGTATGTGTAATATGTATCTCTGTTCTTAATTTTTAATAACAAAGAAAATAATGACAAAGATTTTTATCTTCGCCTTTGGCCTAAATGTCTGCCATTCTTTTTTATTTTATATTTTGCTACCTATAAGGCTTTGTTTTTAAAATAGGGAAATTAGTTTGGCTGTAATGCTCAGTCACTTGCAAAATAGTAAAACCAACATGAAAAAAGAATCGTGATAAAATCGTGATTTTCCTGAAAAAAAAAAAAAAAGTGTGATATGATATTATTGCCATATTGCCCACCCCAGGTGTAAAAAAGTGCCTAGATGTGCTTAGATGCTAAAAATGTGTTATTATTGATCATTATATCACACTACAATTAAACATAATGAAACATTAATTTGAATTGAAATTGTTTTATTAGCTTAGCTAATATAATTTATTAGCTTTTTCTAGAGATTTTCATGGTGAAAAATGACTTGAAATAATACTGAAAATAGGTTAAGATGAATGTTAAAGGTGTGCCCCCTAAAAGCACAAGTGGCCCCTGCCTGGCCCCCCCAGTTACTGTGGTCTAGAACCGCCACTGCTTAAGGCTGTCTATTTCATTAATGTTAATCAAACAATTGTGGTATAATGGAAAACTAAATTGAATATGTTGCCTATAGATAGGTGGTTTTGACTTGGTGTTCCAAATTTGGTGTTATTACCAGGGATTTTAAGATATGGTTGCTAGTGATTTTGTTTTGGAACCTTCAGAAAACTTTAAGTCGATTTTTCTCAAAATTTAATTTAGCTGATTCTACTGGCTTTAGACGGGCAGCTCAGTAATTTATTGTCTGATTACAAAATTTGCAAACACGGGTCACATATCTAAAGACAATTTGTAATTTTCACTTGTAGGGTTCCAATGGGCCACCTGGTTTTCCAGGTATCGATGGAATAAAGGTAAGATAACAGGGGCCCTATCTTGCACCCAGCGCAATTGACTTTGTACACTGACGCATGTATCATTCCTATTTTGCACCCGCGCAAAGCGGACTTTTCCCTCCACAGAAGCACGTCGGTTAACTAAGAAATACACTTGCGCTCCCGGGGGCGGTTCAGCGCAAAGAGGAGGCGTGTTCCGGCGCAAACGTTCCTTCATGCTATTTTGCAGGTTTAGAAAACAATTGCGTCACTAACCAGGAAAAAATCGTTTAAAGTCAGTGGCGCGTTGCGCATGTTATTCATATGCTATTTTAAGGGCGCATGCTTGGCCATAATCAATGTAGCGTGTGCACAACGCGCACTTTGATTCTCTCATCTACACAGAAGCAGCAGTTCTCATTTTTGCAAATCATACATTATTACGATAGATAGATAGATAGATAGATAGATAGATAGATAGATAGATAGATAGATAGATAGATAGATAGATAGATAGATAGATAGATAGATAGATAGATAGATAGATAGATAGATAGATAGATAGATAGATAGATAGATCCAAATTATCATACGCCTGTTTAACCGAAGTTAATTTGGGTGGGTTTCTCCATCCCCAATGTCCCTGACGAGAACGTCGGTCTCCTCGGCTGTGAACCGCTGCTGGCGCACGCCTGGCAAATCCGCCGTTATAATAGGAATCCGCTTTAGAACAAGCGCGCCTGCTCTTAAAGGGAATGTGAGATGTCGCTCTGATTGATTTATTTCACGTTACGCCCAAACCACACCTATGAATAATGAAGCTACTTCAGACCAACCCCTTTTAGATTTGCGCCGGGTGCAAGAGGCATTTATCCCGCCGGGAAAATAGCAACAGCGCCGGAGATCCGCCCACAAAGTTACTTGCGCTTTGCGCTTGATACTTGCGTTTCAGATCGTTAAAATAGGGCCCAATATATCTTCATTTGTTTTACATTTCAATCAAAAACGTATTGCTTTGAATACACTATAAATTTCCTATTTTTTTTTTTTTTGGGAATAACCCATACTTAGTTGGCTGGGGAAATAATATTGTCAAAATTCAGGAACACAAAGCCAAATGTACCATTTCCGTGAAGTATTACACTAGACCAAAGAAATGACTCATGACTATGCAGTGAATAGATTCATAATCTGGCTCAACGTTTCACTATAATAATGATAATACTAGTGTAATACTTCATGGAAATGGTACATTTGGCTTTGTGTTCCTGAATTTTCAAGTTCAAGTTCAAATTCAAGTCTGAACTTAAGGAGTGCATGTTTTGAAATTTGACCAAGAATGCTAGCTGTGAGGCCAAACCTTCTTTCATTTTCAAATACAGCATAATAAGAAAAAGGTTGTGTTGTAAAAATATTTCCATGTTGCTCATATAGGGGAATGAGGGAAGCTGATGCATACCAGCCTTGTAATCTTCTCAAGCATTTAGAAATCCATTAAAACTGAAGGGTATGCATTAATTGGAAACAGAGTTGGACTGTTTTCCGGTGGAAGCAATACTCACTTTTGAAGCTGAAGTTCTAAATGTTGGATGCCAGGTCTCATGTAATAGATCTCAGATGCACTGCAGTTATAAAACAGTCCAAGGCTCCTTTAAATGCAATCTAGTTCATCATGGAGACAGGTAAATCAGTAAATGTCTTTATTTTAAAAAGTAATCGAGGGGTGTTGGTGGGGGGTGGGGGGTGGGTATCCTTGTTTAAGAAGTCGCATGACTCTTTTTAGAGAGATGGGCTGAATAGGTCACTGTGTGTTCTGTTATTTGTAGGGAGATATGGGTACGCCAGGATTAGATGGAATCCCTGGCGTAGGTTTGTGGCAAATGTTGTGCAAGATTTCATCAGATCACAAGATTGATTATAGAATATCTATACTAATTACAAGTTCCATTGAGACAATGGCTACATTTTTATTTAAAAAAAAGAATAATCAGTAGATTATCTCATTATTAGAAGTTAAATATCAAATATCATGGCCATATCATTTAATATTATAAAGTGTATCATCATATGTTATTTGATCTATAAAAAGTTATATGCCCATGTCCTTAGATGATCTGTTGTGTTTTCAGTGTATGTCTTAGGCCTAAAGCTGTTCTGGGAGTAAGTAATGTTTATTTTAAATGGATAAATTCCATGTTCATTACTCCACAGGTCATGTACAGTAAGATGTAAGTAAGATGGCATGTACAGTAAAGTACAGGGCATCTGTAACATGAGTCTCATATCTTAAATGAAAATGAATTTAACCCCAGATGTAATCTGATCAAGCTGAACTATTTGGTACACCCTAGTCCTTGAGTTTCTAGCCTTTATATATTTAACGCTGCTTAATTTATTTTCCATCAGGGTGACAGAGGTGAACAGGGTGAGAAGGTAAAACATGTTTTTACTCAAACTGATAATATGTCAGAGGTGTTTTGTATGCATGTTTTTGATTTGTGGGGATCAGCATAATTCTGTTGCTTCAATATATGGAAATACACATACATTTTTTTTAAATTTTTTTTATTTTTTTTTTATAGAGCAACATAAAAGTAATATTATACCCAAAGCCCTCAGTATTAAAATCAGTGATTAAGGAATGGAAGAGTAAAACTTTGAAAATGTTTCGGGTTACTTGATTGTAACCCTGTTCCCTGAAAAAGTGGGAACGAGATGCTGCACTTGATTTAAGCGCTATAGGAAAACGTCTTAGTTTGACCAGTTGTGAACACATGTGGCAAACACGCCAAAGAATTTGGCTTAAATAACCTCTGATTATGACCTCATCGGAATGCGCATGTCAGAGGCTATAAATAGACGTGGCAGATGCACTCAACAATCATTTTGTCTGAAGAACGTCCTAAACACGGCCTCAGTGCTGCAATGAAGCGCAGCATCTCGTTCTCACTTTTTCAGGGAACAGGGTTACAGTCAAGTAACCCGAGACGTTCCCTTTCAAAAGCTACTCTCAATGCTGCGATTGATTTAAGCGATATGGGAACGAGAATACCAATGCCACCACACTGAAAGTGTCTGGACCCCTCAAGTTTGTGTAGTGTGTATGCACAAACACGAGAAGGGCCTCAGACATGAGCTTGGGAAGTCGACATCTAAGGACATATGATGTAACACGGAGTAACATGAACATCCAAACTATAAAATAGAATAAATGTGTGCAGAGAGGACCAGTCTGCCACATCACAACTTCCTCTTGCTAAAGCCCTGGAGGATGCAAACCCCCTGGTAGAATAAGCCCTAACGCCTAGAGGCGAAGTTTGACCACGCACCTTAAAAGCAAGGCCGATCCCTTATCCAATGTGACATAGTCTTCTTTGTGGCAGCCGCCCCCCGGTCACGGCCCCCATACCAAATGAACATCTGCTCTGATTTATGCCACTGGCTAGTGCGGTGGACGTAGTGTTGCTTTCGTCAACGAAAATTATGACGAAATATTGTCGTCAACGAACCGTTATCACCTGACGAAAACGAGAAGAGACGTAAATGCTGGTCATGTGACGATGACTAAAATACATGTATAATGCAATATCGTTGACGAATAAGAACGAGACTAAATGTGGTTTACAAAATAAAAACTATGCTAAAATTTTTCTTCATTTTCGTTGACCAAAACGAGACGAGACGAAATGTTATAACGTCACGACGAATGAGAGAGTTGTGCGTGAACCCAATAGCTTTGTCGGCTTTAAATTCTGGTTTGCGATCTGGTCACCCGATTATCAGCGAATTTAACAATATAACTCCAGTATAGTTATTCTATTAAAATGTCTCATTGATATATTTGACACATTCATAATCATTACTTTTGCTGGTTCTTTGTGACAGCTGTATGTTATTGGCAGCGTCATCCTCCGGTTACATGAACGCGTCACCGCATCAGCACCAGAACATGGAGATTTTATTTTAGAGAATAATCGCACAACCTATTCGATATTCTATAATTAAATAAACTAATCGAATATCTAAAATTTGTGACTCATCCCTGCATGGAATCTCTTGTTTCTTTTCCCAAATCTTCACTCACGTCTCACCCATTTTCGAAAGGGATTATAAACGTTTCTTCATTGGTTCGCTTTTAATTAGGCCTATTATATTCGTATTCTTTACTGTGGTAAAGTAGAAAAACGCTGTAGGACAGATAGCCTATACATTTGTACTTGCATGTCAAATTCTTTTTAACACAGTTTGTGCTTGTTATATTAGACATGGTAAGGCGCGTCAAGTTTAGTTATAAAGCGCGTTTCACACGCGCGGGTGATTTTTAGTTTCACTTTCTCTGGCAGCGCAATCTCAAACATAGCCTAAATATTTCGCCCTTGTGGAGGATAAAATTCGCTCTTCAGACCAATTTACATCAAGTAGAAAACACGAAGATATCATAAAGAGATCGATGGTCTCTCTGCTCGTGTCCCACATCCCTCTCAAAGCGCAGAGTGGTAGGCTAATATCACGCGTATTTTTTTTTTAAATAACCCCCCAACCACCACCGGTAGTTGGTCCATTACTGCGGTGGTAAAAAAAACTGCCACCGTCACAGCCCTAAAATATACTAAATATAATAAGATAACCTTGTTTGAAATTCTATATTGACTGGGTTAAATAGAATTGCATTACTAAAAATACACTAAAATACAATTTTCATTGACTAAAACTAGACTAAAATGTCATCAGTTTTCGTTGACTAAAACTAGACAAAAATGTCATCAGTTTTCGTCGACTAAAACTTGACTAGACTAAAAAGAGTATGAACGTGACTAAAACTAATAAAAACTAAAACGACAGCTTGACACAAAGACTAGACTAAAACTAAAATTAAAACAGGCCGCCAAAAACAACACTAGGTGGACGTAAATCTGAAGAGCACGACCGGGTCACAGAAAGTGAAGTCTCTCCTGATCCTGCGTCAGAAGCATTACCAGCGCTGACTCTAGTAGTTCAAATGGGTTGTTGACTAGCCCCTCAAGGACCCCGGCTAAGTCCCATGAGGGAACTTTGACTCTGAAGGGAGGCCTCAGTCGCCTAGCTCCACGAATGAAGAGGGCGATCAGAAGGTGTTTCCCCACTGAAACCCCATCAATCAGAGGGTGGCAAGCTGAAATGCCGGCCACAAATACTCTGAGAGTAGAAGGAGGTACCTGCTGACAGCTTTTCCTGCAGAAACTCCTGCATTGAAACAATCTGGCAGGGGACTGGGTCTGCACGATGTATAGTGCACCACCTTTCAAAGACGCCCCACTAAAGGGCGTACATTCTTCTGGTGGAGAGAGCCCTAGCACTCAGAATGGTCTCTAATACATCCGCTGGAAGTCGAGCATTTCTTAGCCGATCCCACTCAAGTCCAAACATGAAGATTTTGTAGCTCGGGCCCGGGATGGAATATTGTCCCCTGCACCTGAGAAAGGAGATCTCTCCTGTTCGGTATCGCCCAGGGCGAGCCGTCGAGGCAAGACACTATCTCTGGGAACCAGACTCTGGTCGACACTATCAGCAAGAGGCATGACCCTTGTTGACAGACCTTCGCCAGGATTCCTGGGAGCAGAGTGATCGGTGGATACATGCATGGGCCATGGCGTCCAGACCCAGGGGGGCTAGAGGAGTCAGCGAGAAGTAAAGGGGACATTGCGCTGTTTCTTGTGCAGCAAAGAGGTCAACCGTAAAATCGCAAAATCCCCTTGTGTGAACTCCCGTCTCAACAATAAATCTGCTCCCACATTCATTCTTCCGGGAATGTGAATCGCCCTGAGGGAAAGGATCTTGTCCTGAGCCCAAAGCAGAACCTGCTGCGCTAGTTTGTTCAAACTGTGCGAACGCAGTCTGCCCTGGCGATTTATATAAGTGACTACCGCAGTGTTGTCCACACACACCAGGACATGGTAGCCTCTTAACTGGTGGAGGAAGTACTTCAGGGTCAGAAATACAGCCATCAATTCAAGGCAATTGATGTGCCAATCGAGACAACAGCCTCTCCAGACCCCTTGGCCTTTTTGTGTTGAATTTGAGACACAATCATTTGACTGTCAACATTTTGAACTTGAATGTTCTAAGAAAATGCTTCAGATTGCGAAGGTCTAGAATTGGAGGCAGCCCCCCATCTTTTTTGGGAACCAGAAAATAGCAGATGTAATAACCTGACTGTCTGTCTGGGAGGGGGACATGTCCTATGGCCCCTTTGTCCTGCATAGTTTGCAGTTCTTGTATCAGCAAGTGTGCCTGTTCCGGTTTCACGGTAGTGGAGACCACGCCATTGAAACACGGAGGACGGCGTGCAAACTGTATTCTGTAGCCCTTTTGTATGGTTCTGAGAGCCCAAGGAGATATGTTTGGCAGTAGTTTCCACTCTGCCAACTTCTCCAAAAGGGTCTTATTTTGATGCATTGTCTTGTGACGCAACATCTTGATGGGGGAATGTTAAATATCCCGTGTCCTGGGGAAAGGCAGGAAGCAACTGAATATTTAACATTTTGCTGGAAACCACTGCCCCTAAAACACCAACGGTGATGGGGATGGAATAGCGCTGTCATGAGTGTGCTGGGAAGGAGCTACTTAATATATTTTTACGTGTAGCGTCCCGGGGCGTTCCTTTTTTTCTTCTCCAGCAGTTCAGCCTGGTACGCCTGCCATTGTGTGCAGAGCAGCATCAGGATGACCTGCTGACTGAAACGCTTTCCTTACCAACGTGAATGTTGTTCAACACGGCTTGGTTCAACACTTTGTAAGTGACGATAAGTTCCACTATCTCCATAAGAGAGATAGCCCACGAGCATCTCTTCCAACAGGGGCATCATCGTATAACCACCTGCCTTTGCACCCACGATAGCTGAATAAGTTGACGTCGAGGGCAAAAAGACACATGAAGAAGGGGAGAGACCACCGCTGATGCCCGTCCCCCTGGCCACCGGACAGAAATCTGCTCTAACTTCGAGCGCTTGCTCTTTCTCCTGTAGCCAGTCTGGCTGTAATCTGGCCAGTGCATGAGTGACCACCTCGAGTAACTCCTCATGCACTTTATCATTGTGGGAGGAGCACTCAAAGGTGGCGTTCTCAAAGTCTATTTTGCCATTTAATTCCTCAGAATTAAATGTAGCCAAATTACAGTCAGACAAGATGTTAATACAAGCATCTAACTTCTCAAATCAGATGAGTATTAATAATTTCTTAGAACTAAATGCAGCCATATATCAATCTGACAAGTAAAAACAGTCTGGATGAAAGGCTGAATATAGTCATTTTAATATTAGAGCAGTTTCAACAAAGAATCATAAAATCATTGCTTGCAAACACACACAATTCGTTTTGCACGCCTTCATAGGAACAAGAGAGAAAAAGGGAATCTTCCGTCTGCTCAGTTCCCTCGCATTATATACATATGTAGCGGTCCCGTAATCCGTGCGTTGCCTTAGCAGACGCAAGATCCGAGCCACTAGATTCTTTATCGATAAGATAATCTATGTCCTCAGGCCACTCTGAAGAAGCAGCTTGTCAGAAGCAGACAGGAGGACGACGCGATCTGAAGAGAGAACGAGAGAAAGGGACGGACCCGTCTCCCACTCCTAAGCCAGATCGAGTCGCGATATACTAGACGAGTGCAAAGCACTTTAATGGAGAGCAACTCACAGTGCTTGCACTCGCCATTCTCTCGACATGATTCTCTTTTCTTTTCGTTGTAGAGAAAGAGAATGAGAAAGACTTTATTCCTGCCTGACAAAACTAACTAAAAAGGTATAGTTTGAGTGGAAAGTGTTCCAGCACACAAGGTACACAATGCGGTTCTGAAGACAAAAGAACCTGATGACCACACCTGTCACTCGTCTATTTATAGCCTCTGACGTGCGCATTCCGATGACGCCATCATCAGAGGTTATTTAAGCCAAATTCTTTGGCGTGTTTGCCACACATGTTCACAACCGGTCAAACGAAGACGTTTTCCCATAGTGCTTAAATCAAGCGCAGCATTGAGAATAGCTTTTAAAAGGCAACAGTCATAGGTTGAATTTGTCACTCATTTCCTAAAATCTTACTCATAATCAGAAGAGTCTGTGAAGTATCTCAAGATGAAATCTGAGTCAGGATATTGTTTCAGTATGCTAGTGGAAAATGCAGTCAGGGCACTATTAGAGGGGTTATGAGAATGTTGACATGTTGGCTGAATGTGAGTAAAAAAAGACAAAGAATTAGTAAGAGCACATGACAATTATTAATTTTCTCCAATTTTATGCACCGCCATGTGTGTCTTCTACCCTGGAAATCCAGAGTTCTCGCGAGAGCACAAGTTGAATTTGCTCAGCGAGTTTACTCTGGCATCGAGTAATGATCCTCATTAAATATGCCTTTGTATCCGAGCTGCACCAATCACATCGGGTTATCTGATATAGGCGGGCCAGAGGTGAGCTAAACAGATGACGACAGCGCTGTGACGTCGAAGTCATTAATAAACATTGATGGCTACCAAGATGGCTATGGATGAACACCAGTTGTTTGAAACGGCTTTGGCCGCTACAATGAACTAGTTAGACTTGGCTTTTTATCTAAAGAGGAACAGAAGACGGCGTTCGAATCGTTCCTTTGCAAGAAGGGCGTTTTTGCTGTTTTGCCGACCGGATATGGCAAGAGTCTAATCTACCAGTTAGCTCCGCTGGTAGCTAAGCGTATGGGGCTTGTTGTGATTGGTCGTAGTTTTATCCAATTGCGTGCAGTAAGATTTTCAAATGCATGCTTGGTGCCGCCCCTCGAGCTGGCCGATTTTCATTAGTTGATGCCAGACCATTAATCTTTCAGATTTAGGTCTGGATTTCCAGGCTATGTGTCTTCAGAATTCCTTTTCTAAATGACTTTCACAGAGGCAGCCAAACACACATGGCACAGTATTAAAAAGTTTGTTACTTGTCAAAATCTTTATTCTCGGTGACAGTCCATTAATTGTGAGGACAATGTGTCACGGGGACAATGTTGATAGTGATCTGTTTCTCTTCATGTCTTGGATCACTCCTACCAGGGATCACACTTGAAGCAGTTGGCAGACTTACCCTTAAACACAGGCTTCCACCACCCTTTCTTTCTGAAAATGCTCATTTAGACCAATTTTGGACCATTTCGTCTCGTTGAGTCAAACACCCACACATTTTCAAACAGGTCAAATATAATGAAGCGGACTCCATCCCACCCTAGACCTGCACTGCATCCAGACATTTATTTTGAGCTTCAAATGGCTGGAATCAAACATAGAAAGGTCATCACCACTAGACCAGCTGCAGAAATAGACATTTTATTTGTTACAATAAAACTTGACAGTTTAGACTGACTCACATTTAGAACTGTCTTTGCTTTTTAATAGATCTCTCATTAAATAGTTTATACACTTTTAATTAATATTTTAACTAAAGCCAGTTATGCTTGTTTTCTCTAATGTTTTGTTTTAACATGAAACAACAGTGTATAATGAGGCAACACTGCTTGTGTACAGTTTATGCAATGTATTGAAATATTAAATATTATATTCTTTCTCTGACAGGGAGACATGGGAGAGCAGGGGCCAAAAGGTGACACTGGAGAGAAGGTCAGGCTGAACATCATATCTATACATATTTAATAGTATAACATGCTTAAACACGATTAACTGGGGGTGTATGGACTGTGATATTGTGACATTGCTACTCATAGAACAACATAACTACACTTGTAGACTGTGAAATAATTGTTTTATGCTGAATAGTGTACTAGTCATCATTCTATTTTATTTATTTTTTATTCTAAAAGTATTAAACGCATTAATACACATGTTTTGAGGCTAATACACCTATAACTCTAGGGTGGTAGTAATGTGACTTTATGGAATTATATTCCATTTATTTCAACAGTTTGGACACAGAAAATAGGACATATGATAAAATGTTGTTTCTTGGGAAAGTCTTTGATCTTTCTACATAGCTGTAATAGACCTATTTTGCCAAAGGTGTAAAATATGATTCAGGAAGTTAAAGCCTTAAACTTTTTATAACAGCAGACATCAGAGCATGTAAGTGAAGTGGAGCGGTGTGATGCTCCACTCAATATTCCGCTCTATGCCAGTGCGGTCTGCTCAATCACTCACGACCCAAGCAAATGCTCCATTCATGTACTGCTCACACTCACTGGTAAAACGAAGTTCGTTTAAATCCCGCTCTGACATGGAATTTCTCTGTGCTATATGTCTTTCTGTTTTTAATGAATTTCTTCAATAAATGTCTTAATTAGAGTAGACTATAGATAACAGTTATGAAATTTGTGGCTTTAAAGCAATATATTGTATAAAGTAGCATAAATAAACGTGACGTGACTTAATTGGAGTGCTGAATTGCAGAGTTTGTACAAATATATCCACGTCGCTATGATCAGATGCTTTCTTTACTGCGTTTTTTTCACCCCTGTCATTTTTGTTGAGTGTTTTAGTTATTGAGAGGAAAGGATGCAGCACATATTTACATATTTATCTAAACACCGCTCTCAGCAGCGTGAGGGTGTCGGGATGCTCACTAACAGTATACCGCTGCAAAGGTATTTCAAACCTCTTTTAAGTTCCACCCCTAAGCAAAGAAGACTTTGCTGTGAGTACATCACAAGATTAATCTTTGCTAACTCAGTTTTTCCACACTTCCTTTCAATTTCTTCTCCTTATTCATTCTTTACTTTGATGATTACTGTGCATTTATGTGTTATGCGTAATTAAAACAATATTTGAACTCCATAACTTTAAACATATTTCACAGATTCATGAACCAGCAAATCACAAAGGGCATTCTGGGTTGATTGAGCGGAATCTTCAGAAAGGCGTGGAGGAAATATTACCACTCTAATATTACCGCAATAATGGGAAATTAACAGGCACATGGTCTGACTCAAATCAGGTTTAGCTAGTGATATATTTCAAACATACTGCAACATTTGTACAGCAAATATTATCACAATTATGGCGCTTTTCCACTACACAGTACCGGCTCGCCTCGACTCGCCTCGTCTCGCCTTTGTTTGGTTTTCCACTGTGTAAAAGTTGTACCTGTACCTGCTTCCAGGTACTTTTTTTCGTATCACCTCCGGCGAGGTTCTGAGCGAGCTAGGGCGATACTAAAATGTGACGTGAAAACACGGCAGACTGCTGATTGGTCAGAGAGAATCGTCACTATTCATTGTTTATCATTGCACGCGCCAGACGGAGTATCCTGAATAAAAAACAGCAAAAACAAAAACATCCAAAAACAGCATACACTCGATTTCCTCCATTGTCCTGTGTGTGTGGGTAGCGGGTGTGTGTCGCGTAGAAGATTAAGTCACGGCAGTTTCCTGCGGCGTCGCTATGACGACCAGGTACTATTGTGGAGGTACTATCTGCAATGGAAAACGGAGCGAAAAGCGAGCCGAGGCGAGTCGAGTCGAGTCGAGTTGAGCTGGTACTGGTAATGGAAAAGCGCCAAAAGTCTCATCGTAGTAGTGTCATCCACCTTCTTCAGTGCTTCTTGTCCATATGTGCAACCATCTTAGACTTTAGATATTCAAAGCATGGCAGTATAAGTCCCACCTTCTAAATAAAGGAGTCAGTTGCAATTTGGTAAAGTCATCGCGTCACGACAGCTGTCATTAGAAGCTCTGGGTGCCACTGTCAGTATCCTGAGACTTGTGCTTAGGAATGCACATGCGCTTTGGCTGGCCCAGCGTGAAATATAAGCTTTTTTAAAATGCTATTTGAACATAAAAAAGGATATAAAAGTTCATTTAAATGTGACTATAGCAAGCAGTTTTTGAGAATTCAGGATTTCCCCACTGAAGTAGATAGGTCTTGGATGCCTGAAGTAGCTACCCGAAGCCATTCCAAATATGGCCGCTGAGTGAACAGACTTTCTTTGAAAAGGACTTTGTTAACATTAATCAGACCAAGACAACCCATGTATGATTCACCACTGACTAAGAGCACTGATGTGTAATGTTTCAGTCCTTTCTGCACTGTCTGCACACTCTCGGTTATGCTCTAATCTATAGCGGTGTAACCGCACTGGGTAGTACATTAACAATAGCTCAAATGATCTATAGGGAATTTTAATAATTAATCATGAATATGATTAATATATTGCATATTACAGTTACATTAAATTATCGAAGTTGAAAACAGATCCGATTGTATATATGAATAATCAATTACAACGAATTATAATTCCTCATTCATATATCAATAGTCTTATTTCAGATCGATTTATGTGAGATAACCCTAAATGGAAATTAACATAATTATCAAACAGTTGTTTGTCCAGCAAAACGGCCGTAAGATTAACTTTTCAACTTCTCGATAAAGTTATCAATTCTTATAA